>NW_024424453.1:15853291-15981387 GCF_017311325.1 Ursus maritimus | reverse complement strand
ATAATGCTAAGTGAAATAAGTCAAGCAGAGAAAGACAACTATCATATGATTTCTCTCATCTATGGAACATAAGAACTAGGATGATCGGTAGGGGAAGAAAGGGATAAAGAAAGGGTGGGTAATCAGAAGGGGGAATGAAACATGAGAGACTATGGACTATGAGAAACAAACTGAGGACTTCAGAGGGGAGGGGGGTGGGGGAATGGGATAGACCGGTGATGGGTAGTAAGGAGGGCACGTATTGCATGGTGCACTGGGTGTTATACACAACTAATGAATCATCGAGCCTTACATCGGAAACCGGGGATGTACTGTATGGTGACTAACATAATATAATAAAAAATCATTTAAAAAAAAAAAAAAAGAATTAGTTATCCATTCATTACTTTGTATATATTTCTATTACTAAACATATGCATATATGTTTTATATATGTATATATAAATTTATATTTACATAGTCTATATAATTTATATATACTTATACATAATATATAAATAATAATATATATAATTTTTTTTTCACATTCCTACCTCTTCTTCTCTCTGTGAACTCTGAATCTAACCATGCCATTTCAGCTTCTTACTCCTGATGCATAGCATACAATATAGTAAGTCTCAGTAAGTGGACTACTGAATAAATAAATGATTAATGAATAAATCACTGTTAACATGTCTCTTTAAAGCTTTGTATTTAACAGTGATATAAATGAAAGCTGTATAATAAAGTGCTTAATATCTAATGCACTCTAACTTAGAGAACTTGTTTACCTACTGCTTTTATAACTAAACACATAAATAATAAAATAAGCCAGATTGCTATATAGCTGTTTAACTGGAGCTGTTAAACTCTACAGTTCTTCTCCAGAGAAGAGGAATATTTTCAGCATTTTATGTAGTGAGAGGACTTTACCCAGAAAAAGAAGCTAGCTACTCAACCTGGATGTTCATGGAGTTGCATCCGTTTTGAAGTCACATTTGCCTTCAGCCCATCCCTGTTGCGGAGAAATGAAACACGATGTGTTGATAATGAATCAATAATATGTTGATACTGTGCACAGGGATTAATCAAGAGCACTCATTCTCTTTCAGGACAATTTCAAGCTGCCAGTAATCAGCAGAGACATGCATGCTGGAGAGCAAGCCAAGCACACACTTGACAGGGACAATCAAGCTGTACATATCGATCTCCGCAGTGAAATTCAGAGAGGCCTTCCAGTCCCTAAGGCTGGAAATGCACACAACCTTAGGTTAAATACCAATCCCCTCATTCTCTCTCTGGGTCAACTAGTACACATTCAAATTACTTAACCTTGAGTTGCTTCTTCTGTAATAGAGACACTAACTTACCTTTTCCTTTATACTTGAGAGGAGTATCTAATTAAAATAAAGATTTTCCCCTCCATTTGGATATAAATGCTTAATTCTTACAGCTGACCATTTTATCACTTCTTGCTTCCTCATTATATATAGAGTAAATATCAACTTCACACAGTACAGTAAGCCATTACAGCTCTGATTAAAGTGCCCCAATAATCTGGTGTTGATTGCCTCCTTCGGGGAGAATTCATCGATAAATAATAATACGAGGACACAAAAGATGCTATTTTAGCTGCTTCTGAAAAACAATACTTAGAAATGACACAATATAAAAACTGATAAAAAAGTTTGTTCCCATTTATATTTGCCCACTTAAAATTATATGAAGATACAACATTCATTCTATTACACATGGAAAATGTAAAACTAGGCAAGTTAAAGGGACTGTCTCTCTGTCACCAAGAATGGTAATTCAGTTCAACTACCTATGTTCACAAAACCTACCTGCGTTTCCCTGGACTTTACTGATGACTACCCTCCAGACCTAATTTCCTGCCTGGACAGACGGTGCTCTCATTCAGTACTGCATGCTCCCTTGGCACGAAACTAGATTGCACAAACCGCTGATCCCAGCCAGAAAAGTCTTCCAGTCTTGGTCTCTCCCGTCCTATAATCTAGCAACTAACATCCCTGTTGAATATTTATCAGATGTGCAGGACATCGTTCATATTATCTTATAGGTCCATTTTTTTTTTTAACCTATCTCCACCCTACTCTGTGCCACAAGGAGGTTAAGGAATATGGATCGCATCAATGCACAACTTTATCTTCTGGATTCTGGTTAGAGTTAGCCAACTGGGAGTATCCACAGGGGATGGGGAAAGGAGAGTAAAGCCATGATATTCATTCCTGCAGTTCTTTCCCTGAGGGTCAATTCCCTCAGTCTGAGGTCACAGCATCTACTAAGTGCCCTCTCTGTCGGTAACAACCACTGTTACAAGTTACACTATGAGGTGTGGTTTCTTGACATTATTCTCACACCTTTGTAAGAGGTCCCTTTATAACTAATTCTCCTCCAACTACCCACTTTCTCATTTGGACCCAAACAAATACGTGAAAGGAAGAAAAAGAAGGAGTAGCATATAAAACATTGGACATATAAAATAATATTTGGTCTCTTCATCTTTATCTCATCTCTACTCCTACCTTATTTTCCCGAATCATGTCTAGCGGCAATACAAACTCTAAGCATACAAATTTTATCGTCAGGCACTATGCTGTTCTTCTTATTAAAATGTTGAAAAATACATATCGCTTAAGCAATAAATGACCACTTGTGTTTTATTCCATATGTTACATTTGCAGAGCACATAAAATGGTTTTACTTAGCTTTTTTGTGATAATCCTTATCTCCTAAACTATTGAAATGTAGAAATGCTCTTGAGAGAAACATTTGATATGTTACTGCCTAATTGAACATATTCTTATTGAAGATGCTGATATTCTTACTATATGTGTGCAAGAATTTGCTAATTAGTTAAAAAACTGATTAATAGCATAGAATTAGATCAGATGACTGTGAAGGGACATTATCTTCTCCACAACTTTGAAAGTTATATTTCAAAACCTTTACATAAAAACGAGCTCATGATTGAGGGGTTAAAGTACAATTTTCAAAAAAATTCAAAACATGACTCTCATATAAATATAAAATGAGCACATATCAAAGATTTAATTAATTAATCAATTAACGAAGGAACCAGTAAAATGGAAAGACCAGTTCAAAGGAGATTTTGAGAAACAGAAACACATCGTGACAAAGACAGGTTCTCTTTGATCTAATTCTCATCAAGCTCCTCTAAGACCTCGAAGCCTTGACCGTGGGCTTTAGTGTTCTTCCTTGTCGGGCCTGCGTCACCCATTGCAGCAAGAATTTTGCTAAGTCAGTTTAGAAGAAACTGCCACCCTCAATATTTGATCAGCCACAAAATCAGATCAAATTCCTTATCTCCCTACCCCCCATGATATCTGATCTCCCTAGCCTGTCTTCAGCAGAAACCCTCCCCTGCTAGTTTTCACACCGCCTCAGTAATTTCCTATCCACCGATGCCCCCACTCTGCTCTTTGGCTGTAAATCTCCTCTTTTCCTTGTATTTAGAATTGAACCCAATCTCCTCTACTGCAAAAGGCCATTGCACTAGTTCCCTGAATAAAATCTTCTTTACTGTTCTTTAAAAAGGGTCAGAATGATTTTTTAAAATAATAGTCAAAGGAATGCTGAAATGGATTTGCTAAGATACAAAACTGTGTAATACCCTATAGAGAAAGAAAACTATAACATTTGGCATCATCTTTTTTCCTAGCTGGAAACACGCAAGTTAACATGCAAAGGGAAAATAGTAAAAAATGTTAAGTAGCAAATAGTTAATTCAAGTGCATTCTCCTTTAAAATTAAATTAATTCTCAGATGAGTCTGTTAATGACATTGACAAGTCATTCAGTCATCCTCTGCTTTATTTACAAGTTTTAGATGATTTTTCTTAACAAAAGATATTAACACTTTGTGGAACATGAAGTTGACCTAGATGAGGTTATTGGCAAGCCTATATACCACCCTCTAAAATTTTCAATGATTGAAATAAAAAAGAAGGCAAAATCCTACAGAAGCACAGCATAGTAAAATCTCCATTGATATTTTATTAAAAATAAAGAAATGACTTTCTGTGGCTTAGGATTCCTCGTGCTCTTTTACTTCTCTATCTATCCCAGGTCAGAAGGGGCAAAGTAAGCAAAGTTCAAGAGGTTCTTCCTCTTCTAAATAACTTTAATGAGTTTCTTTTATATATACTTTTATAAATAACTTAATTGTCAGGGCATATAGCTTTTTTTCCACCTATGCCGATGCTGCAACTTTTCTCACACTTGTAAAACTAAATTTTTAAACAATTTATTTCACTAGATGCAGACTCTAAAACCACCATCTGCTTCTAGAAAGAGTTTTAAGGTTCCTTCTAACTGAGACTGTTCTTGAAAGTATCCAAGTATTTTCGCCTTTGGAGTCTTTTTGAACACTTTGTAACATTATAGGATAAATTAGTTTGTAAATAACAGCATTGTTCCTCAAAAGGAAAGGTAATAAAATTCAAGAAAATGTAAATAACCAAACTTACAGAGGTGAAAAACGAGAAAAAAAATATAGCTAAAATAAATACTTAACCATATATCAAGAACAGAGATGGGTCTATTACATACCATAATAGCTTGTCTTCATACCAATTCTACACCCTGTGGCTCCATGAGGTAAAAACTAGTAAACCCAAACTCCCACTGCTAAAAAGTATGTATCAGGATGTGAATTTCTATCCATTGCTTTTTACTGCACCAGGCTGCCTTCCTAAGAAATAATATATGCTGCATTTTTTGACGGTCACGTATCTGCCTTTATCGTGAGCAGCGGGTGGGGCACTTCCAGCAATAATAAACAAATTAACTTACGGAAACAGAGATTCAGTGAAGCCGCCTGGATGGAACCCTTGAGAGCTCATACGTAGATGCGAACCCAGAGCAGCAGGAAGAGGACTCCAAAGCCCAGGAAGAGAGAGGCCACCGAGGAGATGGGGAGCGCTTTATAGATATCCCGAGTGCAGTTGGTGGAGGTAACCTCATAAATGAAGAACCAGGAGGTGAAGAACACGTCAATGGCCAACAGCACACACGGTTACGTGCGGAAGACAGCTGGGTTCACCAGGCTGGTGTATCTCCTGATGGTGTCTAGCTCCATTTTGTCAGGCACAAGGTTATCCACCACTCCACCACTAGAATAACACATCAGCAGGATATATTCTACATTTTATAGCTATAAATTATACTGTCACTAAAAACAACCAATCAATTTATGAATATCCATCAATTCTCAAGTACAATACCTTCTCTTCCTTGTTGATTCTGCAAGTAATTTCGTCATGAAGATAAAATGAGACTATGGTACTCTATTTCATCAACGTTTATAATGTTCAGAAAACTGAACACAATCTTCCATACCCTTTTTTTAAAATATGGAATGCTTCACAAATTTGCATATCATCCCTTTAAAGGGGCCAAACAAATAATCTCCTACTATTCCACTTTTTGTATACGTGCTATCAAAGCAAGCACCATGCCTTCTTGATTTTTTTTTACAAATATATCATTAAAAATATGAATGTAACAAAAAGAACAAACTTAAAATACTCTGCCTTACAAAAAAGGAAGCTCTTTGTTTCTTCCAAAATTTTGATGTCAAATCTAAAATGTTTTGCTTTCCTGCAAAAGCATGCTTTTTCTCAGTTTTCACCTGCTGTGAGAATTATTCCTACATTATAATTAGTTCAGATAAATGAATGGCAAGATTGCTCTTCAGATTTTACTTTTTAAAGCTCATTTACATGATGGTCTATGATGACATGGTTATTAACAGTTTTTGGGCAATTAATTAAGGTAGTTGGTAGAGTTGTTAGCACAAAATGAAACGAAGAGGTTGTTTTAGTAAATCCTCCCGCTCAGGAGACATGATAGTGGCCATTGATCCACACTCACTAAGTGAATAGTGCTGTTCCTCCTCTCATTCTACTTTCTTTGGTAGGCACTATATTACTTAGCAGATTGTTTTTTTATTTTTTATTATTTATATATTTATTTTAAAGATTTTATTTCATAGCGGAGGAGCCTGATGTGGGGCTCGATCCCATAACGCCGGGATCACGCCCTGAGCCGAAGGCAGGCGCTTAACCGCTATGCCACCCAGGCGCCCCAGCAGATTGTTTTTTTAATTTTGAAGTGTGAAGTTTTCCTATCCTTCAACTACTGTCACATCTTTCTTCCCTTTTCTCTCCAAGCTATGAGGCATTGAGTATGCACTGGCTGTTTTCTCTTTCTCGAGGAGCTCTTTCTTTCATCTCGTTAGAGGCTCCATCAGACGGAAGCCTATCACAGTAAAAACTCCAGTGATAGTTAATGAGAATAAAGAAATGCCTTTCTAGGGCTCAGGATTTCTCCCCTTCCTTATACATTCTCCTCCTCTTTTCCAGATATTCCTCTAGGACTTCCCAATACCGGTTCCTACTTCCTTCCTGGGCCCCAGCCTATGGCTGTTAGGTGGGACTGAGGCTAACGCTCTGTGTAATGTGTGTGAATGGAAGTGACTATGGACTTTCTGGCTGAGCCAGCGAAAGCCTGTGCTCAGTTTCCCACTCTGTCCCTTCCCCTGCCTGCTACAGCACTCCTGGAAAAGCCACAGCCCTGCTGAGCTGCCACGACAAGGATAATTGTGCCAGTGTCACCCAGACTCACACAGGGTTTTGCCTTAGTGAGAAATAAATTTTGCTCCGGTAAGCCATTAAGATTATTTAACATGGGGGCGCCTGGGTGGCACAGCGGTTAAGCGTCTGCCTTCGGCTCAGGGCGTGATCCTGGCGTTATGGGATCGAGTCCCACATCAGGCTCCTCCGCTATGAGCCTGCTTCTTCCTCTCCCACTCCCCCTGCTTGTGTTCCCTCTCTCGCTGGCTGTCTCTATCTGTGTCAAATAAATAAATAAAATATTAAAAAAAAAAGATTATTTAACATGGTAGCACAATTTAGTTTATGCACGTTGAAAAGAACTTGAAGCAAGAAATCCTGAGACTGACTGTGCTTCTTGGCTTATGTATTCAGGAGCCCCTTACCCATTTATGTTTCTAATTCACAACACTGTGCAATGTGCCCTCAAAGATTTATTGCAATTCAGATAAATGGCAACACATTTTTTTCAGCTTTATTGAGGGTTAACTGACAACACTGTAAGATATCTGAAGTGTACACTTTAAGTTTTACCCAAAATTTATAGACAGCAAATTTAGAGTACAGATAAACATATTATTTTAAAAACAGGCTGTAGTTTTCCCTGACTGTATCAAAAGAGCAGAGGGAATTTCTTTTAAAGAAAGCACAGCTTTTATTTGAAAATCAACAACTTCATGGGCTTTTCTTTTTTTTTTTTTTTTTGGTAATGAAAGCCAGGTCCCACCCCCAAGCCCTCTCGCACACACAAACACACACACAGACAGCATTTGGATAGAAGACGTCTAAATTACTTTACTTAAAAAGTAATTAGACTTTTGAACATCCCTTCAATAGGACCCTGGAATTGGGGGAGCACAGGTTGGAGGTGGGGAGTTTAGTGTGTGATGTAGACATAAGTTGAGTGAGAAGACTGCACGAGAAAGTGTGGGTGGGGAAGGGACAAGGAACAACAGATGGTTGGTTCATCAGCACACAGTCTGTTGAAGTTGTTGCTCTATTCCGTACCAGACTGTGATCTCCCCAGTGGTCCACAAGTTTTAGGACCCTATTTGTATTAAAACATTGGATATAGCTTTTAAAAACCTAACACCCATTGAATGTTTTCCATGACTTACATGCTTTGGTTGGTATTGGACAGCTCCTGTTTGTGCCTTCAAGGCTCTATTTTCCAAGAGATGTGCAAGCTGGAATACCTTCGGTGAGTTTCTCGACTGCTTATGAATAATAAGCAAAGAGTCACTGAAGACTACAGCCACTCTGAACCTCTTAACCTTCCCATTCCACCTCTCCGGAGGTTTATGAATGAATAATTTTTAATTAATTAATTACTCAATCAGTGAGCCTTCTAACAATCAGTTCTGACTAATTTTCTTTCCAGGAAAGAAAGAAAGAAAGAAAGAAAGAAAGAAAGAAAGAAAGAAAGAAAGAAAGAAAGAAAGAAAGAAAGGGAAAGGGAGAGAAACCTGTCACCGATACAGGTAAATTAATGCAGTGTCGGGAAATACCAAGGACCAAGAAAGGGGTAAATGGGCTTAAACTAGATTTTCTTTCCTCTGGGAAAATGGTTATGAATGAATTCCCCCCTGCCCTCTCTAAGTCTGTGCATCATATGATTACAGGATCTCAGGCAGGTCAAAATTAAACCGCTATACTGCACTGCACACCCTCTGTCACATATAGGAGTTGACCTCCCATGTATCTTTAATTCTCTTTTAAAATCTTTAATGGACTTTTTGTCAGAGGCAACACAGGAAAAAAAGGGACATAAAGAAAGAAAAAAACACCTAGAAAGAACATAGTGTGGTTAGAAATTTTAGTCTTGTGGTGGACATAACTTAAGTAGCATCCAGTATAAGTCAGCCAAATATCTTTGACCTAAAAATTTTATAGGATTTCAGGGTCTCTTCCAAGAGAGTTGAGGTTTGGACAGTTCAGCCGCATCACGGTAATCCCTTGTACTGTAGTTGGGCTGTGCAGCATAAACAGCCACTTATTTTAATATTTAAGATACTCTCCAAATATCTTCAATTCACAGCTGAACTGTGATATTTCATAAAATCAAGTACACTGTGAAAATATTTCTTAATAGTATTTATTTTCAGCTGCATAATCTTCAAATATCAATAGTAAATAAGAGCAGCAATAATACTTTATGACAGAATAATCTTACAGTAAGAATCCTTTCTTTTACAATAAAATTCTTATCTAAATATATAGAAAAAAGTATGCCTTATACAATATAACACTACCTCCTCTCAAACCAGATCAGTTCAGAAAATCCCTCTCTTTTTATAGGTATTTCTATTCAAGTATACACACAAACATCTCCCTGCATTTAGTTGACATGAAAATTATTTTAAATCATGAATTATTGACACAATAAACTTGTACTTTATGTGGGATGTTTTCACTAGAGAAAAAATATTTATGGTTATAGTATGCAAAAATTGAATTTTTTTTCAATTCCCAGTCACGTTTTACTCTTCTGAATTTCATCACTTTAATATTTGGCATTTCTGTGGCCTAAAAAGACTAGAATCATTTAAGATTTAATGAAGAGCTATTTACCTCTTAAATCTTCTTCCCTTGAGTAATGAAATAATTACCCTCCCATAATCATGGAAACGTGAAACTTGAATCTCAAATTGAGCTGTTGTGAGAAGGGTTAGTGATGCTGCATAGGTGATCACCATGGTAACATTTGGAACCGGCACTGATGTCAAGCCAAGAGTGCGGTATTTCTATTCCCATAAGAGCCCGACCAGGGACTGGAGATGAACTCTTGCATGGTCTCAGGAAAATGACTGAAAGCTAACATTTGCTGGGTCTCCCACTGGAGCATACACATCACCATTTCATATCATTCTCAGAGGAAGATGATTTTAAAATACAACAACAACATATTCTCAATAGTTTTAATTAAAATTGCTTTGTAACGTTATATCATCATGGTGTGTGTGTGTGTGTGTGTGTGTGTGTGTGTGTGTGTGTGAACTTGCTGTATGTTCAAATGAAGCTTAGCCCTAAGGAAGCACATGATGATGCTAGGAAGAGAATTCACTAAAGCTTTATTCATATAATGGAGATAATTAAATAATTAGACATTCTTTAAAGTATCAGACCAAGTTAATTCACTTTTAGCAGCATGGATTAGGAAGGTGATTTTATAAATTCTAAGGAGAATATGATTTACTTGGAACTGAAGAGGAATAATTAGTGTCACTTTGGCCCTGGAGTGTGTATGTGTGTGAATGTGTTTGTGTGTGTAAAACACAACCTATTTTAATTTCAGGGAATACAGGAAACACGAATGGGACTGAATATAGAAAAGACAAGCCGACCTAAACTAAAAACTAATACAAAATATGTATATAAAATTTAGCATCAGGGACGCCTGGGTGGCTCAGTCAATTAAGCGTTGATTCTTGATTTCAACTCAGGTCATGACCTCAGGGTCCTGGGATCAAGCCCAGTGTTGGGCTCTTGCACTCAGTGGGCAGTCTGTTTAAGGAATCTCTCTCACTCCCTTTCCCTCTGCCCCTCCCCCTGCAAATACTCTCTCTCTCAAGTAAATTAAAAAATCTAAAAAAAAATTTGCATCATAATTTTCAAGTATATATAGTAACTTAAATTGGGATTACTTACAGCTCTTCCAAGAGAAAGAGCTCATACAATAGGTGCATAATTACTATTTGTAATTAGCATACTAAATATTCGTATGCAACTATGTGCTGATAAAGTGCTTCGAAACAGTTTTTCACCTAAGTAAATAATCGTTGCCCTTATAATCTTGCTTATGTTTTATTTAACAACATTAAATAAATATTTTAACAAGGTATAATAATTTATATATTTGTAATCTAATAACATATGTAAATATATAACAATTTACAACAAATACAATAACAGATATCTACTAGAGCCAGTGAAAAGGTAAACTTCAGCCCATCTCACCAATTCATTTATTCATATAGACATTCAATCAATCAACAAATCATTATTAAGCACCTACTATCAAGCACTGTGCTAAGTGTTGCAGATATTTAAAAAAAAATGAAAATAAGCACAGTCATCTTGGAGTTTAAGGTCCACTGGTGAAAGCAATACTCAAATATTTACTCAAATAAATGTAAAAATCACAATTGTAGCAAGTTTTTACCAAAGAAGGGTACATGGTGGTCCTTAAACCACTATAGGAGAGAGATATGACCCATAAGGAGAGATCAGAACAAACTTCCCCAAGGAGGTGAAGCTGAAATGAGAAGGAAACCTAGGAATGTGCTATTATCCTCCGTATTCGAAAGGGAATCTCTGACCCCTATGATCATGATAGTAGTTTACATATCTTAATACTAGTGAGTTTGAACATTTTCCTATAGGCTTTCTTAATGAGTTGAATCTCATAAATTATTTTGTTATTTTTCTAATAATGTTCTTTCCTCTTCATCTACCTGGGCTAATACTTCTTTTATAGACTCAGTAGAAATGTGTGAAGAACACTATCTAGCAAAATTCAATGCTTGTTGATTATTCCATAAATATTTGTTCTTTATCTATGGGTATGGGTTGGCTTGTGTACCTTAGAATGTGACCTTATTAGGAAATTGGGTCATTGCAGGTATACTTCGTTAAGAAGAAATCATACTTGTGTGCAATACGACCTGTGTCCTCATGAGAAGACAGCCACGTAAAGACAAAACAACACACAGGGAGAACATCATGTGATGAGGAAGGCAGAGACTGGAGTTATGCAGCTGTAAACCAAGCAATGCCAAAGATTGTTGGCAAACTACCAGAAGCTGGGAGGAAACAAGGAAGGATTTCCCAACAGTTCTCAGAGGGAGGTCAATCCTGCCAATACCTTGATTTGGGACTTCTTTTCTCTAGAACTCTGAAACAATACATTTCTGTTGCTTTAAGCCACCCCGGTTTGTGTATTACAGCAACCCTAAAGAACTAATAGCACCAGGCACTACTCTAGGCCCTTCCTCGACTGCCTGACATTACAAGAATTGCAAGGACATAAAAAGTATGGTTTTGCCTCACAAGAGCTTCCAACAGAAACATATTTATTTACTTTATTTATTTCTTTACTACATATTTATTTTTGATGAATATATGGTAGAAATTACGAATAGTTATATAATGTAACAAATTAAGAAAACACATTGGAGATACTTGACTTTAAAGGGAGCATAGGGACCCTATGGGGCACACATCTTCAAATCTGTTCATGTAAACGAGGACTCAAATGATGTCCCAGATAGAACTTAGTCTCCCTCATGAGAAATGAATAGAATGAAAGCAGAATTTCTGACCACATCAACACCAAGAAAATATCATGCACAATTAAAGGAGTCCATACACACATAGATAGAGGTTTAGTCAATTACAAATCCCCCTGCTTCTAGAGATTGAGGTCAAACACTTTAGGTTGTATGAATAATGGTGTAGTAATTTAACTGCTAATTCCATTTTAACATATATTAAAATAATAGACTATAATGGAGATGGTACGGGAGTAGACATAATAAAATGTGGTAATTTATAACGTAAATAAAGACAGCGAGTGGCATACACAGTGGGCCAAAGTCTGCTCTTGGATGAACACACAAGGGTCCTATTAACTTTAGAATTAGCTGTGCTCACTCATGAATAAGATGATTCTCAAAAGCAGTCTTTTTTTCTGAATGAACTATCTGACGGAGATTTATATTTTTTCATATAAAGCACATAAAATTTATATTTTATGTAAATTATATATATATATAATATATATATAAAATTTTTTTTCACAGTCTTGTCCTACTAATGCCTGGAATCAGTGAGTTAGTTTATATCCATTAGCTTTACTTTTCCATTGGCTTTTGTGGTAGATTGCAAAAAATGACCACAAATCCCTCCTCTGTCTCTGTGCATGCCCTTTGCAATATGGCTTTATAGCTTTTCCCATCAGGAAGAGAAGACTTTTTCTCCACCTCTTGCATCTGAGCTTGGCTTTGTAACTTACTCCGGTCAATGGAATGTTAGATACACATGAATAGTGTTTACTTTTGCGGATTGCCTTTTTTGCTGTTAGGAAAACGTATGCCTCCATGTGAACAAGCCTAGGCCAGCCTACTGAAGATGGAAGACCATGTGGAGAGAAAATCCCCAGCATTCTAGCTATTCCAGTTGAGGCTCTAGATCATCCAGTCCCAATCCCATCAGCCGGGACCCAAAAAATGCCCAGACAACCCACAATAACATGAGAAATAATTTTTACTGTTTAGTACCTTAGTATTGGGGTAGTTGGTTATACAGTAAAAGCTAACATATACAGATCTAAAAACCACTAGTGGTGATACTATCAGAATGTCTACTATGTATGTATGTGTCTGTTTTAAGCACTTTGCAGATATTAACTCATTTAATACAACAACTCTATGAGGTAGCAGTTGTATTACTATTATCATCAACCCCATTTTGCAGATGAGGAGACTGAGGCTGTCCAGGTGGTAAGAAGAGGAGCCTAGAGGCAAATCCAACCGGTTTTGTCTCAGAGTGCATCCTATTACCTACCTTTAACAGACAGCTTATCTAACAATTAACAAAACAGGAAGTACAAATTTCTAATGAAATTCTGGAATAGTTGCCTTCACTAGCAACCAAATAAATGTACAATGAAATAAGATACTTTTTCATTTTAATACTTGGCTTAGTTATTCCATAATAATAATGTCTAGAGTTTGAAAGACTTCCTTGAAAAATGAATTACTACACACTATTCTTGGGAAACTACTTCATGTAATAACTCACTTCTGGTGATATACATATCTTAGAAATAACTGAAATGCAAGAATGCTCATCAAAATATCATTGAGAATAGAAAAATTAGAAATAATCTGAATTTCCAACAATGAGTGAATTAGTAAGTAATTCTTTATACATAGACTATAATGCAATTATTAAAATATTGGATATGCCATGCTTTTAGTAATGGGGGTAATACTTATGGGATAATGATAAGTAGAAAAAGCAGACTGTGACATTGTTTATTTATTAGGTTTAAACCGTGAAGAATATACAGAGAAGAAAGGCAGGAAGCATGTTAAAATATTAACAGGGTTTACCTCTAGATGTAATTTTAGAGATGACTTTTTAAAAACCTTGATTCTATTTTGTTGTTATTTCTCCATAAATATGGAGATCTTTTTGTTTCTTTTCTACTATAAAGCCCTGGAGTTCCAGAAGGGATTAGAACTTTCCTCTCTAATGGAGCAGGATAGAGACCAAGGAAGAGGCTACGGTAACTCCTTGCCGACCCAGGAGAGTTCTGCTGCGAACTTGGGCAGGTAACCTGACTAAGCCCTGACCTGGCTGGATCAGTAAAATGCAAAGCCCCTTTCTCTCCAACTTGCTACTCTGCCTACCGATGGAAAACAGATGCCTCAGCCTCCCGGTCCTGATCTCAGAGACCCCAGGGCTCCAGGCTCTGTTAAACGGAGAAGCAGCCCCTAATCCTCTGAATCACATTCCTTATGCCAGACGTTCCTAGCAATAAGATAATAAATAAATGAATTAATGCTTCAAAAGGGAGGGAGCCTGTTTTGAGTGTTAAAGCATGTTAGGAAGTCATCTATTGCCCATGACTGCTCTTTAGGTTGAGGGCTGGAAAGTTTAGAGGAATTGAGCATCTCGAACTCCTTTAGCCTAGGGATGAGGTCCTCTGCATGCTCTGCATGTTATAATTGGGGTTAAGCTGCTGAGATTTTCCTCCACCTTAACCTTAAAACCATATGTCTAATTTCACTAATTATTACCTATTTTCTAGAATCCTTTTAGGAACCTTTGAAACTTCTTTCCTATTTAGAGAAGCACTTCTTCCTCTAGGATACAGCTGTGGTGACTTTCCAGCCCTGGGGTTACTCTCAATTAGATCCTACAACTCTATAACCTTGAGGAACATTTAAGCAGTCTAGTGACTTATCTTCAACAGAACCACAGCAAGGCCTGCCAGAGCCTGTCACGGAAGGCCCAGCAAACAATCGGTCCTGGTACACACTTTGCACCTCAGATGTGGAAGGCATTCCAAAACCAGCTCATTACTGGCCTCTCACCATTCTTGCTTTCCCTGCATATTACAAGCCAGGCAGGCTTGACGCCTTTGGTCAGCCAGCTGCTTCCCTATTCTAGGATTTGAGGACAAGCTTCATGCTGGGCACAGAGGAACTGGAGCCAGGGAACTTACTGGAGTGGAACAAGGGAAGAACTGGTATGTCTACTCAGTGTCTAAGTCAGTTTAGTCAATTTCATTCGGATTCCAGAAAGAGGAGATATGTTGGGGAGGCTCTAGCTATAAACTCAGGAGGTTATCAGGGGCATGCTCACTAATGAGAGTCATCCCAGGTAGGAGCTGCTCAAGGTCACGTTACTAAGGCCTTCACATATCTCTTACTTCCAGGAACTCTGGCCCCTTTGGAGAGCTTAAACTCCTTGAAGGAGAAGCTGCAGAGCAGAGGTGGTCTCCACAAGTACAGCAGCTCTGCCTTTCCTTCAGCACTGAGAGTGACCCAACAGACGAAGAGCAGCTGTGGCCAACATCATTCTGGTTCCTGAAGCCTTGGCCTTGAAGAGCCAGGCCATCCTCTTGTGCAGAGGAGCCCTTGTAACCCTCCTCTGCCACGTGTCATCGTCTTAGTATTCTTCTATAATACATAGGTGTTAATTTTATAATAGATCATCTTAAATGCATTTTCTCAATAGAATATAAGCTCTCCCAGGAGAATGTGATCTCTCTTTAATATTAACTATAGGAGGACAAAGATTTTATCTGTTTTATTTATTATTGTATCCTCAATGCCTAGAACAGTACCTGGTATATAAGAGTACCTAATAAATATTTATGAAATGATTGACTAAAAGACACTATTTTTCAAAAAGAAGTTACTTGGAGTGATATCAACACATAGGCCACGTATTTACTTTAAAATGTAGATATAGGAACTTAATAAAATTATAGAAATGTATTCTGAGTGACAATTACAGTGGCCCTCTGCAATAAATCAAATATTCATTATAAAGTTAGGAGGTTAGCACATAAGTAAAATAACCAACATGTTTAAGCAAAATTTTAGGATATTCAACAATGGCTAATGTAATGGGCAGTTTAATTATTTAAAAATTGCAGAATGGTATGATATTAGAGGATTTTATTAAGTCTGGGAACTTCTATGGTTGTGGAGAGAAGGTGCACGTCTTCTCCCTATGTATCAAAGTAGCAAGGATGGATGGGCGGTATGATTCAAGCAAGTCTCTTTGGTCACCAAGCTGTTCTCCTCTTGGCTCTCACTCTCAGGCTGCAGGACAAAGTTAACACTGGGCCCTCATCCCCACTAGGATTGTCAGAAATACCTTGTGGCATCATAAACCATCATCTGATAGAACATCTGGTGCTGTTTGCAGCCTAAGAAATATACAGATGTGGTGGCCAGCAACTCACATGGCAATTGCTTCAATTATTTAACCACATATGGATAGAGTACCTAGTGCTGGTTTTCAGAATGCATTACTTGAACACCTATGTGCATATAAAGAGAGTTGCTTCATGCACGCTGCGATAACCACTGGAGCATATCACTCTTAGTCACAAAGGAAAAGATATTATCATGTGTTATACTCATCTGATTAGTAGTACATGTCAATTACATTGGTGTTTTGCCTGAAAGTCAGGATGAAATTTTATGCTTGCTATGGAGTGGCAGACATTTTCCCGTGGGTGACCACAGGAAAAGTGCCAAGAAGTGCATTTTGATTAGTATGATGTATTCATGGGCTTGCTTTCCAAGGCTTCCATTATTTTTTAAGTGAATTGGTATGGAAGAACCTTGCAAAAACCTAGACTTTTTAGACAGTTCATTTGCTGATTCCATGAGGGGTGATGTTAGGTGTTGGAATAGGTAAAATCACACTTGATTTTTTGTATAAAAAAGTCTTAGATGAGTATTAATATTACCATGCTTGGCAATGTTCATCTTCAAAGACTTTGTTTCTAGTTTAGCTTTTAATATAAGACAAAGATGAGGACACTCAATCTAAAGAGATTGACAAGGAGAAAAAGAGAACTGAGGGAAATTAATAATATGTAAACCATTGACTGCCAATTTACACAAAACAATGCTAACTTAGTTTGCCAAAAGCGAACTTTCTTTAGCTCTCTCTAAAATGATAGGTTGAAGCCAGTAGTCCATTCATATAACAAACATTTATTAAATAAGCATTACATGCAAAATACTGGATTCAAAGATGAAGTAAACACAAAAAGCATAAAATTGTGTGGGAGGTAAGGAGAAAATATGTTTGCTTTGAGAGCTACAGCAAAAGTCCATGTTTCCCATAAAATTTAGCCCTGTGGTTACTTAGTTATTTGAAACTTCATTATATCTTAAATATTTTACCTCAATTAAAAAGTCATAGGGGTGCCTGGGTGACTCAGTTGAACGTCTGCCTTTGGCTTAGGTCATGATCTCAGGGTCCTAGAACTGAACCCCACATCAGGCTCCCTGCTCATGGGGAGCCTGCTTCTCCCTCTTTCTCTGCTCATGTTTGCATACGCATGCTCTCTCTCTCTCAAATAAATAAATAAAATCTTTTTTTAAAAAGTCAGAGTTATACCTTTATTCACCAATCTTTTAATTTAGAACCAAGGTCTTTCTTCTGAGTATAAATCTGGTGATCAGACTAATGTTTTCTTTAACAGCGTTAAAGTGAGAACTTAAGAATACTTGTAAAAAAAATCTGAGCAAGGAATCCTTTTAGATTTTTGTAATCCCCTGTACTCTCCCCTCAAAAAAGCAATCTTGTCTTCAGTATAACTTATTTCAAAGAAAAACTTTTAGCAATTCTACTTATGAAATCTTTCTAGGGCATTCTAATTAGTTTTCATAGAAACAAGTGTTTTGATATATATTTTCATTTATATAATGTTTAGTTATATTTTGTAATCATTATAATAGCACAACAGACATACATAGGCTGGAAACATACACGTTTGACTCACATTCAATTAGTAGAGGCAGAAATGCAGGTACATCTTGAGAATAACTTATTAAAATGCAGAGGCACTGGTTAATATGTTTTATACAGGAAACAGAGATCATTGGGCCAGAAAACCAATTTGCTAGAATATTCTCAAAGAAAATCAAGCATCAGATAGAGTAGAACAGTGTTTCTTTTGGAATCTTTGCCCAAAACATGGAATAATTTTTATATTGGTAAAAGCCAGGGATAATTTGAAAATATCTCCAGTCCTTCTACAAAAACTCTAGAATAAAATCAATACCGAAACAAATGTCTATCAAGCTTTGCAAACAGCTACAAGATACAATGTTGTATCTTCAAAACAATGGAAATATTTGGCATTTTCAGAGATTCTGCCCATCCAAGAGCAAGACACAATTATAAGTTAATTTTACACTTGTAGGACACTGTTTCTTTTTAGAGAACAAAATATAACATTTCTGCTATGGCAGGTAAGTCTCATAACTGGAGAATACTCGAATCACAGAAAGAAACTTGGCTTGCTAACTGAAAAATTCAATTTGTATATTTACTAGACTGTGAGTCTTCCTCATCATATTGGGATCTTAACAGTCAGGATTTTGTTTTCTTCTTTTTTTTAATATTTCCAGCACATAGGATACTGCCATGCACGTAGAAGACCCTCAGATAAAATGTCAGGATGAATGTACTAAAGAACATCACCAGGATGTCAGAGCAAAGTTGTCCCTCATGCATTTAATATATGTGCTTACCTAATCCTGATTTTAATGAAGGTCACAAGAGATATTTGTCACGTGATCATAAATAGTTTATTGACATGACCAAGTTTCTAGGAAGAAATTAAACAGGTGTAGGGGTGCCTGGGTGACTCAGTCGTTAAGTGTCTGCCTTCAGCTCAGGGCGTGATCCCAGAGTCCTGGGATTGAGCCCCACATCGGGCTCCTCTGCTGGCAGCCTGCTTCTTCCTCTCCCACTCCCCCTACCTGTGTTCCCTCTCTCACTGGCTGTCTCTCTCTCTGTTAAATCAAATAAAATCTTAAAAAAAAGAAAAGAAAAGAAAAGAAAGAAATTAAACAGGTGTAAGTCAATAGCAGAGTTCTCTTTATGACATCTATGGAGTTTGGTGGTTCTTTGACTGAAATATTCTTACGTTTAAAGAGTCTCATTGATGAGATGTCCTATTATACCTTTTAAAACAAATAAGGCACAGCTATTTGGTTTACCCATAAATCATAACCATTTTTCCTTCAGAATTATGGTGACATGGTTCTCTATGATTTTTTTTAGTTTTCCTCACTCCTGGTTTGCTTTCTTTAATTCACATAGAGGAGATGATCAATACTGGAAGCTCGTGTTACAAAAGTGGCCTCTCTTTATTCAGGTTAAGACCTCACAGTTTTGGGGGAGTGGAGTATAATCTTGGGAACTATGGTTTCATAGTGGTGAGATTTTGGATGCTTTTCCTGGCTTGGATCAGAGTGAGATTTCATCTAAAGGGAGATCACTGCCTAAACCTTCTCATTACCCAATTAAGCAATTTGGTCATCTGAACAGGGACTATTGTGTCTCATACATGCATTTGAAAATACTTAAACATTTTCACCTTCAACTCAGCTAGTCATATTCTCTTCATGGACTCACCAAGTTAGATAAACACAGCAGATGTAGAATAACCTTAATTAACATTAACATACCCTGTTTTATCACTCAAGGACTAGTCAGAAAAACAGAAATGACTCCAAATCTTATAAAGAAGTACTTTAACATGAAGGATTGTTAATGTAGGCCAAAAAGCAACCCAGAGATTAGCAGTAGCAAAAAGTCACTACAACTCCTAAGGCTGGAGGACAAGAGGAAGAAATGGTGTTGGCAGAATCCAGAAGCAGAGTAATGAATGACTGCTAGGATTGGATGTGGGAGGATCTCCCTGCTAGATGACAGAACCAGGGAGATAGGAGCTTTCCAATGGGATCTACAGGCGCAGAGAGAAATTAGTCATTGCAGGAACTTCCAAAGGAAGGAGAAAGAGGGGAAGAAATAATCTTGACTTCTTTCACCCTCCCATGATCAAGACTATCTTGCAAGTCGTGGAGCCTCAGGAGGAGTAAGGAGCCTTGGAAACGAATTTCAGTGTGATAAAGAAATGAAAGAAAGGGCAGGTAAGGAATTGAAGTATAAATAAACTGGCATAATTTTAGTGGTTTCCGAATAAGATGCAGTCCAAAGTGTGTAAGATAATCCATTGGCTTGCAGGAAGAAAATACGAGATGTTCTTTTATTACTCATTTTTATCTAAGATATGAAAGAAATTAAACTTTATTATTATTTAATATTTGTATTGACCCTGACATTGTCCCTCAGTTTCTATGTCAGATGGGCATGTGTCCTGAACATAATGTGATAAATAAGTATGAGGCAAACAGAAGAGCCAGGGTAGGTTGGTGTCGGTCCAGAAGCCTTGCTTCCTCGTCTGCTGTTAGTCTAGTGCACCATTCTGCAGTGGGTTCTGCCTGAGTATGTGGATTTATGAGTTGCAGTAACTAATTTTGACGATACTTACCTACACATAGTGGACACTGAATTGAAAAGATTGACAATAATACTAATAATGTGAGTATAGGCAAACAACAGGAAATGGCAGACCTACTGGTTGCCTACAGCAACAATTTTATGAGGTCAACCATAATGATTTAATCAGAATGGACAAAGACATTGGCCCCAAACTTCAAAATTATATAAGAGACTATTTGAAATATGGGTTTACTTCAATTACTCATAAAAATAAATTTTTTCCCTAGGTTTATATATTACCTTTCAAATTAACAAATTTTGGTATTGCAGAGACAGAAGATACATATTTTATTTTACAAAAATTTTAATCCCTTTTTTGTTAAAATCTTGTTTCTAATATATATGTAGATGTGTGAGTGTGTTTATGTGTGTGTGTGTGTGTGTGTGTGTATCGTAGTATTTGCTATTAAGTCCTTGTTAGAATGAGAGATTGTGAACCTATGGTTAATAGTATTTGTGAAAAGTTTTTTTTTTCTTACAATAAAGTTTATTTACCAAGAAGTTTTATTTTTAAACAATGCTAAAACTTAATAGCTTATGATGAAATTGAAGGCTAAGATTAACTTCAAGACATTTAATTAAAAAGAAAACTCATATTTCAGAACAAGTTAGAGTAAAAATCTCTGTAATTAGTAAATAAATAATCCAGACCCACCTTTCCAATAAGGACTCAATTTTCGGATTTACACTTGTATTGTGTCTTATATCCCACCAGTTTTTTTCTATGTTCATTTAAATGCTCTTACTGTTTTTTATAAGGATTGATGTTTTTGAGGATTATATGTATTTGTGTACAGACTGGACTCCGAAGTTTAAAATTACTTCCTGTGGACCGTAACTATCAATCTTCAAGCCAAACTAATTAGTAGTGTAAAACATCATTTATAAACTTCCTAGGATAGCATAGTAGAAGGAGTATATTTTAGTTAAAAGCATATTTCATGGCTAAATGTGAATATAATCCAAAAATGTTAATAAATATTTGATGAACTTCCAAGTTACCAAAAATGTAATTTATAAAACATGGAGCAAAAGTTATAGTTTTCACCTTCACTCTTGGAAAGTTTCTTCGAGAAAGACTGATGAATGGCTTCCTTTTGCCTTCTCTTTCCCACTCTCCTCCCAAAACATTACAATTCACATGGCACTTTTTCCCTCCTTAATTTCTATTTCCTGATTGTCAGTCTCATATGCCTGAAGTTTATGACATCACAAATATCTTCCTATGGAGATAGCGGCTTGTGATGTCTTAATTAAATGCACTGAGGTTTGAACATTCCAAGAATAAATGATCATGCTAGAAGCCCATCTAAATACAAGTGAAAATAAAACATATTGTGCATAAATGAATAAATTAAAGACAAAAATGAGAGATAACATGTAAAGAATAAATAATATCATCACTTTTCTGAAGACTAGTGTTATTGCAACCAAATTTATTTAACATCCCATATGAACAAGAATAAATGCATTAAATGTTACTATACTTCCTGTGGCCCCAGCAAATTCCACTTATATATTCTTAATTTGCTAATGTTCTCAGGACTTTGTTCTGGAAACATCAGTTATTTAGATTTCTTCTGGAAAATCTGTGCAGGAGTACTTTTCTTTTGCAATAGGAGATATAAAAAGTATTACATGAAAATTTTGTCAATTTCATGAAATTCATCTCTTATCGATTAGATTATTTTTAAGCTTTGCATTTTTAAGGTAAATATACTAGTTATAACCAGAAAGACAAACAGTGATTCCCTCCAGCTAAGTCACCATTAAAACCACTACATTGGCCAAACTGTCTGATAGACTATTTAGAAAAAACACAGAAAACTTGCAAAACACTCATTTTTATTTGATTTTTTTTACAATATTCCCTTTTGAGAATTAGAAATAAAATGAGCCTTTTTAAAAATGAGTTATTTGCTAAGGTGTCTTTTTTTTCGAACTTGGGATTCCAAGAACTTCTAGTCATTCATTTTGCTGCTCTTTTATTAATCCTCAGCTCTGTGTATCTGTGTACAGTCTGAAAGTCTCCAGATCTAAAGATAATCAAGATCACATGACTGAAGAATGGGCCAATTGTGTACAGATCCAGGATCCATCAGTGGAAAGCTAATGCCCTCCTTGTTGAAAGCATATAATCATTTTGAAGCATCTTCTTTGTTTTTGTTTTTTTTTTAAGAGAATGTCAAAAAAGCAGAGTCTAATTTTATGTGCCTGGGAGTAGCTATCTAAGCTTCAGGCAATACAAACGCTGCTATTACTAGGGAGTAAAAGCTCTGCATAATTAACAAACATCATCAGCCTTACAGTTCCTGCAGAATGCGGTAAGTTCCTTGCCTGAAGGCTGCTCTCATCCTAGTAAGTCTGTTTACCCTGTCCAAGATTAGATTAGTTTAATTATTATGAAAAAGACTGCTAAGATCTTACAGCCTAATTATGCAAATGTTTCTAAATGTTCACAAAAGTAATTTATTTATTTGGAGATAAATGAATCTGTTTTGTCATAAAACAGATTGCAGTCCTGGCAATGTACAAGCAGGGTTATGTAGCCTTGGGCAAATCTTTCACCACAAATATCAGTGGGATCCCTAGATTACAACATTTAAAAATACATAAATGTTTTTAGCAGGTTTTTATTGTTTTTGTAAATTATAGTAATCCCAGAAAGAACTATCACAGGTTTAATACTCACCACCCTTGTTATGAAAACATGGTTTCTCAGCAGAAGCATTTAAAAGATGCTAACAGCTAAAACATTCCTGGTAGACCTATTAAGGTACACCTGTTTTATTATGCTTAGAGCAGATATCTTCACAATCCTGGCTCCCCCCCCTTCCTTGTAGTATGATAGTTTAAGTAACTCTTAAAAGAAAATACTGAAAACAGACAATGAGATATATGTATAGATCATATTACCTATATTCATCTTACCTATAAAAATAGTATTAAATTTTAAATAAGTTAAACCAATGCTTCTATCTGAAATGACTTCTAAATCAGCTTTTAAATAGCAAGCAATACTTTGATATGTAATTTAGCTGGCTTGCAAACTTGGAAACATACACTATAATCCTACTAAGTCTCTGAACCTAATAATTTACAGCATTACCCATATCGTTAATATCGTTAAGTAGTCATGTCTTAAAATAACCCAACTGAGGTCAGTTAGCCACAGCTTCAAATTTTGATACCAGAAAAGATTTATAAGTTTGCACAAGTTTAAGGATCTTTAGAAAAAAATATTCAAGGTGTGGGCCAGATGGTTGATAAGGGAATTACAGTGGATATATGTTATTCTTGGTTACCTGGTATTATTCCTTCTTCTGGAAATAAAGCCCATTAAGTTTGGGTAACTCATTCTCCAGATCTGAGAGGAAGTGTGACTCCAGCTCCCTTTCCCCCTACCACAAGGATGATCACATGACCTAAATCAAGTCAATCCCAAAACTTACCTATCAGAAGCTATAAGGGGATGATGATAATGATGGTGATAGAATAATAATAAGAGTTGCAAATATAAAAGACCATCACTTATTGGGTACTTTCTATGCTGGACACTGTGATCAGCTCCTCATGTGCACAATATCATTTAATCCTCAACTCCTTTTCCACTGAGGCTGAGAAGCCATTAAAGCATAATATTTGGAGGAAGCAATAGCCCACCAAAAAGGAAGAATCTGTCAAAAAGATGGAGCTCTGATGACATTCTTTAAGGATAAAGACAGCATACTCTTGGACTGGACTTGTCACCTACAGTTAGATATCCTGATGTCATGAATGTTGTGTTGCAAGTAACAGACTCTAAATCGAGGACTGCATCATTAGCCATGGTTGACCATACCATGAAGAGCCATGTTCTTACCAGGGGACAAATGAAGATAAACTAGATAAATCTCAAACTTGGAAACAGATGTAGAATTTGAACACCAGAGGAAGGGTATGTATATTTCAGAATCTATATGGTAGTTGCTATGTATTATGTTTTTTTAAAGCATGTGGGCTAAAAAAAAGGTAAGGGGTGCATACGTGCTGGACAATCCACAGTGAAATGTAAGGGAATCTGCTGTTATGAGCTGCCCAGCAACCCTTTCCACTTATTTTCGTAACAAAATCCTGCTTTTATGTGGGGTACAAATTCCATGTTTGTGTTCAAAAGGGATTGTCCTATATCCCTGTCCTCTTGCATTAGAGACAGGTTCACAACCAAATTTAGGCCAATCAGATTCTCCACCAGGAATCTTTTGCCAGAGAAACAAAGAGGAAACCACTTTTCAACTGAGGTCATTAAGCTGGCGTGATGTGGGTCTTTGCAGTGATGGGTTGGGTGCACTTAGTTATCTTGCCCCATTTATGAGAAAGCCTGTTTGGAAGAGAAGCAATCTGGATTTTTCAGATATTCGAGTCAATAAACTTCCATTTCTGCTTAGGCTAGTTGGAGTTTGATTCTTCTCACTCGTAGGTAGGGTCCTCCCGAGAAGAGAAAGTTTTTAAAGTTCAAATGAAATGAGCTAGAAACGAACATCATTTCCCCCCCTATATTTATGTTTGTAAGGACTGGTTTTAGATTTAGTTTGTTTTCAGAAGCGTGAGTCATGTTTATCTCAACTAAGCATCCTAAACACAATAAATCAAAATTTTGCCAACTTTGCTTATATCCACTAGCTTCTTTTCCTTTTGAACCTGGGGGACATGGTAACAACGACCTCTTTAGGGCCCTGGTCAGAAACTTGTATTTCCAGGCTTCCACATTTCCTGTGCCTTTAACCATTAATGATATTATAAGTTTGGGAGGTAAATCTCAACAACAGAAGACAATGCCCATATAAATATACGGAAGTGTCTCTTTCAGCCAGAATTTTAGGACAGAATATAGTTTACTAAAAAAAAGGTGTGTTAGAAATAGTAGAGTTTGACTTTTGCTTGTGTGTTTAAATTAACTGCTACTTAGAGAAGCAGGACAATGGGTCTACAAGGAGATTCCATCCGAAGTGCTCTTGCATATTAAATGGATGGTATGAACAATAAGCTTAACAGACTTCTCTGATATCACCATTATCTTGGTTATTGAAGCCATTTGAAGCTGTTTGCTGTCAGTTAAATGATCATATCTCAAGTGCACCTGCTTTATAATCATTCATTTGGAGCAAGATCATTAACATATTCCTTAAGTCATTCACAGACAATTTGACTTACATTTTTACATTTCCAATTTTTTTGCTCTTTATAATAAATTAATAAGATATATAAATGGGTGCACAGAAATTCTATGCAAATAAGTAGTCTACAAAAGAGCTATAGTTTCTGTTACTTGTTTATCTTTATATAAGTAATGGTTGAGACTCAGTAGCAGTTATATTTACAAAGTTTCTGAAATAATGCAAAAAAATAATTGCAGTGGACAAATTAATCCAGATTTTTTTTTGTTCCGTTAAGTAATCAGCAGAATACTTCAAACAACCAGTTAAATATATTTATTATAAAATGGTAATGACATCTAATTAGTAGAGTTCCAAGAATTAAATGAAATTACAGCTCTTAGCACATAGCATGACACAGAGTAAGCACTCAGTTTGTAATTGCAATATTAATAATGATATGTGGGGTGCCTGGGTGGCTCAGTCAGTGTCTGACTCTTGATTTGATTTCAGCTCAGGTCTTGATCTCAGAGTCATGGGATGAGGCCCATGTCAGGCTCTGGGCTCATCAGGGAGTCTGCTTGGTGTTCTCTTTCTCCCTCTGCCCCTCCCCCCACTCATGTGCCCAACACGCGTGCACTCTCTCTCTCACTCTCTTTCTCCCAAATAAATAAGTCTTAAAAAAATAATGATATGCTCAGTTCTATGGGGGTATAGAAATAGAATTTTTTCTCTCAGAGTTCAAAACTAATAGAGAAAACATAACCAAAGGCAGTCAGTAATATAGATAATTGAAGTATATAGTGCCATACACTTACCTACTTTGTAGTTGATCTTATAACGTGCCATGAATTGTCTTATTTCATTTGGGTGTATCAACTGAATCCTCACAATATACCTATAAGGATAGTACTATTAATATCTCTGGTTCATGCACATTCCTTGTGCATGAGACACAGAGAAATTAAGTAACTTAGTTTAAGTCACACAGCCAAGAATCAGTAAAACCAAGATTTGATTCTAGGCAGTTGGCTCAAGCCAGTTAACTTGACTACTGCTTCATAAGGTATAGAGGCCAACTACCTGAAGCAGTGGTTCTAATTATAAGTGAGCAGCAGAATCACCTGGAAGGTTGTTTAAAAAGATAGAAGAGCTAAATCTCCTCAATTTCTGACTTAGCAAGTCTGGGTTGAGGCTGAAAATTTGCATTTTTAGCAGGGTTTTAGGAGATGTAGACGCCGTAGGCTCTGGAACTATGCTATGTGAACCACTGGTCTAAGTAATGTAGCTGGAGAAGAGGAAAGCCTCATCAGCAAAAGGCTTGGAACTCCCTTAAATGCAGATTAATGATACTTGGACTAGTGAAATCTTGGTTGGTACTGGGGGAGTCTTTGGAAAAGTCAATCTACCCTGCTTCTTAGCATGGGGGCCAAGAGCAGGCCACCCCAAAATGTGCCACTATGTTAGTTATTTTGAATTAAAGTTACTGAAGAAACAGCCAGTGTAAGAAGAGCACTCTAATCCCCCTTTGTCTCCAAAAAAACAGGAAATAAATCTCCCACGTGAAAAATACTCTCCTTTATACCAGGAGGTAAAGAGACATCCTTACCACTAGAGATAGGGGATTCAGAACTGAGAAGTCTATATAAACAAACCTAGTTACTTTTATTGATTTACTACCCCTACCCAAATTCTGTTTGGAATTCCTTACCAACTGAAGCTCCTAACAATAAGTTTTCCTTATCTTGTCAATTCCTCATAGATTTATTGTTTCTTTGTTTAAAAGGTATAAAAAGCTGATGGCTTCAGTCATTTCTTCATGTCTCAACTTTATTATTGGGCCTCCATCCACACATAATTAAACT
Organism: Ursus maritimus; assembly: GCF_017311325.1. Taxonomy (NCBI): domain Eukaryota; kingdom Metazoa; phylum Chordata; class Mammalia; order Carnivora; family Ursidae; genus Ursus; species Ursus maritimus. The sequence goes on along the minus strand of NW_024424453.1, from coordinate 15,954,139 downwards.
TTGTGGTTTTTTTCTTCCTGTTAATCTGTCTCATGTCAATTTAATTCTTAGACCAGCCAGAAGAATATTGAAGGATAGAGAGAAATTTTCCCTCCTCAACACTAAGCACTATTATTTTTACTTTGTTCCAGACTTAAGTGCCTATTTAAGAGTTATAGTGAGACAAAAGCTATGGCTCTTTTGAGACTCATTTGGGAAGGGGTGGCTTTTATAATTATGATCCAGGAGTATACAGCTGCAAAAATGGGATTATTTGTGTTCAGAGAAGGGATGAAATAGCTAATCAGTAGGTTTGATGATTGAAAACATGAAAGTCTCTCCATGAGATTATTTCCAAGGAAGAAGTCATATATTTACTCACTTATTGATTCAACAGATAGTTACTAAGACCTACTGTTGTATAGGTTTTATGACAGTTATTAAAACATAGTCACTCCTCCCCTGAAATTTACATTCTATGAAGGAGGAACTTGTAACAGACAGACATAACTTTAGAATATGTTGGTGGTGATAAATGCTATGAAGAATGATAAATCAGGGCAGGAGTGGGAGTGCATTAAAGAGCAAATCAGAGAAAGCTTATTTTATAAGGAAACATTTAGGCGAAACCCAAATGAAGTGACAAAGGGAGTCATACACAGAGAGCTAGGACTAAGAGTTGTCTAAGTACGAACATCCCCAAGGCAGAATAATTGTCTCCTAGAAATAAGCAAAGAGGCTAAGGTAAAATGGAAGATATAGGACCAGGGAATTAGCCAGAAAGAGAGCATTGTGTCTTATAGACCAAGCTAAACACCTGGAATTTTGTTGAGTGAGATGGGAAACCTTTGGAATGATTTGAACAGATCAGGATCATTCTGCCTTTGGAATGGAAAAAGAGAGAGAGAAAGAGAGACAAGCAAACAATACAAAACCGTAGAAGGGAAAGGGCAGAAACAGAAAGATCAGTTAGAGAGAAATTGCAAAAATCCAGGCAGGAGATGATGATGACCTGGGCCAGTACAGTAGCTAAAGAAAATGATAAGAAGTGTTTGAATCCTGAAAATATGTTAGTGCTAACAGGATTTATGGCTGGATTGTCTGCTGGGCATTAAGGAAAATTTTCAAAACTTGGAAATTAGGCAAGAAGAGGATGGCATAAAAGTTATGAGGACAAAGCCCCATCTAAATATTACCTAGGTGTATGTACTCTGTTTGGATTAAAGGTCCTAGGTTTAGTGAAGTTATATGTTAAATTTGTAGACTTCTGCCCAGCAAAGATGCAAATAATTTCTTTCCATAGGGAAAAGATAAGCCCCAAAGTTATAGTTTATTGCTCTGTGGAATATTAATTAGTTTTATATCTAACCCAGCAATCTTTTTCTAATATTTCTTATTTAGTGTGCTTACAAATATATCTTACTTGTTCCATCATCAGTGTATCTTTTACACATGTTCATTATATACTTGCATGAGAGCCATGCCTTTTACATTGAAAAATTATGCTTTAACGTGAGTAAGAGAAAGACAAAAGTCAAGGATAACACCACAGTTATTGTCTGAGCATTCAGAAGAATGTAGTTATCATTTTCCAAGTTGAGAAAGTGTGGCAAAAGAGCAGGGTAGGGTAGAGAGTAAATATGGAGGGTCTGATTTTAGAAATTTAAATTTCTATAATGGAGTCATTCAATTGGCAGAGTCAGATATTCAGGTAAGAGAGTCGGGCTGGAGAAATAAATTTGGAAGTGATCATATAATTGATATTCAAAGCCAGAGACTGCATGAGATACTTAAGCATGAGGAAAAAAGAAAGAAAGAAGTGTCCAAGGACTGACTCCTGGGGCATTCCAACACTTAAAGATGTAGAATATAAGGAGGAACCAGAAAAGAGTGCTGATAAAAAGCAGTCATGAAGGTAGAAGAAAAATTGATAGAGTGCTACCCCAGAAGCCATGAGAAAAAAACTGTTTCAAGAAGAAGGTTAGCAAATTATGTCAAATCATGCAAAAAAAAAAAATCCAGTAAAATAAGGTTGCAAATTGACCATTGACTTTGGAAACCTGAAACCTTGAACAGAGGAGTTTGGAGCCATAATGAAGACAACAGCCAGATGGATGCAGTGGAATAAAAAGAAATAGTAAACAACAGAAACATAAATTGTAGATTGAATAAACTTGGATACACCCATATAGTAAGATATCACACAAGAATACAAATGAACAAACTAGAGGTACAAACAAGAACATAGATCAATCTTATAATATTGAGCAAAAAAGCAAGACAGAAGAGTGTCTATCACATGAGTCATGTATTAAATGTTCAAAGCTATGCAGAACAAATAATATTTATGAATACCTACATTGGTAGTCAAGCTATAAATAAAAGCAAGAAAATGATTACCATAAAAGTCACTATAGGGATTCCTTCTTGGGAGGAGCAAAAGGAAAGTGACTAAGGAAGGATACATGGGAGTTGTTCGGATCTGACAATGTTCTATTTCTTATCTTAGGTGATGATTACAGAAGTAGTTCTCTTATAACTGTTCATATACATTATTCATCGGCATTATGTTTTCTGCAATGTTTTACATGTGTGCTCTCACAATAAAATAATTTTTTAGAAGGGGGGAGGGGAAGAGGAAGAGGGAGAAAGAATCATAAGCAGGCTCCATCCTTAGCCTGACACAGGGCTCCATCTTACAACCCTGAGATCATGACCTGAGTGGAAATCAAGAATCAGACACTTATCTGACTGAGCCACCCAGGTGCCCCCACAATAAAATAATTTTTAAAAGTGAATAAAGGTATAAGACATAGGGTTTAGACAATCTTTTCAAGTTTTTCCATAAGGGTGGAGGAAGAGAAATGGGGCAATAACTGGAAAGAGATGTGAGTTCAGTGGGAGCTAATGGCACATGTTTGCAAGATGATGAAACTTATCCTGTAGTGAGGGAAAATCAATGACTTAGGAGGGAGGAGGAACAGTGCAGGAATGAAGTCTTTGAATAAGTAAGAGGAAAAGATGAGTGGAGTTGGCTTTCAATAAGAGGCCTAGTAGTTCACACATACAACAAGTGTGAAGGTATTTACAGGTATAGATGCTGGCCATTTGGCAAACAAAATGATAGCAGCAGGTAGTACATTTTCCGATTACTTCTATTTTCTGAGTAAATTAAAAATGAGTCATTGTCCAATATTGTCTAGAAGTAGGAAGGAAGAGATGTGAAATTATTGTTAAGGGTCAATAGAAAATGAGATGTTTAATGGGATTGTCTTTCAAGCTTAAGGTCTCGCTTAAGGTCTCGTTTAAGGTCAAGAATTTAATGTAAGATGGTCATTGATATGATGCTTCTCTCTAGCAACATTCAGCCATGTGTCTACATGGCTTAAACTACAAGACTAAGTAGGTTAAGAATGGGATTTAACTTGAATTGGGATGTTGCTGGGCAGATATCATTTGGGGAGAAACTAGCAAGGAAGTCCATTCAAAGAAATGTTTATAATAGTAAACTATAGAATCCAAGATTGATAAAGGGATAAAATGACTGAAAAGATGGCAGAGTCGATGAATTGGAGGTCCTGGTTGTATTAAAGAATGAAACCTATAGGAACCAAAAAAACACATAGATAGCTACAATATTGAACTAATATTTGTGGTCAAATCCTAATTTAGGAATATAAAAATTAGACTATAGCTTTGTACATTCTTATGAGCTCCTTCATCTTCTTCTGACTTCCTTCCTCTTTTTCTATCCATCCCTTCCTGAAGCAGAATGAAATGAGTAAGAAAAAAATGTGAGGGGGTTGGGGGTAGGGGTTATGTGCATAAAAGAAAGAAACATAGAAGGAAAAAATCTCCCATTGAAAGGAATTCTTGCATTCCCCACAGACTGACACTAAAACAGTTCCTCCCGTGGGGACATAAGATCAGGCAGCTTTTGTCTCAGGCAGCTTTTAAACCAAGACCATTGCCCCTTTTAGGTGGGCAATGAGGTTTTCTTTCTTGTGACACCCCACAGCTCCTAGTACAGTGCTCATTATCATTAATAGCTTATTAATCAACAAAGGACAAAATGCAGAGTGGAAAAGTTTTTCCAAGATCATTTTCTTTAAAAAAAAAAATGTGCTCCTGCTACAATTTGTTAAAACAAGGGCCAGAAATAGGGTCTGGAATTACTAATTACAGCACAAGCTCTAAGACTCTAGACTCTGTTTTCTTGCACAGTATCTTTAGAAAGTGATATTTCAGAGATAAGAAAATGAGGTGCATATATTTGTCCTATTAAATTAAATAATGTAAGCACCACATAGAGAAGTTCTATGGACTCTTTTCCAACATTGCTATTTTAAAAAATTACCTGCTAGCTAATATTTTAAACTTGATACTTTAAGGACCACAGAATATCACAATTTAGGAAACTGTGAAAGTTTATTAGTATCAGGCAATAAAAATATTCACAAAATCAGAGTAAGAATTAGCCTACACACGGTTATATGTGAAGATGATTCTTTAATAGCCAAGTTTGTCTTTATGATAAAACCTGTAGGGGGAAAAGGTAACCTCATATTTGATGTCTTAAATTTTATCTTGTTTTTCTTATTTCTACGGAGCAATAGTGTCTAAATGGCAATAGCATATTAATAACAGAACAACTGGGACAGTGGCCCCACTCTTCCCCAAGTGGAAATGTGTCAATTGGAATGATGTCAGAAGGTGTACTCAGTCCTGAATTTCCATGCCCTTAACTATTCCTTCCACACTGAGTTATATGGTAGCCCCTTTCTAGACTCCCTGGGGTCAAATTTTGCCTCACAGGTGTCGGTGGGTGGAGCTAAATACATGGCGCTTGTTTCGAGGGCTCTCTCTCACCACCTGAACGAAAGATCACCCACACTGCCAGAATGCATCTTGAGCAGGAGCTCTGAGAGCTGAGACCCAAGTCCCCCAAAATGCAAAAAGAGTAAAGGCCAAATGCAGAGGACCATGCCACAAGGTTTCTGGACAGCAGACAAGCAAGCAAGGGTCTGAGGCTGAGCTGCATTTGGGTGGAACCCAGAGTTCACCAAAGGGTCTTGTTAGAACTTATGTTAGTAGTAGTCAGTATATGGGAAAAGAAACATGTTATAAAATTAGGAATATAATGAAGGGTTTTCTTATAATAATGTACTTTAAAAATTCAGAGAACTGAATTGTATTCTTCCTAGAAAAATACAAGATTAGTGAAGAAAAAACTAGAAAATAACAAAAACAAAAAGGAAAAATAATTTCATAAGCCACCACAAGAGATACATGTGTATTTTTTAATAAAATAGAATCAACAGAAATATTTCACCCTATTTTTGTCACTTAGTATGTTTAGAATGGCATTTTAAAGTATCATTCTTATACTTATCTAAAAGGCAATCTACAGAATGGACAAAAGTATTTGAAAATCATCTACCTGATAAGGGGTTCAAATCCAAAATATATAAGTAACTCATACAAATCCATAGCAAAAAAAAAATGTGATTGTAAAATGGGCAAAGGACTTGAATAGACATTTTTTTAAAGAAGACATACAAATAGCCAATAGGTACATGAAAAGATGCTCAGCATCATTAATCATCAGGCAAATGTAAATCAAAACCACAGTGAGATATCACCTCATACTTGTTAAAGTAGCTATTATCAAAAAGACAAGAAACAACAAGTGTTGGGGAGGATGTGGAGAAAAGAGAACCCTGTGTTGGTGGGAATGTAAATTGGTGCAACCACTATGGAAAAAGATAAGAGTTTCCTCAGAAAAATTAAAAACAAAACTACCATACGATCCAACAATCTCACTTCTGGGATACATCCAAAGGGAATGAAATTACTATCTCAAAGAGATATCTGCATCCCCAGGTTCATTGCGGTATTATTCACAATAGCCAAGACATGGAAACAACCCAAGTATCCATCAATGGATAAATAGATAAAGAAATATATATATATATAAAACCACATTTTCTTTTATACACACACACATACATATAATGGAGTATCATTCAGATATATAAAAAAAGAAAAAGGAAATCCTGCCTTATACCACAGTATGAATGGACCTTGAAGGCATTATGCTAAATGAAATAAGTTAGAGAAAGACAAATTCTGTATGATATCACTTACATGTGGAATCTTAAAAAGCCAAACTCAAAGAAATAGAATGTTACTTACCAAGGGCTAGAAGTGAAAGAAATGGAGAAAAGTTGGTCAAAGATTACAAACTTCTATCTATGAGTATGTTCTAGGGATCTAAGGTACAACATGGTGACTATAATGAACAAAACTGTATTGTAAACGTAAAAGTTGTTAAGAGAGTAGATCTTAAACATCATTACCAAAAGATAAATGATAGTTATGTGAAGTGTTAGAGATGTTAACTAACCCTATTGTTGTAATCATTTTGCAATATATGTGTCCATGAAATCCTCAAGTTGTACACTTAAACTTACATATCTAATGGCATATTATCTCAGCGAAGCTAGAAAAGAGAGTATCACTCTTCCATAATATTACATATCATCTTAAAGCTGAATAAATGAAGGTATTCACCCTATTGTTAAACATTTGGGTGGTTTCATTGTTCTATACATCTGTGATGATTTCTTCTTTTTTAAAGGCTTATTTATTTATTTTGACAGAGAGAGACCACACGCGAGTAAGGGGAAGGGGCAGAGCAAGAATCTCAAGCAGACTCCCTGCTGAGCCTATAGCTTGAGGCAGGGCTCGATCTCATGACCCTGAGATCATGACCTCAGCCAAAGCCAAGAGTCAGATGCTCAAGCAACTGAGCCACTCAGGCACCCCTGATTTCTGACAACAACACCCCAAGTTAGGCCAAACTTCACAGGCAAATGGCTCAGTCCTTCACAAAACAGCCTTCATTTCACACATCAGCAGCAGGTTTGGGGGTCTCCAGGCCACTCTCACTTCCGACCAGCAGGCGACAAGATTAAGAGTTCTTATTGTCCTCTCAGGTTCCATAATCCCCTAGAATGACTTACAGAGTCAGCTAGAAAGCACTATACTGAAGTATTACAGTTGTTTTTTTTTTTTTTTAAGATTTATTTATTTGAGAGAGAGAGTGAGAGCGCATGTGTGTGCAAGTGCGGAGAGGAACAGAGGGAAAGAAACCTAAGCAGACTCCATGCTGAGCTGAGTCTGACTCGGGGCTTGATCTCACCACCCTGAAATCACGACCTGAGCAGAAATCAAGAGTCAGACACATAACCGACTGAGCCACCCAGGTGCCCCAGTATTACAGTTTTATTATAACAAAAGAACACAAATCAGAACCAACTAAAGGAAGAGACACATAGAGCAAAATCTGGGAGTGTTATAAACACAAAGATTCTGTCATCCTCAGGGACATATGATCTTCCCAGCACATCATTGTGGGACAATACACAAAGTACTGCTGCCCGGGGAAGCTCACTTGAGTTTTATCCGGATTTCATTAGACAGGCATGATTGCTTGAACAATTGGCCACGGTGTTACACTCCCTCTCCAGCCTGCTTCCTACCCCAGGAGGTTGGGGTCATTTCACAAAGGTCGGAGTCCTAACCCTGAAAACACAGGGTTGATCCTACTGACAACTCATTAGCATAAACTATTTAGGGTCCCACCACAAATAACACTCCTATAACTTGGGAAATCCCAATGAATTAGAGTTTACCTTCCAAAAATCAGGGGCAACAGCCAGCCGAATTTTTTATTATATAGCATCTCAAGTAGAAAATTGAGTTTATCACACTCCTCCATTCATAGCTCATTCCAACCAATGCCTGAAAACTCCCTTTTAAAAAAAATTTTATTTTAGACCTAATTCAATTTTTATGTCTGCCTTCCCATTGCACTCACTCTAATGTGTTTACTATGTATCTTTTTTTTTTTACGATTTTATTTATTTGACACAGAGAGAGAACAAGTAGGGGGAGCAGCAGACAGAGGGAGAGGGAGAAGTAGGCTCCTTGCTGAGCAGGGAGCCCAATGCAGGGCTGGATCCCAGGACCCTGGGATCATGACCTGAGCTGAAGGCAGATGCTTAACTGACTGAGCCACCCAGGTGCCCTGTGTACTATATATCTTAAGATATATCTTCATCAATATAAATATAGTGATTACTTTGTATAGATGGTATAGTGTTAAAGAATCTCTCTTCTTGAACCTTGCTCAAACATCGTTTTACAGTTGTGTATATGTCTCTAAGTATTTCTAGTTAATGTCTTCTAATTTTACTGTGTAGTATGCCATAGACTTCATCCATCTCTATTTAGTTATCTATTCCTGGAATCATAGATAATCTAGGTTGCCTCTAATTCTCTGATCCACAAATAGTGCAGGCTGAATATATCTTTATGTATCACCTTACGAATTTATGCAAGAGTCTCTGGAGTATACATCCATGAATGGTATTGTAGATCACAGATTGTTGTAATACCACAAAATCTAACCAGATCATGCTCCAAAACAACAGCGCCAGTGGTGCAGGACGATCCTTATTTCATAATATACTTAATATTTCTTAATTTTATCCAACTTTTGAAGTTTTACAATTTGATAGGTGCAAAGTCGTATTTTACAGCCGGGAATGGCCAGCAACCCCTATATCGATGGATGAAAGATTATTCCAAACTTTGCCGTGAAAGAGAGTAGCACAAGGGGGTCACCGCTCAGAGACGAAGACCCTTTGCTCTTCTTTGCTCCTGCTTTTATTGGTCCTTCAGGATAATCACAGTCCTTTATCACTGTCCCGCAAGCACATGATGTTGACAAGGGGTCTTACTGAAACCGGGAGGATCTTTTTATGGGGAAGATACGATATGCTAATTTGGGCGTGTTCTATTAAACATAGCCTAAGGGACAATGCCTACCTCTCTTAGATCACAGGGCTACTGTTTGGGCTAGGAAAGCTTTGGGAAGGCCACTCCCCATGGCATTCCAATGGCAGAGTGGTCACGCAGGCCTCAGCATTCCAAAGGTCTAAGGCCTTCTCCGAAACCTTCCCTGCCCTCAGCAGCCTCCGTGTTACATTTTAGCAAGCCAGGTATCATGGCTGATTTCATGCTCTACACTAACCCCAACATTTTCCCATTACTATAATTTGTATGTTTGGATTACAGGTGCATCTAAACATCTCTTCATATTCTTGTCAGCCATTTAGTCTCCTCCTTTTGTGAATTGCCAATTCGTATCCTTTGCCCATTTTTTGCCTGAGTTTACAGTCTTCTTGATTTGTGGACAATTCTTTGTGTATTTTATGTATTTTCCTTTTGTTGTTCTTAGATGTTACTAATAACTCTTCCTTATCTATAACCATCTATTAATTTTGTTTCAGATGTCCTTCATTGAACAGAGATCTTTAATTTGACATAGTTAAATCAACTATCTTTTTCCCTTAAGATTTGTACCTTTGCACTCTTCTGTAAGAAGTCATTTTTTCACTTCAAGGTTGCTAGCTTATTCTACATTTTCTTTTTTTAATTTCATAGTTTCCTTCTTTAACACCTGGGTCTTTAAAACATGTGGAGTACACATTTGTATATGATATAAGAAAGGGATTCAAACTTTCCCTCCCCTATAGTATACCAATTTTTCCAATACTAACTTCTAAATAATTTCATTCCTCATTGGTTTGTCCTGTCACCTTTACATAGCACTTCCCATGTATATGGGTGTATTTCTGAGTCCTCTGTTCTGTTTCTTGGTTTATTCTGCCCAGTATTATACCTGTACTATAACTGTAGAGTCTTTTATTATATGAGGGTGAGTCACAATATATTTACATTTCTTCAAATCATTCTCCCATAAATATTTGACTCATCATTTTGTTGCAGGTTATTTTGCTGTTGTAAGTGCCATACCATTGTCTACCTATTTTCTGGCTAGTTATGATTATTACTATTGCCGTAGAAGAAGGACATTGATTTTTGTTAGCTGATCTTGTATTAAGCAAGCTTGGTCAATTTTTTCATTGGATCTAAAACTTGCCTGTTCACCTCTGGGGTTACCCATGTAGCTGATCGTACTACTGGCAAATAATGACAGCTTTATCTCTTCCCTTTCAATCCTACGCTTCCCATTTTTTCTTTCTAATTTTATATTATTGACATTGCTATACCAACCATTTTGAAAGCTAAATGCTTGAGCACAATCTTTTTTTCATAGGACACAGTCATAGAAGTGAATTTTCTGTGTCAAGCAGAGAGTTTATTCTTAAGGATTTTCAAGTATATTACAAATACACACAAGAAATTTATACCATCCATAAAAAAATAAAGTGGTTATATTTTGGAATCATCACCAATATCTGGGATTATCTATTTTTAATTTTTCTAATTTGAAAATATTTTAAAAAGTATCTCCTTTTAATCTTCTTTTTTATTATTAAAAAGGTTGAACTTATCTTCAGGTGTCAGGTATAGAATGAGTAGAATAAGGTAGATAAGAAAATGCATTTACTTTCCACTTGTCAAAATTTTATTCAGATACTGAATAAGACAATGAACATACTTGAATGCTCTCTAGCCTATGGCCAACTTTCCACTCTCTAGATACATAAAATATTCTCCATACATATCTCCAATTTATTGAACATCTGCTGAATAAGGTCTAGTGCCAGGTATAGTCATGGATCAAAAAACTTAAAAATCTTGATTCTTGTCCTTAAGGAACGTCCTTTCTAGTTGGAAAAATAAGAGACAAATATAGTTAAGACAGATAGTAAAAAGAAATATTTGTCATAGGAGTCTCATAAATAAATGAAATGTTAAAAGAGGTAGGAGGAATGTTAGATGAGGTAAATAACATGAAATGAAGGATTTTCTAGAATTCAATAGGTATGGAGGACAGTTGAAAATTTTTGAGTAAGAAAATGAAATGGTCCCAGTCACACTTAAAAGATCTTGATCTATTAGTGGTATTTAGGACAGGCTGGCGAAGGTCAAGAAACTGGTCTAAAGACTGATTAGGTGGTTGACAGAATATTTAGGTCATGTAAGGGGTAACGAGGGACTTAACTAGGAAATTATAATAGAGATGGAAAGGAAGGAGAAGAAAAAGGGAAAGTTGGCAGGATTTAGTCTTGGTTGGACTTAGGGGCCTACATAATAGAGAATGGTTCCAAATTTTTAAATGTGGGCTAATGGAGTGACAGAGAAGCCACTAACACAAACAGATTAGGAACCTAGAGAAAGAGTGAGATGATATGGAAAGCTGGAAAAATAATATGTCTGATATGTAGCCAAAAGTTGGAAGTGTGTGTGTGTGTGTGTGCGCGCGCGTGCAGGCATGCATGTACACACACACATGCATGCACATATATGTATGCCTAGGTCAGAATGAAAGCCAAGATATTGATTTGGGAGCCATCCGCATAAGGCTAAAGGTGAAAATCCTTTGGCCAAGATCTCCCAGAGAGATGAGAGAGTCAGAAGATTAAAGAGAGTTAAGGTGTTGATTTCTTATAGGTTCACAAGCACAGGATTGGCAGAGAAATCAGTAAAAGAGAAGAGGACCAACCAGGGAGACAGGAGGAGAACTCAAAGGTGTGAGTTCATGAAAGCCAAGGGAGGAGAAAGGCAGGGTTTAGTTGAAAGGGTCAAATACCACAAACAGTTCACTGAGGGTGAGGCCCAAGAACAATCTTAAATTTGGTGCTTAACAGGCATCAGTGACCTTCAGAGGAGCAAATCCAGTGCCAGGTCTCAAAGCCAGCAAGAATTCATCAGCCATAAAGAAGACCAAGCAACGACTGTGAAGCTTTCTGTCTAGAAGCATGGTGATGAAAACACGATGAGACGTAAGATAGTGCCTCAAGAGAGTTATGGAAAAAGGTTTGTTAGGCAAAGAGAAACCTGACATGTTTACAGGTAGAGTAAATGTGACCTATGAAGAGGAAAAGGTTAAAGATACAAAAGGAGTACATAATTAATGGAATAAAAACTTTAAGGATGTAGACAGTATCGGAATAAATACTCAGGTGAAGGATTAATTTCAAAAAGGAGGTGGGGCACATTTTATTCAGAGAGCAGAGACATTTTTTGTGACTAAATTATCATTCGACAAATGGAGCTAATAGAATTTTTAATGTGTAAAAGGGATCGACTTAAATTGTAACCTGTCGAACTTAAGACTGAGAACATCCTCCAGTTGGTCCGTCCATTCTCCTCCCAGATATATCAGTAAATAGGAGTTTTGAAAAGTGTTAATGGCAAAAGATGCCTTCCTGAGAATAGAATGGTGATTTTCTCTTCTATTAGTATCATTTGCATTTATAATATTATTATTTTTCCTACATATTTGAGTCAGGGCATTACTAGTAAATAATTCAGGGTATCTCCTTCCATAATTCCAATTATAACCAAGTCCAAAAGGGTCTATGGTAGGCTCTGAAAAACACCTTCACCAATGACTGATAAGCGTCCTATGACTTCCTACATTTTAAATTGCCTCTGATTACAAAACTAGCCACCACATCCTGCTATTCCCTGAGGCTCTTTCTTTTGTGGTAGTCCATTCATCCTTTGTAATCCTAAAGGATCAATATTTGACCTCATACTCTGTATCAGTTAATGATCTGCCTAGTTGTGACACCAAAGATGAGAAAAGCCATGTGAGCACAAGGTATTATTCTTTCCTAGCATACACAAAATACTATTTTTTTCACTTCACTACTAGTGAAGGGGAGAGCTAACTATTTCAAATCAAATAATTAATGCACTCCCAGTTAAGTGGAAAGAGTTCACTTGCTAGCATGACTGAAGGAGGAGAAGGTGAAGATGACTGGAGCATCATCAAGGAGGACAGATTCCTCTCTGAGGCACTCTGGGCAGTTAGGGTTAGCAAATGAGGCAATGCTGGGTATAGTGCCCAGAATGTGATAAAACCAATTACACATTAAGAAAGGACTAGCCAACTACATAAAGAAAAAGAAATCTCTGAGACTAAAGCCATCTAGCTAAACACTTGCTTAGGAGTTTATTATCATAAGGCTTCCACCCACGTAAGTTGACAAACTCTAAGCCCAGGTATTTTGTTGGAAAATAAAATTAGGTAACAATTTACTTAGCCTGTGGTTTGTAAATTTTAAAATGCTCAGTAACAGAGTAGTATATCCCCCTCTCTAAAATGTTGTGAGGTTTTGTGCTTTTCTCTAACTTAAGCTTTTCATGCTCTTAGACATTTCATATTCACAAGATAAAGCTTCCTGTTTCTTACCTGGATACATCTGGAATAAGAGCAGATGGTACCATACCTTCAACTGCTTTTAAACCCTTGCTTGATTTATCACATAAAACTTGTCTTGGCTTTAAATGCTGCTACTTCTTCTGGCCTCCCTTCTGCTTCTTACATTTCTATTTCTTATTGCCCTCTACTGCTTTATGAATATTAAAGCTGGTGATTCAGTGAGACAATTGCAAACAAAGAAGCCACAGATTTTTTGGAAGAATTATAACAAAATGTTACTAGATGTTATTCCTACATTGTGGGATTATTGGTCATTTACTTTCTTCTTTATATTTCTATATACTTACCTTGCTTATACTTATTCCCTGAAAGACTCATAAAATAATGTGTTATTTTTGTGAAAAAAAATAGTATTTCTGTTTTGATAAATGTGATTAATTGTAAACTGGTTTTGTTATTTTTTCTTCCTCATGCTATAGAAGCAATTTTGAATAAAGCTAGAATGAAACTTTCAATTCCCACTTCTAAGATTCATAAAATATTGCTTCCCTTTTGTAATTAATTTAAATATATGTATGTGTGTGATTATACAAATGTTTATTTCTACATTTCACGATTCCAAATGGAATTGGAGGTAAAGAAAACCAAATTTAGATGACTCCTGAGAATTAAGATTAGCAATTTTGCTTACCTAAACCAAACTGAATTCCAAACCATTCATTTCCCCCCACACTCATCTCTATGAAACGCAACCAGTTAACCTTTTTTTGATTTTATTTTTCTAGACTGGAAAGTATTGTGGTCAGCAATTTGAGTTCACGAAAAAAAAGTAAGGCATTCAGCCATAGCACTGTAGCTCTTAATCTAAACTATTGCTGATTTTCTTTGAACAAATCTCACTTTAATTTAAAAAACACATTCTAATAACAGAATACACACATTTTATGATGGATTGAGAATGCTGAGTTCTTCTCCCCTTACCATTCCTAAATTCAGTGGAAACATATCTGATAACTAGAAGGTGATAATTTAGAAAATTTCTTGCATAGAAACAGATATTACTTCCTATCAAATCCACACAATTGAGGTTATTTCTCGTGCTTGTGCTGTTCAACTTTTCCCAGAGATCTAGCTTACGGTTTTTTTTTTCTTATATTGTATTTTAAGAGAAACGTATATATCAATGTTACTGCACACTGAGAAGTAACCTAAGGGGAAACTGTCCCGACGGATGAATGTTCATTTCCAGGAAAGTATCTTTTAGGAAAAAGAATGACTCAAAGGACTTAAGTTGGCAGAGAAAGAGAGTATATGATGATAAATCAATTATATATTATCCTCTGGAAACCAATGGCTCTAGCCACCTCATTGACTACCTCCCAAGATTATTGCGAAGACAAAATGAGAATTTAGGTGAGAGCATTTTTGTAATCTCTAAAGTGCCATGCAAGTATTATTGTTCTTTCTGAATAACTTACATCGGTACAGTATCTGGAGCAGAATAAAAATAGATCAGTTGCTGGACAGCCCAAGTTCAGTGTTTTTCTTAAGCTGAGTAACTGAATCACAATTAGAAATACACCAGTTGTAGAATTCTTTCATTATTTTAACATTGGAAGTTAAGCAATGTGTTACAAACGAGATGACAGGCATTAACCTGAATTTTCTATCAGAAAATTGTGCAGTTCAGAGGGGAAAAAATCCTGTGATAATGTGACTATCCCATCTTAATGCTCTAGGTTGCTCCAGTTTACCACTGAACTCACTGGTTTTTTTGTTTGTTTGTCTCTCTTCTACCATTTGTTTGATATTTGTTGTTTAGATTGCATTTTAATCATATTGCATTCACAGTTGACAGACTTTGTAAGACGATATGTATCCATTATTTTATTTTAATATTAGCATTAAAATAATAGTGCTTAAACTGAAAGCAACACACACACAGTTTTCCAGGTACAAGTTTTTAAATGTGTAGAACCGTTCACAACTTCCATGGACAACAGCAGTGCTGATTACAGATCATTCAAACAAATGTTCTTTGATTTGGCTGTTACAACCACGTCTTTCTCTGCTAAGGGGGGGAAATAAAGCAAGTGATATAATTCCCTATGTGTTGAAACCTTTTAGCTGGCAACAGCTTTTTAATGGCTTTTTTTGCAGTCAGCAAGAAATGTACATTTATTCAACAGAAAACAACAATGATGATAAGGAAAAAAAATGTTTCCAACTCTTGTTTCACTACATGACTTTCAAGATGGTTTTGTGAAGTTTCATTTACAGTCTCTAACAAAGCAAATCAACAGATACATATATTATCTGTGTACAGAACACAATAAAAGTATAAAGAGAAATAAAATGACTACATTAGATAATACAGCAGTGTGTCTGGTCAGATAGGGCCTATTTCATTCCTAATCATAACGAATTGGTTTGCAAATGTTAGGTATTTATTCACCTTTGGGAAAAAAAGCTTCCCAGTTCAATATAATAAGTCATCTAGTGATCACAGTCTTTGCAACAAAGGAACTAGAAGGATGTTACAAATATGTTAGCACAGAACAGAGAAAAACATTACCACCCTCATCTGCAAGATGGCTTCTAATTAGATGAATGCAGGAATTGAAACTGAGGTCTCATCTCTATCACCAACACTGGGGGCAGGGGAATGTTGCAATTCAGTGTGCTGATTGTCAAATGTAGGCGTATCCAGAGACCATATTAATATTAACTAGAATAGGATTTAATATCTTCTCTTAAGTGGGCACTCTATGAAAAGATTTGAAATTGAACTTCTGGAACACATTTGCAGTAAAGTTACATTTAAACAGGAAATGGGTTCTAAAATCAGCAAGTAAGACAAAAATCTTCCAGAGTCAAAATTACCAATGAACATCTATTGTGCTGCCTTTAAACTTCTAGGACTTAGATCCTTATAAAGTAAACGGCCAAAACTATTTCTTTCTGTTGCCCTTTGCATTTTAGTTTTAGCCTCCTGAGGGATAGTGGAGATTAATTTGAACTAGGAAAAATTCTCTCTTTTTCTGTTTTTGTAGAGTCAATATACTTGAATTCATGAAATTCAAATGAGGAGAATACTAGAATACTAGAACACTCTCCTGATCCTTACTAAGCTTACACCGAATATTTAAGTATATTATTTCCCCTTTAATTTTCAAGATGACATTTGTTAAGTGATTAATGACGGAAAAGGAATGATGAGGAAATGGAGGCTAACAGAAGTTATGTAACTTGCAGGTACGTGGCCTACTTAGAATTCAAACCATGTTGATTTCATAGCTGGTGCCCTTTATGTTATACTTTATCAACTCCTAGAAGTATAAGGAAGTATTTAAAGTACAGCTACAGTTGTAATATTAATAATGGAGCTGCACCTGGCTGGGTGATTTGAATAATTTTTAGAATGCTATATGAGAGGTCTCCATTAAATAAAAAACAAACACTCAGTTTTAGGGAAAAAATTGGTGGTTTGGGATATTCTAGGCTAGGTAATCTAGCCCCCCCTTAATTATCCTCCTCAGCCAGCCCTTTTAGCTTCTACCTAAAATATAGCTAACATATCCTTGTTCATTGATTTACTTCACCTCGCCTTCCTTTAAACCAATATGC
Organism: Ursus maritimus; assembly: GCF_017311325.1. Lineage (NCBI taxonomy): Eukaryota > Metazoa > Chordata > Mammalia > Carnivora > Ursidae > Ursus > Ursus maritimus. Next base: position 15,937,323 of record NW_024424453.1, on the reverse strand, counting down.
AAAATATTTTTGTAAAAATCTTCCTAAGACATCTTTTATTACATCATTGTCTCCCTCAAAAACTTTCAATAGCTTCCTATTTTCAATATCATCAAGCTAAGCTTCTGAAGTTTTACAATTTTGTCAGTGCTGTTTTAACTCTCTGTTTCCTTTGCACTTCTATTCAGTGTTCTCTTTACTCTCTATGCTTTTTACTCAAAAGCCTTATCCACTGTTGAAGATTTATTCATCATTGTAATCCCAAGTCCATATTCCTCCATGGAGGCTCCCACGACCAGACCAGCCTCCTTACATTTTTCTTTCATGAACTTCTATATGTCTCTCGTCATATCAGCAACTTTAGTATGTCCCATACTTCTTTATCCCTAACATCACCTAGAAAAATTCTGAGCATTTGAAAATCACCAAATGATTTAATACCCATTAAAAAAAATTTCTTATATAAACACTAAATGAAAGATTTAGACTGAAATATTTAATCAATCTTATAAAAATAAAAATTATTAGAACCCAATAAAAATAAATATTTAGGCCAGAGCTGTCCAACAGAAATATGCAAGCCATATATAATTTAAAATTTATAGTAATCGAATTTTAAAAAGTAACCGAAAGTTGTATTAGGTTCCTTCTGCTGCTCTAAGACATTAACACAAACCTAGTGGCTTACAAAAATACAGATGTATTCTCTTACAGCTCCAGAGGTCAGAAATATGAAAGAAGTCACATAAGGCTAAAATCAAGATGTTGTCAGGGCTGGATCCTCCTGGAAGCTCTAAGGAGAGAATCTGTTTCCTTACTTTTCCTTGGCTCTAGGCCCCTTCTTCCTATCAGTCCAACTTTCTCCATGATCACAACTCCTGCTCCTCACTGTCATCTCCTATCACCTTCTTATATAGAATGCTTGTGATCACATCAGGCTCACCAGGATAATCCAGGATGATCTCCTTATCTGAAGATCTTTAACTTAATCATATTGGTTAAGTCCCTTTTGCCATATAAGGTAACATTCACAGAGATTAGGATGTAGACATCTTTGGAGGTCATTATTCAGTCTACCACAGAAACAAATTAACCTAATTTTAATAATATATTTTATTTAACCCAATGTATACAAAATATATTATTTCAGCCTGTAATTAACATAAAAAACTTTACACTGCTTTTGTTTTTTAAGTTGATTAAAATAAATAAAATTAGAAATTCACTTCTCTAGTGGCACTAACTATATTTCAAGTGCTCAACAGTCATGTGTGACTAATGGCGTACCATATATGGATGATCAGTACTTTCCATCTGTGAAGGTTAGAGAACTGTAAGTTAAAGGGAGCATAGTCCACATAAGACTGCTTTTATTTCTGATGCTAACAAAGTTTGGGAATCCTTAAGACCACCGTTGGTTTCAAAATTTCACCAGAAACATTCACAGAATTCACTGAACTTTGTTATAGTCACGATTATGGTTTATTACAGAGAAAGGATAGAGATTTATATCAGGGAAGAAATGTATAAAGCAGAGTCTGGGGAAGTACTATATATGGAGGTTCCATTGTCCTTTCCCTGCGAAGTCCTGAAAAGCACTGATTTCCTGAAATCCACATGTGACAATACACATGGAGTATTTGCCACCCAGGGAAGTTCAACCAAGCCTCAGTGTCCATATGTTTTACTGGAGCCCCATCACATAAACATGATTAATTACCCACGCGGCTGATTTCAGTCTTTAGCTCCTCCAGAGGTCAACTGATACCACATGACCCATCCACCCTCCATCACATTGTAAGTATAGCTCAGAGTCCCCACCCTACATGATATGGTTACTACCTGGCTGGCCCAAGGTCCCCAAGCAAATGAAGATAATCCTAGGAGTCATGACATTTCAAGGATTTAGAGATTACTTCCCAGAAGCCTAGGGCAGAGACCAAGCCCCTGTTGGGCTAAGTTAAATTCTTTACTATGCACTCACCAACAACTGATTTGATGAAATTTTGTTTACTAAATTTACTATTTTGATATCATATAGAAATACCCAATGAACTTCTATCATTTGTTATTTCAACAGATAGTCAAGTATCAAATAGATAATTACATTTCACAATTACCTGATTTTTTTTTTTTTTTTTGAGAGCAAGAGAGCAGGCACATGAGCGGGGGTTGGGGGGTAGGGGCGGGGTAGAGGGAGAGAATCTCAGGCAGGCTTCAACACCCAGTCCCCAGAGTCCAACTCGGGGCTCCATCTCCTGAGATGACGACCTGAGTTGAAATGAACAGTTGGATGTTCAACCCACTGAGCCACCCAGGTGCCCCTAGACATTTTAATACAAATATTAAAGAACCTTTCCTTTAAGTAACTTAGGGATGTCTAAGTAAATCTACCTGTTGCATTGAGTCGTTTCTTTGCTTTTGTTTGTCAAGAAGGCTGATTTGTACTACTTAGACATAAAATATATACTGTTTTGATCTAATTAAAAACCAGTGTCACATTCTTGACTTATGACCCTCTATATCCAATTCAAATCAGAGATAAAAATATAGCATTGCTCCTTGCAAACTCTAATTACCCAAATGATCCCTGTAAGGCTAAATATATTTCATAAATCTGGATTTTCAGCAACACTGTCTCTAGTGTTCATAGATCAAGAGGACTCTTGAAATAGTTCACTTGGAAAATTCAAATTTCATAACATTTCAAAGCTAATAAGAAATTTAAGTTCCATGTATAATCAAAATGAGACACAAAGTAGTGAGATGACTTGTCCAAGGTGACGTGAAGAGTAAGAGGCAGGAATACAACTTAATCTTTAGTCTTCTAACTCCAAGTCCTGTGAGAGTGTGTGTGTGTGTGTGTGTGTGTGTGTGTGTCTGTGTTTGTGCTAAATCACGACTCCTAAACTGTGTGGATATTAGTAAATACATAGGCATCAACTTGCATGTCAGCTTGCAGCCGATGCCTGAAACACCACGGAGAAGGTTTTTTGGGCTCCCTCTTGAGTCTGCAGCAAAGAGTATTGTAATTCATGAACAGTGTAATGCAACTGGGGAGGGGAAGGAGTGGCCAAGAATTTGCAACATTTCTCATCCCCAAAGTAAGCATATAACTCAAAGGTAATTTGAAAGCATCAGTTATTATCACCATTTGTCTCTGATTTGGAAAACTCTCTTTCTAGGCCTCAGTTCTCACATAAGGAGAAAAACTACAATAATCAATGGTTCTTCTGGTTTTAAGATGTGAAAGTAATCACCTTATGCATGGTGTGCATTTGTAATGTGGAACAGTTCCAGGCACACAGGATTGCTCTTTAATATTGTTAAATGGCTACATGTATTACAACAGGAGGGAGTTAGAGGAGATAAGGTAGCAAGGCAAATTAACACGCCTGAGAAAAATCTGCAATGAATCCTTACGTATAGCATCTCCCCTATTTGGACAAGAAAGGTGGTATTCTGAGATAATTCAGACTTACTCTAAAGAATTTACATGGTGGTAAGAGGGCCCTGCCCTGACATTTATTTAAAATAGGAAATCAATCCCCTATGTGGGAATTTTAACCAGTACTCAGCATCATTTGCAAAACAATCAAGTGCCAATCAAACCATTTTGAATAAAATAAACTAAATCAAATAAAAATTAAACGCGAACATCAATACACTGTTAAATTTAAAATACTGTTAAACTTCAAAGAATGGGAATAGCTTAAAATTAGCATGAAAATTAAGCAAAAACAGCTAAACTGAGTTGTTAAACAGGGCCATTAAGGAGATAAAGTACTGCTCAGGCTATTTTCTAACCAAGTAACAATTTGTTAATATAAGCACATTGGCTGCAAATTAATTCCTTATAATGTAAAATGGGCATTATTTTCATTCTCTTCACTGATGCAAACATCTACCCTCTAAAACCTAGCTTAAAGGAAAACAGGGTAAAGAGAAATGCCATTTTTGTTGTGGAAATCCTCAACTGTGACTTAATATTACAAATAATGATGCTTTTGTTTTTGTTGTTTTGTAAAATCAAGTAGATCTTATTATAGAGGGGAAAAACATCTACAGGGTCACAGAGTTTGTTCCTCCGTATTATTGTGGGTTTGACAATGTCACTATGGTCATAAATAGCAATCTGTAGTTTATCTAACCTACTCTTGAGTATTCCTAGTGATGCGACCTTAGTGGCCTTGGCCTTTTCTCAGCAAATTATTCCTAAATCTAATCAGCCCTACATTTAGAATACTTTCCTAATGTCTGACCTAATGGTCTAGTTTCAGGTTGTTATACCTTGCTTTACTACCCTTAACAACTTTAAAGAATTCCTTTTCTTGTAGGGTATTATCACCTCCCAAGTATCTATGCTCTATCATGATCATTTGTACGGTTTATTCTCTAAACAGAATTGGGCAAATAATGTTCCCTTAACCTCACTAAAACCGTGCCCTGCAAATCCCCTATCCCTCATAATACTGTGGTCTAGATTCCAGTTATCTGAAGAACAAGAGTGACTGCATTTTTATATATCGAGGTTATGATATGATGTCTCTTTTCTGGTATTGTGCCCTAAATTTGATCTCTTCAGAATGGAAATGAATGTGACAATATTAGTAATGGTAGGTGATCAAGATGACCTTAACCTTCCTCTCAGCTGGACTAAATTTTAAATGGGTTTCTTCTGACTACAGAGTACTTACTTTAGAAAACTTGTAATTCTAGACTCTTTCTCTGGTCCTTTGAGATATATTTCTTTACAACCCAGGGATGTCTTTTGAAAGGATGTGGGAGCCATCCTTTTGAAATGTAATTAAAAAAAAAAAAAAGACAGTATCTTTCTCTCAGTCTCTATTGGAAGACAGGAGCCTAACTTCAATAAGTGCCAATTAACAAACAGATGGCCTAGTCACATTGACCAACTCCTCCCAGTATTCTCTAGAAGTTTTCCACTAGCTCACCTCAGTGCTTCAAAACTTTCCAGCCCTTTGGCTCTTTGTTTCAATGCAGCTGAGTTCAGTTTCTTTATCCAATCCAAATGGTCTTGAATAAAATCTTCCTTGCCTGTTTAATTTGTTCAGTGCATTTTTTCTTTTACAGAGGTAAGGATAGAGGAAGCCTCAGCCACTATCCAACACCAAAGGATTTGGGTCATGATAAGAGTTAAACAAATGAGCTTTTTCAGTATAATATTATGTATAAACGTATATAATTTCAGTATAATATTATGTATAAATTTTCAACTTCGTGAAAATTCATTGAGCTATACATTTATACTTGCCTACTTTTCTTGATGTGTGTTAAAACTTCAATCAATAAGCTTACTTTAAAATATAGTTTGGGGGCGCCTGGGTGGCTCAGTCAGTTAAGTGTCTGCCTTTGGCTCAGGTCATGATCTCAGGGTCCTGGGATCAAGTCTTGTGCTGGGCTCCCTGCTCAGGGGGGAGTCTGCTTCTCCCCTTCCCTCTGCCTGCCTCTCTTTCTCTCTCTGTCAAAAGAATAAATAAAATATTTAAAAATATATATATATAGTTTGAATTCTAGTTCTGTCATTTACAATATTAGGACATTGGGAATGATAATCTAAGTTCTCAGAACCTCAGCTTCTGTATAGGTTAAATGGGAAGAATAATACATACCTCACTGTGTAGTTGTGAGATTTAAATTAACCATATGTTACAAAGTTCCTGGTAGAGTACCCAGTCTCTAGTGGTAGGTAAATAATAGCTGATACTACTATTCATTGTTAGTTTTTAAACAGTCTTTTGTAGTAATTTAGGAAAAGTCACTGAAATAAAAAACAAGTCCCTTATTTCAGCAGCCTTCCAATGGGTATTCACTCTACTTTTTTCTTTTTTTTAGACTCCCAGGTAATTGTGACTTTAATCCATTTGCCTATGAACAGCAATGAATCCTGCATAGTTTATAAGGCAGAAATACTTAAATATAATCTAGTTTTTTAGTCCTATGAAAATCTAGTTTTTAATTAGTGTTGCAAACTTATTAATTTCCTACATTAAATTCCAATTCAGCCAAACCAACTGTCCCTAATCACTGACCCCAGCCCCACCCAATGTCTTAGATTTTTTAGTTTTGTTGATCATTCACTATCTCAATTAATATTTATAATTACATGCCAGACACTGTTCTTTTTTTTTTTTTTAAAGATTTTATTTATTTATTTGACAGAGAGAGAGAGACAGCCAGTGAGAGACGGAACACAAGCAGGGGGAGTGGGACAGGAAGAAGCAGGCTCCCAGCAGAGGAGCCTGATGCGGGGCTCGATCCCAGGACTCTGGGTCACGCCCTGAGCTGAAGGCAGATGCTTAACGACTGAGCCACCCAGGCACCCCCAGACACTATCCTAAGAGGTTGGAAAATCATAGTTAAAAAGACAAAGTCCTTACCTTTTGGAACTGAATTTATAGTGGTAGAGTCAACAGCCAGGTTTAAACAAATAGATCATTGTTAATTTCACTATTATGAAGAAATTTTAAAAATATAGAGAAGGGTTATTGGATGGCCATAAGAGATGCTGATCAAGAAAGTACAGAGATTTGAAAAAATATTTTTTTTAGAAAGAGAGCCTTGTAAATAGCTAAAGAAAAGTGGTTCTAGGTAGAAGCAAAAACTGTAAATACCCCACTGCAAGGAAAATCTTGATCTATGATTGAAGTGTAGGAAGCAAGGAAGAGAGTCATGTGATGAGGTCTGAGACATTTAAGGACTGATCAGGGAGGGCTATGATCAGAAGTTGTATGATTTTAACCAGGCAAGGATGTAATTAGATTTACATTTTTAAAATGCTCAGCATAGCTTATGTGGAGATTACCCTGGAGTAAATACGGATCAAGAGAAGACATAAGGAGACCAGTTAGAAGACTGTTTAAGTACCCCAGGCAAGAGATGGTGGTGGCTTTGTCTAGGGTTGTAATGGATAAGATAATGAAAAATGATCAAAGTCCAGATGTATTTTGTAGGTGGGGTTAATAGGATTTGATGATAGATTTGATGACAGTGAAGCTTTAGAGAAAAAAAGAAATAAGCATGACCTCTAGGTTTGGGCCTAAAGAATGGACTGAAGGGTAGTACAATTAAATGAGATTGGGAAGGCATAAGATTGGGGTGTGTGAAATAAAAAAATATATATTAGTCTCTGTCTTCAGTTCTTCCCAATATTTGAGTTTGACCCCATTCCTGATACAGAGTTCCCAAAACCCTTATAATTTCTTGGGTGATAGCTATGTCTTTTGTTCTTACAACTTTTGGTGGGCTGCTGGATAGGTATTAATCAGTAGAAAGACAAAGCCATGATTAGAAGCTTGGAACTTTAAGCCCTACCTCCTATCCTCCAGAGGGAGGGGTAGGGGATAAAAAATGAGTTAATAATCTGTCATGTCCATCATGCCCATGTGATAAATGTGATAAAGCCTTCACAAGAACCCCTAAAGTACATGTCTGGAGAGCTTCTAGGCTATTGAACACACCCATGTGATGGGAGGGTGGCACATTCCAACTCTGTGGGGATAGAAGCTTCTGAAGTCAGAACGCTTGTGAACCTTGCCCTATGTATTTCTTCATCTGGCTGTTCATCTATATCTTATATCCTTTATAAGAAACTTCTAAATGTGTTTCCCTGAGTTCTATAAGCCATTCTAGCAAATTGTTGAACCCAAGAAGGAGGTCCAGGGAACCCTGATTTATAGGCAGTCAGTCAAGTACAGGTGATAACCTCGGATTCGAGATTGACATATGAGTAGGGGCAGTGTTATAGGACGAGCCCTTAACCTGTGGGATCTCACTGTAACTCCAGGTAAACAGTGTCAAAATTGAATTGGATTTTAGGACATCCTGCTGGAGTCAGAGAATTGATCAGTAGCTGGTGTCAGAAGTATTCAGTGTAAGAGTAAAGGAAAACAAAGACTCTTTCATTAAACAGTGGAATATAATCCACAGTATAGCCTGAGGTGCCAAATAATTCCCTCTTCCTCTATCGTTTGGCCTATTTTAGTCTTGTCCATTCTTCTACAGCCAGGTCACAAATATTCTCTTTTCCTAATGAGCTTCACTTGTAATTAGAATTTAAATTTGTGTAACTCTAGAGTTTTGCCTTGTCCAACTGATAATTTTAATCTCTGTGGCTGATTTTATGTACTCACACTATAAATAGATTTTGAAGCCCTTAAAGCCAAGGAATAGACCTATTTACATTTTTTTAAAAGAGATTTTATTTATTTGACAGATAAAGACACAGCAAGAGAGGGAACACAAGCAGGGGGAGTGGGAGAGGGAGAAGCTGAGCCCAATGCAGGGCTCGATGCCAGGACCCTGGGATCATGACCTGAGCCGAAGGCAGATGCTTAACGACTGAGCCACCCAGGCACCCCTATTTACATTTTTTTTTTAACTTTCAGCATTTATCATGAAATCTTTAAAACTATCTACAAGTAGAAAAAGTGTTAAATAACCATATTCTCATAACTTAACTTCAACAATTAGCAATTTAATACCAATTTTGTCTCATCTATATAATCATCTTTTTCTCTCCTGCCCCCACTGGTATTTGAAATTCAATACCAGATATCATATAATTTCCTCTCTAATAACTTCAGTATATTTTTAAAAAGGTAACAAGTTTTTTAATGTTACTAAAATAGGCCCAAAAATGGACATTAATTTTTTAATATTAAATATATTATTGTGTCACAAATACTTTTTTACAGATTTATGTGTTCAAATCAGGATCCAAATACACTTTGGTATTGGTTGATATGTCTCTCAAGATTCTTTTAATTTATAGCTCTACCTCCATTTCTCTCTCTCTCTCTCTTACGTGTGTGTGCATCTGTGAATGAAATTTATTCATTATTTATTCATTTAAGGAACCAGGTCATTTGTTCTATAAAATTTCTTATAGTCTAAAGGTTTGCTGATTCCATCCCTGTGGTGTCATTTAATATGTTTCCCATATATTTTCTGTTGGAAAAAATTGGATAGGAATATGAAAATACTAGGGGCCTGAGCTATGCCAAAATAACTTCCTTATCCCAACAGAGACTCTATTTTAAAATGCACAATTTTACGTTTGTATTCTGTGTTCATCAATAAAAAGACCACGCCTTCTCAAGCATATGATGGAATGTTTTTAGACTATATATTGCATTTATGTATACATAGCCAAAACTTCAGTTTTATCTCATTTTTTGCTTCAAAATTTCCTTTATTTTAACACAATAAAGCACCTACTAGGTACCAACTAGGTACTGTACAGTGTTTTAAAATAAAACCTATTTGCCTCTAACATTATTATTTTAACTTAAAATAAATATTTTCAATACTTATTTTGCTAAAATCAAGGTGCAAAGAGGTGTTTAAAGTTGTATCAATAAGTCTGAAGTGGAATTGAACTAAATGAATTTGAATTTGTGTGTCATTTCTCTTTGAGTCCTTTTTGCATTAGATTTTATTCAGAGATCCTTTTGTGAAACACTTAGTATACACAGTGTAATTGACTTTTTATACCAGCTGAGAAAGAACAACAGGGGACTCATATCTAAATTAAAATACATCTCATCCAGGTCTATAAAAGAACCAGCAGTGCATTCAAGTGTGAGGAACTCGGTTTGGGAAAGAAAAGTTGAGAAACTCAGATTCCTGAAAGCAAGGATGTTTCAGCCAGGTGAAAGAGATACTGCCCCCTAAGAAAGAAAACTGTTTTATCACCTATAGTTTCCTAGGGCTGCTATAACAAAATATCACAAATCAGGTGGTTTTAAAACAACACAAAGTTACTCTCACACCCTAGAGGCTAGAAGTCTGAAATCAAGGTGTTGGTAGGGCTGTGCTCCCTCTGAAGCCTTTAGGAGAGGCTCCTTCCTTGCCTCTTCCAGCTTCCAGTAGTCGCTGGCATTTCTTAGCATGTGACAGCGTAATTCCAATCTCTGCCTCTGTCTTCACATGGCTAGAGCTCTTCTGTGTCTCTTCTCTTCCTCTTACAAGGACACCAGACATATTGAGTTAGGGCCCACCCTAATCCATTATGACGTCATCTTACTTTGATTATATTTGCAAAGACCCTATTTCCAAATAAAGTCACATTCACAGGTACCGATGCTTAGGATTTCAACATATCTTTTGGGGGGATGCAGTTGAACACACAACATCGCCCTCCCTTGAGATGTATGAGAATCAGGACAGCCCAGGCTCTTGAATTTTCACCTTGCATAAATTATTATGTACCTGGGAGCATCACTTTTACAAGGTTGGTTTGTAGCATTTATCAATATACTAATTAGCTTCTGCAAAAAGCCATCTGCTTTAACACAGGGAACAATAAAAGGTGAAATGACACAAATTATTAAGTAGGTCTGAACTGTATTTCTTTGATCTATGAAGGCAGATTTATCTGTTTTACCCAGATCAAGTTCTCCTATGGATATGCAAGACAGGCACAGAGGATATGACACAAAAAAAGGGCAATCTAGGACTCACATTTTTTTTAAATATTTTATTTATTTATTTGAGAGAGAGAGGAAAAGTATAAACAGGGTGGGGGGAAGGGGCAGAAAGAGGGAAGAAGCAGACACCCTGCTAAGCAGCGAGCCCAACATGTGGCTCAATCCTATGACCTGAGCTGAAGGCAGATGCTTAACTGACTGAGCCACCCGTGCGCCCCTAGGACTCACAATTTTTTGACTTTATGATGGTGTGAAAGTGATATGCATTCAGTGAAAACTGTACTTTGAATTTTAAATTTTGATCTTTTCCTGGGCTAGTGATACCCATACTGTCCCATGATGCTGGGCAGTGAGTTGCAGCTCCTAGGCAGCCACGTGATCATGAGGGTGAACAACCAATACACTTAAAACCATTCTGTACTCATAGAACCATTCTTTTTTATAAAATAGGCATTGTGTTAGATGGTTTTGCCCAACTGTAAGCTAATATAACTATTCTGAACACATTTGACATCAGCTAGCCTAAGCTATGATGCTTAGTTGATTAGATGTATTAAATGCCTTTTTGACTTAAGTTATTTTTAACTTATAATAAGTTGATCTGGATGTAATCCATCATAAGTTGAGAAAGATCTGTACTTTTATTAAGGGAGAGTCTTGCTTTTTTAATTTGTGTATATGGTTGATTGGTTAGTTCTGTTTTTCTAAAACACTTCTATTAGAGTTCAGTTCTCTTTACTGCCCCAACACATTGTAGAGAAGGAAAAATAAATTTCCCTCCACCCTTCTTAATTCTTAGATGAGATGCCTGCAATAAAATATTAACAAGAGGAAAACAAACTGAATTTTGACATGTATACCTCATGTGTACATGGGAAATACCCAGGAAAAAATGACTACTTCCCCAAGGTGGCTTAGAATTCAATTAAATACCATTTTAATAGGGAAAGGGGAGGGAGGGATGTGGGCCTCTTAAAGGAGAGTAAATTATTTTAGGAAAGATGAATGAGTCCTTAGAAGAATAGATAGGAAATATGATAGTTTATGACAAAGTTTGTCTGGGTCTCCTCTCCTGTGATAAGAGTCAATCTTCATTGATGAACCACTTTGGAAGGGACCTATGACAGTTGAGTTTCTTTTGGAGCACCTGTCTTTAGGCAGATAAGGAGAGTTCAGAGAAAACCTCTCCTTGCATTTGGTGTTTTTGAAGTGACTACAGTTCAAAGTAACCAATATACCAAACTGGCATATTTGGGGTGTCATATTCTGCTGCCCTCCAGCATCCAAAAACTCCTTATAGTCACCTGCTTAAGTCAACAGGATCCTTGGTCAGGGCATTCTCCAATCTCCTCCTGCCCTAAGCTCTTTCTTTGTCTTTAGTAGTGTGGGGATCCACTCAGACCTTCAGATTTGGTATGAAGATGATTTTAAATTGAAGACATTTGAGATGCAATAGATGCAAAAAAGAAGCCTCTTTGGAGCTTCCCTCATCTGACTAAAGGGAGAATCTTTAGAGAGTGAGGCTGTAGTAAATCCCCTTTTCAGGAGCAGTTTCACAGCCAGAAAAGAGCTGGACCACTGGCACTGGGGTGAGAAATTTCAAACAAACGTTATTACTTTCCATTTGTTTCCCTAAAAACCCATTTATCAGTCTCCCATTAAGCCCATTTATTCTTCCTATAGAAAGCTTGTCTCTCTGCTTCCTTTCCCTTGTGAAGTGGGTATATAAATCCCTATCTCTAGCTATTCAGGGAGCCATTTCTTTTGTGCACTCATATGTGTATGAATACATTTTGTCTTTTCTCTTGTTAATCTGTGGCCAATTAACTGCATGCTCCCAACCATTTGAACCTATGGTAGAGAGAGTTCTCCTCCGACAGTAGTGAAAACAGATCAAATTCCACTATAAGAGTTTCAAAAGAAATACTGAACCCAGTTGGGCAGAAGAAACAAGGAAAATGAGACGGGCTGGCAGGAGATCCCTGGTTAATAAAAAATGTGAAAAGAATTCAGAGACAGAAAATCATAGAAAGAGGAAAAAAGAGTAAAAGGACTTCGCTTTATAAGTTCTGGCTTCTGTATCTTGAACCACAAAGAAAAAGTGAACTCTATCCTGTTCCTCAAAGAGTTGGAACAGGTTCTAACTTATTGACATTTTAAAGAGCTGTTGATTGACCTTACTCTCCACCACCTTTCTTCCCCTTCTTGGAAGATTATTAGGAAGTTAACACCCACACTGCCCACTTAGCCACTGTGCAGCTCATAACCTTCCCTTCAGCTTATTCACCATACTTTCTATATCTCGCTGACTGGCAGTCCTTTTCCTGTGGTACACCTATTATTAATACAACAGAAAGAATTGCTTTCACAAAATGTCCAAGTATAATTGATTACACTTGGCTTATTTCCATTTAAAAAAAGGCAATTGACTTTCACTTTTCTTCCAACTATATTCTTGCATAAATAAAGCTTTTCTTGGTAGCCCTAATATAATGCAGAGCGTGATGCATATTTTCTATGGTTAGTGAGCACTTTGTTTCAATTGCTTCCAAGGGAAATACATTTGGCTCCAACCTCTGGAAAGTTAAGCAATTAATAAAAGTGTCAGATAAATGGTATCAAAATCAAACCTCAGTTGAATACAAATGGACAAACACACAGAGTGCCTTTGATATTTAACAGAATCAATCTCAAAGGCCACAAAGTGATGACCACTGTTATTAACAATAATTAACTGTGACATTGCGATTAGCTTGTTTCACAAGTGTCATAAAAATCTTCATATACGATAAGTACTTTTACAGTTATGTTAGTCATTAATGTTGAGGTTTCTTTTCTCCCTCCCTCCATTCTTCTCCCTCCTTTTCCCTCAGTTCCTCCCTCCCTCTCTGGTTCTTTGAGTTTTATCAAGAAGTTCTCATAATTTTCAGAGATCTGTGCAAAATGAAAATGTGGGCCCCTTGTTCAAAGAGCAGGAAAAACATGCCATTAAAGTATTAAAATATAAAGTTTTCCTTTAAGAATATTTTTTTACTTATGTAATGAGATAACAGTGATAGATGAAAAACAACATAAACTTACAAATTGCAAAAAAAATGTATTTCACTTAACAATACAGCATTGTTTATATTAATAGAAATATAATTTTATTATGTGAAATGGACTTCCAGGAAGAGAGACAATGTGAAAATGACCCATAGGCAGACACAGACAAAGACCATTCTGGTAGGAGTGAAACAGGGACTCTGTCTGCAACTTTCCCTCCATCTCTTTCACCTATTATGAGAACCAGGTCTTGGGGTCACCCAATAGGACTGGCTCCCTTAATGGAAAAGAAAGGGGCTGAGTCCCTGTAACTCACTTGGAGATGAGGGCCAGGCCTCCCAATCTTGGTCTTTCTCCCTACCTAGGGCTACACATCTCTTGTTTGCAAACTTAGGCCTCGGATCTGGATTCTCCTTAAGACGAAGGTAGGGAGAATGCCAGGAGGGTAAGAAGGGAAGCTGCCTTGGTGTACCCCAGCCAAAGGTCTCTCATGCTTCAGGCAGCTAGGTGCCATTCTGGGAGCAGAGAGAGATGGTAGGAAGATGTGTGACCATAAGGAGGACTCATGGTTCTTGCTGCTGCACCCACAGCACCTGCATTAATTCTGTTTACCAGGCTCCACTAGATCTGCAGTAATGACACATTTCCAGAATGACAGTGGCAGAGTTAATGAGGTTAGGTCACAGAACAGCCCAAGTGGCAAAGCACTATACTTGCTATAGGGGTATGGAGTCAGACCCTAGCTGGTCTGTGGAGCCTAAGTTCCATGGACAGATGACCCCTACCTCCTGCCACCTACCTCTGTAGTTCTGATTCATCTCCCTCAAATCACCCCTATAGCCTCATGGTAAGGAGAATTCTCTATGACCAATTGACAAAAGACTAAAAGATAAACCCTGGCCCTGGTTCACAGATGAGTAAGCGTAGCATAGTCATAGAAGCTAAAAATGGATATCTTCCAACTACAGTCCCACACATGGGCGGCCCTAATGTACAGTGGTGAGGGAAAATCCTCTATCAATATACTTGACAATTAACTCTTTTGGTAAGGAGAAGTGGCCTGACATTAGGATACATATAGATTCCTGGGAAATAGAAAATGGCTTGATTTGTTGGTCAGGGACCTAGACAGATGGAGCTGGGATTACTGGATACCAAGGGATCAGAGAAAGAAGCATGTGGTAGAACCTCTTGGAGTGGGCACAAAGTTTACAAATTTTTCTGTCTCAGAACGCATCCACAACAGAGGAAGCTCTTAAAGCTAGGAGGACAGAATGAGTTGGATAGTAGATATGAGTCAGACTTGGTCCTCGGTCACTCCTGCTCTTGTTCAATGGGCTCAAGAAGAAAGGAGCAATGGTGATAAGAGAGGAGGCTATCTATCAGTCTCACATCCTAAGCTTCCTTTCACCAAGGCTAATGTGGCTACCGTGGCTGGTGAATATTTGATCTGTAAGCAGTAGTGATCAACACTGAGTACTAAGTTCCTACCCATACATGAGCTTCTCTGAAGAGACCAACTAGTCACTTGATAGCAAGTTGATTACACTGGACTCCTTCTGCTTAAGAGGTAACAGTATTTCATCCTTACTAAGACAGATATGTGTTTTGGCTATGGGTTTGTCTTCCCTTACTCTCTAGCATCATATTTGAGATCACACAGAGTGCCCCACCTACTAGCATGAAACCCTCAATGAGATAGCTTTGGATGTAGGGTGAGGTAATGGATAAAGGACCACAGGACCCATTGACTCAATCATACAGCACATCATGATAGGTTCTTAAAGTCTCAGCTGAAGCATCCGCAAGCTTGGGATGGTATTTTTCAAAGTGTGAGACGTGCTTCCAACTAATGGCTATTATATGGAGTTGAGTCTCAGACAGTTAAAATACAATGATCTGAGAACCAAAGGGTGGAAGCAGCAGTGGTTGTTCTTGCCATCACTCAGCGACTATTTGGCTAAAGTGTACTTACTGTCCCTAAAATTTTAGGTACTGCAGGATTAGAAATCCTGGTTCCCAGAGTGAGAAATTGTTTTCCCCAGGAGATACAGTAGAGTTCCACTAAATATAAAGCTATGCTCTTCATCTGGTCATTTTAGGGTCCTCATAGTGGTAGGCAAGCAGGCAAAAAAATTATTGTACTATGAAGGTAATTGACTCTGACGATCATGAGGAAATAGGTGGGTGCTACATAAAAAGGGCAATAAGGCATATGTTTAGAATTAGAGGATTCACTGACATAGCTTTTAGTGTTCCAGTGCCTGGTAATAACTGTGAATTAATAATTATAGTAATCATGGTTTAACAGGGGAATGTAATCAGTATATCCCTAAGGAATGAATGCTTGGCTTATCCACCGAGCAAACAACCTAGACCAGCATAAGTGCTGGCTAAGAGTAAGGGGGAATAAAGATTGATAGATTGTAAAGGAGTGAGGTAAAGGGTATGGTTTACAAATTATGACCTGGAGACCAACTGTAGCAGCAGGCAAAACCACAACCCCATTTTTGTCTTCATTTTCTATCATTTTAAAGGATATTTTATTTTTGAAACAACAACTAGCCATCATCTTAAAGAATCAGTGACCAAACATAGTAAAGTTAAAGTGGAGTGTGAGTGAATATGAATGGGACATCGGGCGGCCCATAACACACCCTGTATTGTACCGCCATTCCCCTTCAGCACTTACTGTTCTCATACAGCTTCTTAACGCAAGAGCCCAAACCCTGAGGAAGTGCTGAGGAGCATACTCAGCCACAACATGGCAAAGGCTGGAAATGCTGGGAAATTAATCCCCACCCCACCCCAATCCCCCAAGGAACAGTCTTCAATCAGTGATGGATAAGAGCTGTAGGATAAATATTCCAGCTTTCTAGTAGCTCTGATAGAACAACTCTCAGGGATGAATTGCACTATCCCTTAGAGGCCTCCGTCAGGACTGAACTTTATTTGACAACAGCAGTAATCTGCTCACTAATGTAACTTTACCTGCTTTCTTCCCTCATGGACTCCCTTCCCTACTTTCCTACCAATGGTTTCTTGGATTATTTGCCAAACTGATTACCTGCACGTGAATCCTTATTTCAGAGTCTGTTTCTGGAGAAGCTAATCATGCAGAAGCATGGGAAGACTATCAACTTACATAAAAATCAAGTGAATGATATGTACCAGAAAAAAAATTACCTTTCTTTAAGAAATGAAAAAATAATAATTTTATTCTTAAATATAGAAAGAATATAAAATTCTATAATTAATCATGTAGGACCTAATTTCCAATATTTAGAGCAATTAAAAGAGACACCATAATAGGAAGAGATTAGTGCAGTCTTTACTGAAATGATCTAAGCAAAGGGAAATATTAGATGTGTTCACAGTTAGGAGAGTTCCGTTATGGAAAAAAAGGCATGCTTTAGTTAAATATCTGATTTACATCTTATTCTTTTGTCAAATCAGGAAAATTAATGATTTAGATAATTGTTGATGAGGCAGAAGATTTTGGCATTAATCATTGACATAATATGTTTCTAAGATTTGTTATAAAGCACTTTTCTGTGTTGGACCAGCATGTTGGGCATAAAAATAATGGTGAAAATTGGGCCCCATTAGATAGTGTCTGGTTAGAAGCCTTACTATTAATCACTCTTCATTCATGCATTTCTTGAGGCAGCTGTACATACAAGGATCTTCTTTGTAGAGGCTTATGTTTTTCTAGATGATAAAAGTGGCTGACAGTACTTGTAGCATTTGTCTCAGACTCAAGGTCCAAGAAAAGCTCCTGCCCTACTAAACCCAGATGCAGACCTAACATCACCCTGATGCTGTCAGAAAGGACGACCATGCTGAAGCACACACATGAAATGAAACAAATAAAGATCTGTGAAAAGGAAAGTACTAGAGAAAAAATAACTATGGGAGAGTCAAAGGAGATTCAATGCATGTCTAATTTCTAACTGAAAAAAGAACAAATTAAATAGACAAGAATATTTGAAGATAACATAGAAGACAAATTTTCTGAAAATAAAAATAATTGCATCCATAGACTAAAACCTCTTTGGAAAACAGTGGTTCAGAGGACCTCTTGCAGACTGAAAAATCAAAAAGATCACTGGAGAATTCTAGAGGGAAATTTCAGCTAAAGGGATTAACTTCCTAATGCACTTGTGACTTAAGAGTTAAGTGTTCTGCTCACCCCCAGATTCAAATACTAAGACCTATCCTGCATTTTGAAATCTTTGCAATCCATTTGCTTCTCCAGGTGTCTAGTATCTCTACCTTGGTCTAGGTAATTGCATTTGAAGTACTGTACACTTTTTCTCTTTGGTCTCATGCCCCCTCAAATTCTTCTCCATTGTAGTCGGAGTGGTCTTTCTAAAACCCAACTATATTAAACTTTACCTGAGCCTTGTGATCCTGGAAAACAGCAATGTTTACGAAGTTCCCCCACCCCTGGGGTGCCTGGCTGGCTCAGTCGGTACAACATGGAACTCTATCCCTTGAGTTTGAGCCCCATGTTGGGTGTGGCGATTGCTTAAATAAATAAGAAAAAAAAAAAAAGAAGAAGTTCCCCAACTCTTTTGTTTTCTAGGATATGGCTTACTGCAATGAATCACTCTTCCCCATTTGACCTAGATAAATCTCACAGATGCCTTCGTGTTTTACTTATGACAAAACTAGACAGAGACCTTCCAAATTTTCATTCTTTGCTTCATAAACAATTAGCTGAACTTCTTGTACCCATTATCAATCTGGATAAAATACCTGCTAATTTCACTTGGCTAAACTTGGTTAAGCTTCCCTTCCTCCCCCAGGTCCCTGAATTTTGATCCTTCTTCAATATAAGCCAGCATAAAATTCCTTCTGAATGACCCCTTCTAGGAATAGGCTGACCTCGGGGTAAACATTCTCTAATCTATTAACTAAGCATGCTATTTTCATCCATTCATCTTACTTCCCCAAGACTGATTTTTTTCTAACCGTGTTCACTCCTCACTACGAAAAAAAAGCCCTTTCCTATCTGACTTTTGAGACACTTGTAGCTCTCATTGTTGGGGCATGCTTCCTATTAAATAATTTTCCTCTTTCTGTTGCAGTAGTCTGCCTCTTTCATTGCAAAAGTCTCTCCTTATCTGATAAAGTCTGGATTTGCTTTTATTTGACAAACCAAAATCTGATCATTCCATTCCCCTACTTAAAACCTTATTGGCTTTTCACTGTTTTTTAAGATAATACCCAAATTCTCCTTGTTTACAAGTCCTTTCCTGGTCTAGTTTATCCCATCCCTATACTTCTAAAATTTTATCTCTTCCTTTTCCTAAACCACCTCCCTTGTTGTGCATTTTTCTCTAAGCTCCAGTGATCTTGTAAATCTTTCCCATCCCTTAAGTTATTATGCTTTCTCTGAAATTTGGACTTTCCAATTCTCCTCCTCCTTGTCTTGCCCTCAACTTTCTGGATTTATCCTGCTTACCTCTCAAACCTCAGGTTTGACGGTCCCTCACTCAGGAGAACTTCCTGGACTTCTCACGTGAGGGTTTGATTTTCCTTTAAGTCCTTATAAAAACTTAGTGTACGTTTCCTCTCATACTGTTACTGTAACTGCTTCTTTAATGATGTTCTCTATCTTAAGACTTTCTACCTCAAGAAGACAGAGACTATGTGCTTTTTATTGTTGCACCAATAGTGTCTGTCACATGGAAGACACTCAAATATCAATTGTATCAGTACAATTAAGTTGATAGCTTTGACACAAGAGAAGTAAAAATCAAAATAGTAGAATCTGCTTCCAGCAAAGAAGAGTTCATTCATACTATTTTGGTTACAAGTGACAAAAAAAAAAAAATGAACCAGGATGACCTTAGGCAAAAGATAAAAGGGTGATGATTAGCGATTTCATAAGAAAATTAAAGAATAAAACATATGGATTACTTAGGGCTCTCTCAATAGCAAACTTCAGGAAACTCAGCTCAACTTACTTTAGTTTAAAATCTTCTGGAGTAAGTTTACTTTGGTGAAGAAGCTTATCTGGAGGGTTCAAACGGTGATCCAAAATCTGGTTTGTTTCTGTGGAAACTTCAGTCTCTGGTCCCATGGGGTGGTGAGATGGGAGGAACAGAGCTCCCCACGATGGGAGGAACAGAGCTCCCCACCCTCGCAACTCTAAGGTCAGTCTCCAAAGCAGCTTTACTTTTGTTTTTTGTTTTTGTTTTATTTTATTTTCCCAGTTGTCTTATAAAAGATCTTAAATCCACAAGCATAGGATTTTCACGGAACTTGGTTATGTGTCCTGTCTGAACCAATCTCTAAGATGAGAGGAATGTAATTCCCTGTTTGGTTTAGCTTCTGATATATACTCCCCTGCATGTGAAGGTGGAACCGTGCCTACACTTCCCCAGTGAGAGTGGGAAAGAGCTAACTCTCTATCCCAACATTAGTGCTACTGCCAGACCAGCACCAAAAGCAGAAGAGGCAAAAGACAAACGAGCCCTACAGGTGGTCATAGATAGAGATGACCTATGGGAAAATAAACCTAAATATCCTCAGGATATGCTTCTTCAACCTGTGCTACTGCTCTGCACTCTTGCATTCTCCATAAGGGTAAAATCATGGCTCATGCTCATTACCCTTCCTTCTAGTTCAATGAGTGTGACTCATTAATGTTTTAACATTTAAAAACATATTAAGCAATTCATTTCCTTTTCCACAATAAATAGGAAACATTTCATTGGATTTCTAAATAGACATTTAAACAATAAGTTTCCTATAGTAGTTACAGGACAATCATAGGAACAAATACCCAAATCCAATTAGTATGCCATTAAACATTTGTCACATAAGACAACAATAATAATTATAATTTATTATCCTAGAGGAAATCCAAAAACCAAGTGGTAATCAAAATATCCCAATACACTGCAGAGAAAATTTACCATATTCAATTCCTTATATGACCCTGAAGAAGTCAGAAAAAGTAATAGAGTCCTTCAAGCAATCCATAGTACTATTAGAACTATTTTCCAGTGCTGATGAGTCTCTTCTCCAAACTATTTTTAATCCTGAGTTTATGGAACTCTTCTCTCTACCCTTTCCTTATCTTTCCAAGTGCTTGAAAAAGTTCCCTGTAAATAGATTTTAATTGCACTTAACAGCAAATTAATCCTTCCCTTTGGATATTCCATACCACCTCATGAAACCAAAAAATAATTCAAACCCAGCCCACCTCTAATCCCCAGGGTAAGGCCTTATTCTGAAGAGCAAGAAGGCCTCCAATCGGTGAGAGTAACCAAGGTAATTTAAATATGGGTGAATACAGGAACAAATTCCCAGGCTCTGTTACTCTCTTTGTTGAAACCCATTCTTTTGGAAAATCATTTTCTTTAGCCATTGGACAACAAAATGCATTGTCAAGAAATTTTATAGCAATAATTATAAAAGATGTCCATTTGAACCCATTGAGGTCTCACTGATTTTATAACACCCAGCAGACCTCCCTGCAGGAGAACACTATATTTATGTGAGCAATATATGCGAGAATTGAGATCGTAAAATTAAATGACCACATAGAACTGTCATTTATATGATGAGCGCCTACATATGTGAAGGCTGGTTTATTTTGCAGCGTCGGGTTGCGTTAAATGGTCCACTCTCAGTGAATGTTTTTAATCACGCATTTCTTCACTCTTTCTGCAATATTACACTTGAAGGACTGGTAAGCACTTTGCTATGAAATGCTAAATGGTTACTGGCACTGCTATTCTGACAGAAGAGCTCACTAAAATAGAAGTACAGTACATATTGTATGCAATTGTTTTATGAGAGACATTATGGTTACTAGAATAACATTTCACCATTACCAACTGCTGAGAGAAAAGTCATTAAGATATTTGGCGAGCCAGTGCAATTTTTCAACAGAACTATAGTACAAGACCTTAGAACAGCTTCCATAGAGGGAGGCTGGCTGTCTCATAAGAAAAAAAAGACATCAAGTCTGAAGTCTATGTTGTCTGATTTATAGTACTTTATTTTCAGTGTCCAGTGAGGAAGTTACTGGGTATGTTAGGAGTGTCAGAAGAACAACAGGGAATGCTTGTGTAAAATATATGTATATTTCACATACAAGTATTTCTGGTATATGTGTATGTCTGTGATTCTCTGTGTATATGTGTAAAAGATTAGTCTCTTGTGTTAATTTTTATGACAATGTCTATGTTTTAAAGCTCATGTTTCCCAGGGAACTACCTTTGTCCAGAGATTAACTTGTATAATTTGAACAGCAAAGGTCTTCTTTTTTTTTTTAAATGAAAAGACATTGACGGATGCGGGAGAGGTGAGATAGGAAATTGTCTAAAAACACTTTACTCAAATAAAGAATAAAACAAGTAGTTTATTGTAAACATTTAACATTTTCTGCCATTGTTATTGGTGGTAAAACAGGGATGATAACTGTTTTACAAATGTTTTTCCATACACACACACACACACACACACACACACACACACACGTGTCAGTATATACTTATATGTATGTTTATATATAGTATATGTATAATATATGCAAGATAGATAACTTTTAGAATGTTAAGCTGACAAAGTTTACCACCTACTCCTGTGAATTACTTCCATCTCATTACATCAGGAAAAAACATAAGCATTCATCAAAAACAAATATACTTTGGGCTGTGTCTCTACAATAACAAAAAGGACAGAATTAGAATTATATAGTCAAATATGTGACTGTGTATGGATAATTGTGAAGGCGAGACTCAGAAATCTTATCCTCAACACTGCTGTGGTCACCTTAGTAAATGGTATACTCCCATATGCAGAACTTCTAGTCAGCAACTATTGGTTGAATATATATATATAAATAATATATAATAAAATAAATAAATATTTAAATATATATTTATTATATGTATTATATATATAATATACATGTATTATATATATATGTATAATATATATGTATTTTATATATAATATACATATAATAAATAAATATATATTTAAATATTTATTTATTTATTTTAGAAAGAGAGAGAGCTTGAGTGGGGGTAAGGGCAGAGGGAGAGAATTTCCAGCAGACTCCCCACTGAGTATAGAGATGGAGGCAGAGCTCTATCCCAGGACCCCAAGATCATGACCTGAGCCAAAATCAAGAGTCGGATGCTCTGTTGAATAAATATTTAAAGAAGAACATTGGAGATCTTTTAATAAATAATAGTGTCAAAGAGATATTTTAAATTACCCAGAAAACTGAATTCTGTTCCTGTATATTCAATAATTTTGACTCTAGGTAAAAAGATCTTGAGTTTCTCACAAAAGATATAAAGGGGGGAGAAAAGATAATCAATTCAGTTAAAAAAAAAACCAACCAGCATTAACAGAATTTTTAATTATTTGGTGTTTTGATGCATATACAAACACCCAAAGTACACGTAACTGATAGAATTTTCATGTTCAAATTGCTCATCATAGCCAACTCTTAGTGTATTAAGCCCTCTATGACGTATTTTTTGTAAGTCAGTTTTTACCTCCCTAGTTACTGATAATAAAACTCATCAATATCATTAAAATAAATGTGGAAATAATCTTATTTTTAAAAAACACTTTTCGGCAGCACTACTCTGGCTGGAGGTGATGTTTCCGAACAAGAAAATTAAGTAAACACATAAATGCTGTCCTCCAATAATCTCCTTTTGATCCATGTGCTTTGTTCCAAGCAACCTATTATAGTATGTTATATAGATGGTATAAATATGACTTATTCTATTTAAAAATAACAAATTTCTTTCTTTACCTGCTCTCTTATGTCCCACTATGGCTATTTCTTTCCAGTGGTAATCAGGGGATCCTTACCTAGTCACTGAATTTCTAGGCCTATTTAGATTCTGGGGGGAATGGAAGAGCTGTAGAGTGTTGTCCTTTCCTTCTACTTCTCCATGTCTGTCTGAGATACAATCTAGATCCATTAAAAAATCAGGTAACTGATTTTTAAATTATATCATGTAGAAGCAGGAAGGAGTTCGCTCTAAAGAGAGAGGTGTACGAAACATTGAACTGTCTTTCTTTTTCTTTTTCTTTCTTTTTCTTTTTTTTTATTTCTTTCTTTACTTCTTTCTTTCCTTTGTTGTTATTTCCCTTACTAATATTTCCTAGCATCATAAGTGGCACATGGCAGGTTGTTATGCAAATGAATGAATGAACAAAGGGATGGATGAATATACAGACAAATGAATTAACCAATAATAGGAATAAATAAATGAAGGAAGGAATAATTTGAATTATTTGAATATATATATTTGGATTATATATCTGAACCATAGTTCCATAATACCTTCCTATATTAAGCACATACATTTAGTTACCTTGCAGTGGAAAACATTTACAAGAATATTATTATGCTTCCTAAATATAGGTATTGAAGATGTTATTCATATTAGATTTTTAAAAAATATCAGCATTGTGAAAAAACCTTAGAGAAACATTTTCACCCAGAAGGCACTGTCTTTGTCAAACTATTAAAAAAAATTTTTTTTGTTTTTTAATGAGGCAGCATACACCTGGAAAATATTGAACGTCAGCCCTTAGAAAAAGATTTTTAACAAAATACATACTTCAGTTAAAAGAGGGCCATGAAAACCTGCCCGGTAAACAAAATGCTTTATTTTTTCAAAGTCTTCAAGGCTTGTGACCCTGGGGAAAACTTAATTAAACTCGATGAAGAAAAAAAAATTATATCATAAAAGTTGAATAAGTCAAAATATAAAATATTCAATTATTATTGCCTATGGGGTTTGTTTTGTAAATATTTTATCCATAGTCAACACTCGGCTTTCTCTCCTCCCCATCTTTTAAGGGCCATCCAGGGAATAGCCCACGCTTCCTCACTCAGTTGCTTGACTTCCTTTTAGTCGTCTTATAATTTATTAAATGATGTTTTTAGAAACATAAGTACTTCAAGTTTCCCTTCTTATCACTTTGTGTGTTGTTCCCTTCACCCACAGAATTGCTGCAATTAGAGATATAAAAAAGACACATTAGGACATCAGTTCATCCTTTGAGGTTTTAGCCACAGTTGTTTTCTTTCAGGGAACTGCCTCCAGTCCTGCCACAATACACATGAAATGCCCTGATACGACATCACTCTCCC
Source organism: Ursus maritimus (assembly GCF_017311325.1). Lineage (NCBI taxonomy): Eukaryota > Metazoa > Chordata > Mammalia > Carnivora > Ursidae > Ursus > Ursus maritimus. The sequence goes on along the minus strand of NW_024424453.1, from coordinate 15,912,696 downwards.
ACGATGGAGGGGAATTTGTATCATTCAATACATAGAAACACTCTACAGCAGTTCTCATTTATGTTACAATTTCTAAAATAGTATGTAGACATCAGAATTTATCTCATTACTTTTCTACTGTGTGCTTGTTTATAAACTGTGAGCTCAAGGTGAATATGGAATAAACTTTAAAGTACATTAAATATTGATAAGCCTCCAAAAACTGAGTCTATCTTGAAATGAATGGCCTAATGTTTGGATGAATACTAATATTATATCACCATTTTTTAATCAACATCTTAGTAACATTCATCATAGTATCATATTATCTCTATTCCAACAACAGAGTACAAAGTTTTCCCTGTAAACCCAAATTATCAGAAACTGTTAGTATCAGATTCATCTTTTATGATAAACAAAGATATTTCTTTACTGCATAGAGGTTGACTCAAAAGCGCAAGCATTTTTTTATTAATCAAGTCATACTTTATAGGCCAATGGGAGTATGTTATTTAAGTGACAACTTGCACATTTATATTGAATAACATGATTGTTATGTATTTAGTTTGTTTAAATAGGAGAATAATAAGTAAAACAATTATGTAATTATATATAGCCACACACAATCGAAAAAACTGCTTTTTTAAAATTTCAAGTTGCATTTATTCAGGAGTGCATTGGAAAACTAGTTCACTCTAACTATCTGAAGTATAATTACTGAGACTCCCTTGCCTAACGATGTATGAGTAAACTTCAGCTTGGAAAAAAAGAAGAAACAATCTTAAAATATCAATGAGGAGGAAGTCTTGAAAAGGCAAATAAGACATAAAAATGACTTCAAGGAGCATGCTATAGTTTCCTCTTTGAAAAATCAATATTCAATAATCATTTAAAGGAATAAAAGTGGTAAGCAAAAGTGGCAAGGAGAAGTGTTCTGAAGAGTGACTCTGAATTATGAAATACCATTTCATATGCCAGAGTAGTAAAAGTGGAATACTAATTTGGTGCAACCAATTCATCCATTTCTAATTTACACTCCACACTGTGTCATTCATTTACTAATGCTTGAAATATATAGATGACTAACAAGATGACTCTTGTTCATCAGGACAACTCTTGACACCAAAACAGTAATGCAATTATCCCAAAAGCAATAGACTATTACCAAATTGATTTATGTGCTATCTCTAGGATACTTTAAAATTCATAGCCTATCACAAGAGTATAATATAAAATTCAACTGAGAGTTTTAGCTCAGAAAGAAAATCTAGCTACACACATAATTGCAAGTTAATGTTTCAAAAATTGGAAAATATTTAACAGAAAGAACCAGAGTTAATTGAATATTTATCCTCCAAAAAAATAAAAATCAATATTCTTAAATGGCTGTTGGGATATCACATAAAAGAGAAGGGGAAAAGCTGTAGTCTGAAGCTGAGTACTCACAAGAGCTAATATACTATTCAAATGAGATCAATCAAGATGTGACTATTTTTCTAAAATCTATTAGTTGATTTTGACATCAAATTAGAGAGCTTGTTGTTCAAATACTGCAAGATAGAAAACTCACATGTGGTTTAAATACAAAGCTCTTAAAAATTATAATATGAAAAAGATTTATTCACCTGCTTGATAAACTAATGGAAGTATCACATCTAGTATGAGAGATTATTCTCTGCATGGTCTATTATGCTTAATGTTGATATTCATTTGTGGGAAGATGTTATGTTGAGATATTAACTGGTGTGCTTTCTCCCATTCTGTCCTCAGAGACTCCTTCACTTTCACCTTGAAAGCATCTTTGAACCACCTCCTCACCACCACCCATAACAGCTAGACTTGAAGGTCTTGCCCAGGTCTCCTGTTAAGCTGTCTTATTGAAAGGAGCATGGCTAAGTGCTTGAGTGCAGGCTCTTGAGCCAGACTCTAAGATCAAATGACAGCTTTGTAAGTTGAGAATCAATTAATTTCAAACAAGTTATTTAACTGCTATGTGCCTCAGTTTCCTCATATACAAAATAGGACTGTTGTATAAGTGAGATTATATGCATAGATTGCTTAGAATAGCACCTGTCACATAGTAAACATCAAATGTTCATTATCATTGGTTGTTACCATGCTCAAAATTCACTAGTCCCAGTATCTAAACAGATTGAGTTTCTTGCACAATTTTTCCTCTGCTCCTAAAGACTAGACCAAGAGATGCCATGGTCAGGAGAAGAGTAGAGTTAGGAGTTATGCAGAGTATGCGGGGGTGGAGGAAAAATGCTAGAGCAAGGATTCTATACCCCACCTCCTAAGCAGAAGAAAAAAAGAAGCTGGGACAGTCTGAATCCCAAGGTCAGCCTATTTCTAAAAACCACACATCTGGCCCGATGCTTATCTATTCCCTGAGACTCTATCCAGGTCCCTTCTTCACACTCCACTCCCACCCCAATATCAACAAATTTGCACTGAGGAGCCTGAGACTCTTGTATAATCCTTCAGAGACAAGGAGACTTTGATATTCCATGGGGAGGGAGGGGCACATAGGGGAATCCAGCCCTGGCCAGAATGTGTCTAAAAGAACTAGCTTGAAAGACCCTATTGAACAGGTGAGGCAATGGATTGTGCCCTTGCCATACATTTATTGCATTTTTACTATGTTCTAGAACTTTCTACACACATTATCTCTAATTTCCTCTCAAATTCTGGAGTATAATACTTATTTCAGTTCTTCTTTCCTGAATGTAGTGGTGAGATATATCAAAGACACTTAAATTAATATGCAATGCCAAGATTTCTGTTTATGCTTCCTGTAATAAAACAAAGCATCCAAGCATATAAAAGAAGCCCTGCATTTAGAATCAGAAGACCTAAATTTGAATGGGCTCTGCTACCCACTAGTTAGATGATCTTATCAAGTCATATACCCTTTTGAGGCTTCAGTTTCCTCATCTGTAAAATGGACACACTGCATTTGTAACCTTACAGAATTACTTTAAGACCACAGTGACATAATAGAAGTGAAACAATTTTTAAACTATAAAGTGCTATATCCTATCAAGCATAAATCTATAATCGTATGTGTGCTGCTCCCTTGTAAATGCCCCCAAACCACCTCAATATAAATTCAAACTCTCCTGTAAAATGTACACTTATGTGGAGAAATACAGCTTTGAACTTTATCAACAAATTAATAGGTCATTGTTTTTAGGAAAATTCTTTATTATTTTCTACAGAAAACTCTGCTTTAAATGTTTAATGATTAAGATAGCTTATTCCAAAGTTTCTTAATAAAATAACTGGAGAAGTTAATAAAGAAAAAACATTGACATAACTTAATTTTGCTACTTTTTTTTTTTAGGCTCAGAGAAGGATTTTTAAAAAAATAAGTGGTCTCCTAGGATTCTAAAGAAAAAAAACATGCCAAATACATACACAACTCCTGTATTGTGTGGAAAACAGTAATTATAATGTCCTAAAACAGGTACCTATACTGTAATCATACAAATGGATAAAATATGTACTTACTGTATTGAAAAGCTGGAAGATAGGCAAATAACAGCTAAGTTTCTGTCCCAAGTCCTGATAATGACAGTAGTAGGGATGTCTGCCATTCAAAGAGGCCAAATTGATTACAAAGAACAGCCCCAGAGCAGTTTTCCATATTTGATTTAATTTTATCATGTGAACTGGTATTTATTAAAGTCAAATTCTGATTAGTTCAGAGTTGATTATCTAGTTTATAAATTATCTAGGGTTTTTTAAAAAATATATTTATTTATTTATTTATTTATTTTTGGTCTTTTATTCCTTCGGGCTCCTGAGTTTTGGTCATTTTACTGCTAATTAGTCCCTTTTGAATGGTGGGTAGAAGAAGCAAAAAGAAATCCAAAAGATGCTATGCTGTGTCTTAGCAATACTAACAAACTCATTAGAGAGAATTTGGAAAAACTGGTTTGAATTATTTGTAGATTTCTATCCTTCATTGTAATTGTGTTCTTCCTTGTTTTGTCTCATTTAATTAATAAGATTTTATCTCCCTTCTGATAAACGGTAACTCTAAATGTTTTTCTAAAAGTAAATTAATGATGCTTTTAAAAATTCTAATTTTGGTTCTCTGTATTTTATCTTGTAGTACCCAAACATTATTTGTTTTTATTATATAATACACTGGAGGATTATAAAATTTACATAAGTGGTATATAACTCTTCACATTCTATAATTTATTTTTAACTTAATTTTTTAAAAATGTATTCATGTTGGCATACACATGTACACATACGTGCACAGACACATATACACCTTGCTCATTTTAAAATCCATACATTATTCTGTTAGATGAATGTACGGTATTTATCTATTTTCCCAATTGATGTAGTTTACTTTCTTCTGGTTTTTTGCCATTATGAATTATGCTACAATAATCATTCTTTTTTTTTTTAAGTTTTAATTTATTTATTTGACAGAGACAGCCAGCCAGCGAGACAGGGAACACAAGTAGGGGGAGAGAGGAAGAAGCAGGCTTCCCAGCGAGCAGGGAGCCCAATGCAGGGTTTGATCCCAGGACCCTGGGATCACGCCCTGGGCCAAAGGCAGATGCTTAACGACTGAGCCACCCAGGCGCCCCTACAATAATCATTCTCGCACATGCCTCTTAATTAATTCATACAAGAGTTTCTCCATGGTATACATTGAGAGTTGTAATTTCTGTGTCATGAGATACATCCACTTTACTATGTATTACCTAACTGATCTCCAAAGATTTGGACTGTTTGATATTCTTATTAAGAGTATCTGAGAGTTTCTGTCTCTCTAGCACTTGTCATTGTCAGGCATTTTGCTTTGTTTTGTTTTCATTTTTTGCCAGTGACAGGTACAGGAAGTTCTTGTATATATATTATTCACAGCAAAACTGAGAGGAGTGTAGAGAGGTTTCCTATACATGCACAGCCTTACCCATTATCAACATACCCCCCAAGTGGCATAATTGTTTCAATCTGTGAACATACATCGACACCAATTGACACTCAAAGTCTATAATTTACATTAGGATTCACTCTTGATGTTTCAGTACATTCTATGCATTTGAACAAATGTATAATGACATGTATCCATCATTATGGTATCGAACAGAGTATTTGCACTGCCCTAAATTCCTATGTGTTCTGCTTATTTATCCCTCTCCTCCCCAGCCACCTACCAACCCCAGGCAATCACTGATCTTTTTACTGTCTCCATAATTCTGCCTTTTCCAGAAAAGTGGAATCACACAGTATGTAGACTTTGCAGCTTGGCTTCTTTCACTTAGTAATATGTGTTCAAATTTCCTCCATGTTTTTCCTCCATGTCTTGCTAGCTTATTTCTTTTTAGCACTGAATAATATTCTATGGTATAGATGTACCACAAATTATTTATCCATTTATCTGCTGAAGGACATCTTGCTCATGTGTAGAAAAACTTCAATCTTCTTCCTGTGTGTCTCTCCTTTACTCTCACACTATGGTCACACTATTGACACTTCTGGCACTTCTGATCACCAAATGTGTGTGGGTTTTCTCACACCAAGCAATTCTCTATGACACCAGCTGGGTGTGCTACAATTTAAGTCAATTCTGACACTTAATAGCTCAGTCCCTTGAGGCTGCCCCCACTTCAGATGCTAATCAGAAGTAGTAGGTTCTCAGGTTAGTACAACTTCTATCCAACTTAGCTATACATCAAAGGTTCCTATGATTTCCTTCTGCTTGGATTCAATTATTTGTTGGAGCAGCTCACAGAACTCAAGGAAACACTTATATTTACCAGTTTATTAAAGGATACACACGAACAGCTAGATGAAGAGATATATAGGTGAGGTCTGGCAAGGTCTTGAGTGAAGGGGTTTCTGCCACTGGAGAGTTGGAGTGTATCATCCTTTGGTATGTGGTTGTATTCACCCACTTGGAACCTCTCTGAACTGTATGTGTTTGGGATTTTTATGGAGGCTTCATCATGTAGGTGTGATCAATCATTAACTCCATTTCTAGCCTCTCTCCCTTCTCTGGAGAATGGGGGCTTATGCTAAAAATTCCAGGCTTCTGACCAAAGTTTAGTCTTTCTGATGACCAGTACCCATTTCAGAGCCATCCAGGAGCCCACCCAGAGTCCTCTCAGTAGAACAAAGGAGACTCCAAGTGTTCTTATCACTTAGGAATTCACAGGAATTTCAGGAGCTCTGTGCCAGGAATGGGGACAAAAACCAAACATATTTCTTACACTACATCACAATATCAGATTTCTTCCAAGTTTTGGCATTTTTAAATAAAGCTGCTATAAACATTCATGTTCGAGTTTTTGTGTAGGATTGAGTTTTCAACTCCTTTGGGTAAATACCAAGGAGTGTGATTGCTGGATCATATGGTAAGTGTATGTTTAGTTTTGTCAGTCACAGCCAAACTGTCCTCCCAAGTGGCTGAACTATTTTGCATTTCCACTAGGAGTTTATGAGATTTCCTGTCACACCACAATCTTTCCAGCATTTGGTATTGTTTGTGTTCTGAATTTTGTCCATTCTGATAGGTGTGTAGTGGTATCTCATTGTTGTTTTAATTTGCATTTTCCTGATGATGAGTGATGTTGAGCATCTTTTCATACACTTATCTGCCATCTGTATATTTTCTTTGGTGAGATTCTCTTATGGTTTTAATTTGCATTTCTCTGATTGCTAGTGAAATTGAGCATCTTTTCATTCATTTATTGGCCACTTTAATTTTTTTCTCCTGTAAATGACCTATTCATATGCTTTGCATATTTTCATTGGGAAGTTGTACTTCTGGTTGTCATTCATGCTCTGCAAATCTCTTCTTTCAGTCTGTGACTAGTTTTTCCACTTTGTTTACAGTTTCTTTTTATGCAAAAAGTTTTAGTTATAACGTAGCAAATATGTCAGAATCTTCTTATATGATTTATGCTTTTCATGTCTCCTTCCTTACCTGAAGGTAATAAAGATATTATTCTATATTTGTCTTGAAAAGTTTTAAAGACTCTAATTTAACTTTGCACATGGATAAATGATTGTCCATCACCATTAATCTAATATCCCACTGCAGAGGAGGAAAAAATGTTTTTCCTCTACTCATCTTAGGTTTTCCAACTGAGGCCCTTTAAATTAGATTGATAAAAGGCAGATTAACAAGAGGAAAACAAAAAGAAGATTATTAACTGTGCATCACACATACATATGGGAGTACTCAGAGATGAGTAACTCAAAGGGATGATAGCATCTTAGCAAAGAACAATCATTTTGTAGAGAAGTGACAAGACAAAGGAAAAGGACTTTGAGCTTTTAAGAGTGGCAGATTGTGGGAAGGCAAAAAATACGGAGAAACTAATGGTAGATAAGGGCTAGTTAGTAAAATGTGTTATGTTTCCTGTGGTGCCATCTCTGGGCTGGTAAGGATCTGGAATTGTCTCTAGTGATTAACTTCTATCCTTCCTGGTAGACAGGAGAAGAGAGACATCTTTACAAATTGATGTCCTGCTTTTAAGCAAATGTGAGGAGGGCAGGGAACTTTACTTACATCTGCTTCTTAATAATCCTGATGCCGAAGTCGTGTATTTTGGGGTGGCCTATTCTGCTACCCTTCACCATCTTTTCCCCCATTCACTTATAATGTCATATCTCTCATCCATAATTGTTATATATGAGTGTGTGAATTTCTAGGATCTTTGTATTCCATTGGTCTATTTGTTTGTCCTGTGCCAATATTTTTTTGTTCACTTATTAAAATTCCTGATATCTGGTAGGTTGAATATACTATCCCAGTTCTTCAAATCACCTTAGTTATTCTTGGCCATGTGCTTTGGCAGTTTTACTTTTCAAATTCCATGGAAAATCCAAAAAAGAATATTATTGCAATTATATTAGACTTAGAGATTAATTAGGGGTGCATCATTTCCTTCCCCAAAATAAACATATAAATATAACTTTTCATTTATTCAGGTCTTTTTTCATGATCTCTGATAATTTTACTCTATCCGTCTCACATCATACAACTTTTTCTTCTTTAAATAAGATCTTTTATACTGATTGATTTGTTGTTAATCAATATTAATATATTCATTATTAGGAATGTATTGACTATTGCATGCTGTTTATTCTAATAATTCATCTATAGATTCTCCTGAATTCTCAATTCAGGTGACCATATAATTGACAAATGAGAGTTTTAGCTCTTTTTTTAAATAATTATTATTTCTCTAGTTTTTTTCCTTTTCTTTCTCCCTATGATGATTTTCAATCATTGCACTTACTGTTACCTAGGTTTTACTGTTGAATACAAGCCAGGAGAGTAGGCATCCTTTTCTTGTCCCTGACTTAATGGAAATCCTCACCATTTTCTTGTAGGTTTTTGACAGATGATTTCAATCAGATTAGGGAAGTTTTCTATTTATAGTTTTCTTGTAAGTTTTTATCAACCGTGAGTTTTGAAATTTGTTAAAGGAGTTTTCTACTTAGTGTTTTTTTTGGTGGCTTTGCTCATCTTCTGATCATGAGGCTGTGACTATTTCTATCCTGTATCTCAGCAGGAGCCATAGCAGCTGTAGACTTCAAGTAGCAAACCTCACTGTGGTTCCCTTTCTTGAAGTGTACCTTAGGTCCTGGAACCTTTGCCTATCTGTACCTGAAGTCAGGAAGACCCAGCATCTGCTCTCCCAACAATTTTGCATTTTCTTCCATTTCAGGCCTAAAAATATGTTGACTTTGTGTCTGAGAAAGGCCATGTTTTTCTGATATTGTTATTTTATATTTTACCCATTTTTGGTATGCATTTGGAATAAAAAGTTATCAAAATGAACTTTCACACTTTTAAGTAAACAACTATACAAACTTAGTTTTCTTTTTCAGATATTTGATAGCTAAGTGTAATAATTTTCCAGGCCTACTGTAATAAAGTATCACACTGTGTGGCTTAAAACAATAGAAATTTATTTCATAATATCCTTATAGTTTTGGAGGTTAGAAGGCTAAAACCAAGATATCTACAAGGCTATACTCCATCTGAATCCTGGTAGTTTGCCAGCAATCCCTGGCATTCCTTGGCTTGAAGCTGTAGCACTTCAATCTCTGCCTCCATTCTCACAGGGATGTTCTCCTCTGTCTGTCTCTCTCCCCTCCTCTTATGAGGATATCCATCGTAATAGATTATGGGCCCACCCCAATGACTTCGTTTTCACTTGATTAGTCTGCAAAGGCCTTAGTTCCAAGTAAGTACTTCACACGTACTGGGGTTTAGGATTTCAACATATCTTTTTGGGACACACAATTCAATCCACAACACTAGGTGTATGCAGCCATCATTATAGATTGAATTCAATATTCACTGTTATATAAATATCATATAGATTTCAATTTATATATTTGTAACCCAAATATATAGATATATGATAGATAGATAGGTAGATAGATAGATAGATAGATAGATAGATAGATAATAGATAGAGACACGTTTACACATATTTCTCTAATTTTCTCTTGCATCATCTCAAATTCTGATCTCCATTTTTTTAACCCTGGTTTGTTTCTCTTAGTTCTTTGAAACAATTTCTCTCTTTGAATTTCGGTTGTACTCCTGATTGTATAACCTAGTAAAAAGCAGTGTCTTAGGGGCACCTGGGTGGCTCAGTCGTTAAGCGTCTGCCTTCGGCTCAGGGCGTGATCCTGGCATTATGGGATCGAGCCCCACGTCAGGCTCCTCTGCTGGAAGCCTGCTTCTTCCTCTCCCACTCCCCCTGCTTGTGTTCCCTCTCTCACTGGCTGTCTCTCTCTCTGTCAAATGAATAAATAAAATCTTAAAAAAAAAAAAAAGCAGTGTCTTAGCTTGGGCCACTATAGCAAAGTATCATAGACTAGGTGCCTTATAAACAACAGAAATCTATTTCCCACAGTTCTGGAGGCTGGAAGTCAAGATTATGGTGCCAACATGGTCAGGTAGTTCTGGTGAGAGCCTTCTTCTTAGTTTCAGACTGCCAGCTTCTCCACACATGCCATAAAGAGGAGTAGCAAGCTCTCCGAAGTCTCTTTTGCTAATCCCATTTATGAGGGATCCACCCTATGACCCAATTATCTCCAAAAGACCCCACTTCAAATGTATGAAAGTGTTGAATATCAGTTGTCACTCTAGGGATTAGATTTCAACATATGAATTTGGGGGGAATAGAAATATTCAATATGTAGCAGGCAGAAAGGGTCCAAGCTTCTCATCCTAATAGCAACAAAGTAGTTTGACAAAAATAATTTTTCAACACAATTTTCAAATAATAACAAACAAAAGATGTATGGAGCTCTTTTTCACTAGTAACAATTCCTTCTTGTAATTGTGGAAATTGCTAGTTTAAAAAAATCAGGCATTTAAGACTGATTGAGTAAGGAATAAGGCATAAAAACTCACCTGCAGTAAAATGTCAAAATTTTGTAGTAAACTAACAAATCAGGGAATACCTCTGCTCTAGTATACCCAATAGAAAAATGAAACAACTGAGGAACAGGACTTTTAAAATTCATGGTTAAAATGACCTAAAAATGCACTGTGGAATGTAGTGTATGTAAGTGTGCACTAAAACAATGCAAAATATAACAAACTTGCTATTTATAAATTAAAGATTCTTCATCACTAATAAGTATATGTGGAGTACATGCTATCTGTAAGATCAATGTGTCAAGTTCTTATGTAAAACATTATACTTATTTTAGGTATAAAGCCTGTGTTAAGACCTTGTACATGGGTGGGTGGGGACAGGGAAGATATAAAGTAAATGTGCAAATTTCTTTCATGATCAATAAGTACATTACTTCTATGCTGTCATTTATGCCTCAGGCATTGTTTTATGTATTTGACCAATAAGTTCTAATTTCATTAGTGATGAGTAGAACATCAAAATCAACAAGTATTAAACTATTTAGGGCTTCTTATTTCCTCCTAATGCTATTTTGTGGATGTTTTTCAAAATCGCTTTATGCGGTAAAAATATAAGTCCTTCCATAGGTCAAGACCCCCAGTGTTTATCTTATGAATATATAAGTCAACAGAGAAGCAGTGGCCTATTTCAAGTACCACTGATAGACACTAGTCGATTTGCCTTCATTTTTACCATGACAAAAATACTATTTCTCTGCCTCACCTGCTGGACCATGCCAGCTGGTTAGATACCAAATCTCAAAAAGTACCAATTAAAATAAAAATAGCTAAATCTGGAATAAGTAACAAACTGCAGCTTTGGAACAGTGTGAAAATTTATAAGTGATCATTATCAACACCTGCAGTCTACTTTACTTTTGCTTATGATGACTTGCTGACAATCGTCTAGTAGTAGCATAAAAGGCTGAAAAGTAAAACAGAAAACTTCAACTTTCTTAGTGGTAATTAAACTCAATTTCTCACCAGTTATTTTCTAAACTAACTAATTTAATATTTATCAATATCGAACTGCATCAACATATATACCCTCAAATATTTCATTATTCAACTACAATTCAACAATAACCTGTGATTATGTATAGTGGAAAAAAGTGTTTAAAAAATCAACAACAAGGTACTTATTAGATCTATTGCCTTGCCTGTAAAATGAGGAAATATGCCTAGCTCAGAAATGTATGGAAAGTGCCACTCTCGACTGCCACATCCAAGGTTAGACATTGATCATGAGGATTTTTGTGATTCGGGTTATGTACAGCCTTCTCTCTCAGGTGTTGATGTAGATTGTCTTGTTCCTAAAACCTGTAGCTTGAAAGAATAGCTGTCTGTCCTCCCTCTATATACTCAGTATACTATGGGGTAATACGGACAGCATAATTGTATAAAGGATTATCATTTAGACAAGGAAACAATTGAATAAATACTAATCGGTGGTCCACAGCAATGCAGGAATCTTACAGGATCTGGCTTTAGGAAGGTCTACCATCCCGGGTTGGGAACTTTGAAGATCAGACCAGAGTCTGTTCTTTAGGTGGGAAACCCTTGCCCACCCTCTATTATGGTCCTTGTCTTTCCCTCTGCAAGGTTCTTCATTTCCATCCATTTGAAATGGATGTTAGAAAGTATTCCTTCTTTTCAAGTTGTCCATTTTCTACTTATGCAAGGCAGTAGTGGGCAAATGTAGTTTTGAGTACCAAAATGTCAAAAAGCCTTTGGCTTGGGTCAAGGCTTATGATTTCTTCAGTAATACAATTTTTTTTCAAAATCTTAGTTCCCAGGGCACTCAGGTGGCTCAGTAGTTTAAGCATCTGCCTTTGGCTCAGGTCATGATCTCAGGGTCCTAGGACTGAGCTCCAAGTCTGGCTCTCTGCTTAGCGGGGAGCCTGCTTCTCCCTCTCACCCTACCTCTGCGCTTTGCCTTTCTCTCTCTCTCAAATAAATAAATAAATAAATAAATAAATAAATAAAGTCTTTTAAAAAACCAAACCAAAACAAAACAAAAACTTAGTTCTCCTTGCTTCCAGTCAGTTTCAAAAACCAATAACCACCTAAAGTTTTGACCCTGATTTGTTTTTTTTCCTACATCTTCTGACTTCCATCGTCAATATAATTATGGTGACTATAAGGCCATCTGAAAAATAAAGATGGGGAAAAAATCACACCTTAATCTAATCTGTGTTCTCAATTACTTTATCAAACTAAGAATTTTGATTAGGCTTTTATTTTTCTTATGGCCTTTTAAAATCCCAACTCTTACCATTGATATCTAGAAACAGCTTTTTCAAACTGTTGATCCTAAATTTCTGAACTTTTTTGGATACCTCTTATTTATGGTAGCAAAACCTGCCAATTCTTTCTTAAACTTATTTCTTTCTTGTAGTACCTCATCAAAACTACCAATAATAATTAACACACACTAAAGGTTTTTTTACCCAATAATATTGCCAAGAACTGCTTTCTTAATATAAATTTTGCCCTTCAGTTTACTCCAGGTAACAGTGTGCCAAATGGATTGTCAGCATACAAAAATGAGTTTATAGCTTTCCAGCCTTTTCACCAGCTGTCAATGCCTGTATCAATTGGGGAATTAATATTTTCTTCTTTAACAAACATTACCCAAAATTTCAGAAGCATAACTCCTACAAATGTACTTTTTGCTCATGTTGCAGTCTGATGTGGGTTTCGCAGAAGTCCTGAAAAGTTTCTTAGAAATGTGACTAGTAAAGTAAATCAAACTTCTAAGTAAGGCAAATTTAGGACTAAGGGTTTGTCCTTTACTCCCAGCCACATAAAAGAAAAGGAGAGCTTAAAAGATTCTGTAAAATATTTTATGTCTAGGCCTAGAATTAGTGCATTATTTGTGTCCTCTTCTTGTTGGCCATAACTCAGTCACCTGGTTTCACTGAGGTGTCAGAGAAACTGGGAACAATTATCTTTTTATTTGACTAGAAACAAAACCAAAATAACATAGTGAGCTCAGAGTTTTGTAGCTGCTATAAACACTCTTAACTTTTTATTGTTATCACTCATTTAAATGTGATCATTATTTCACATTTAATCTTGAAGAATATTTTCACTGACTATAGAATTCTAGCATAGCAGTGATTTTCTTTTAGTAAATTGAAACCATCATCCATTGATAACTGCCTTCCATTGTGACTGCTGAGCAGTCAGATGTCACTCTAACTATTCTCTTTTGAAAGAATCTATCAACTCCCATTCCTTGCTTTCAAGATTTTCTCCCCTTTTTCTGTATGTTTGCATGTTTGTATGAATGTATCTGCAGTTTTAATAGGTTGTAGTTAAGCATTGATACTGGTTTTTTTATACAAACTGTATATTACTATAATCAAATAACCAGGAGAAGTTCTTCTTCATACAAATATTGCAATTAATAAATGAAGGAAGAAGGATAGAACCAAATCCATTTCATAACTCTTAATCTATGAATGGATTTAAGCAATTCCTTCTACTATTCCTTAACAAATTACCCCAATTTTTTTTGTGGACTAAAATAATCTTTTATTTTGCTCATATTTTGTAAGTTATGAATTCAGGATGCACTTAGCTGGGCACTTCTGACTTGGGGTCTCTCATGAAGTTGAATGCAATGGGTGGCTGAGGCTACTTCAGATCAGGCTACTGATCTGAAAACTCAGCTGGGCTGACTATCCAAGATAATCTACTCATGTAGCTAAAAGATGATGCTGGCTCTCGATGAGAGCTCTAAATGGGACCTGACTAAAGTATCAAGTGGATTCTTCAGCATGATAGTCTCAAAGTTATCAGACTTGGCATACGGTAGGGGACTCCCCTTAGAGCAGAATTTCTTAATCTTGGCACTACTGACATTTTGGACTAGATGATTCTGTGTTATAGGGAGCTGTCCTGTGCATTGTAGAATGTTCAGCAGCATTGCTGTCCTCCACTTAATAGATGGCAGTAGTATAACCCTCTCAGTTGTGACAACCAAAAATATCTTCAGACATTACCAAATATCCCCTGGGGAGAAGGAAGGAGACCTTAGATCACCTTTGGTACCCTACCGTTGCCCAAGAGTAAGCACCTAAAATATGCTAAGTGGAAACTGCATGGTTTTTTTTCTGACCTAGTTTTAAGTCTCATAGAATTATTTCCACTGCATTCTATTGCTTATATGAAAATCACTAAAGTAAGCTGAGATTCATGGGCAAAGCATATACACCTACATCTTAATGGTGGGAGTATCAAAAAAAAATTAACACTTTAAAATAGCCACATTCAGAAAGAAAAAAAGGAAGAGAAAAAAATGAAACAAATGTGAAACTGATAAAGCCTCTAGATCTAACTAGAAATTTATAGAAAACACAGGGAATATGATAAACGACATACAAGAATTTAATGAGCAAAATACAGTCAATCCAGATCATGGGAGGGTCTAAAAATAAAAGACCCGGTTTTTATAACAAATAAAATTCAAGGCCCCCAAAATTACTGAGAAGCCTACAGATTAAAAGAGAGTGAAGAGTAATATAAAACATTGAAATGTATGTACTTTATTTGAATTCTGACTCAAGCAATGAAGAAAAATTATGAGACAATTAGTGAATTTGAATATTGACTAGATATTTAACATTAAGAAATTATTCTTAAATTTTCAGTTATGATAATGGTATTGTCGTTTTGTTTCAAAAAAGATTCCTTATACTTTAGAAACACATCCTGAAATATTTGAAGTTGAAATAATATAATGTCTGGGATTTGCTTCAAAATAATATGGGAATGAGGAACAGTCATTTCTAATTCTTAAAAATGATATGGATATATGAGTCTTTACTCATAATATTTAGAAGGTGGTCACAACCTCATTCACTAATTTTAGAGTAATCAATTTTTCCAAATTGTTAAATATATTTCAGTAAATCATAAGAGACAATTTTTAATGATTCAAAATTTTTATTTAAATTATAAAATATATACTTCAGATTCACAGAAGTCTCTGGTCCAGGATGGCATTAGAATTCTCACAAAACAGAGTCATTGTAGTCCATAGAATCAGACCTAATTTAATCATTATATTTGGGTCAATTCCAGGAGAATTTTAGAGTGATTCCAAAGGCCTTAAATTCATAAACTATTTGGGGGTGCACTCTAATGATTGCTCTAAATGATGTAGTAATGGAGAGTTGAAATGAAATCAGGGACTGAGCCCAAAGCCTTCAGGATATTTGGCGTTATAAAAGCCCACAATACAACACCAACCAAGATTTTTAAATGATGGACATTTGAAAACAGTTTCTTATCCTGAGGTCAGATGGCAAAGAGAAAGACAGCTTCACACTGAATAAATGATGATCTCCATAGAGGCACAGCTATGGCTCACAGATTTTATATTCTGGACACTGAGGTCAGTAGCCAGCCATGGGCACATAAAATAGTGGCAGATGGCATTTTGCACTTCATTATAGGCAAAAGAACAGTCATCATAGAAGTCCTAATATATTTTCTGGTCAAAGAAATATTTCTGTAACAGTGAAAAATATCAGTCAGTTCTGACCAGTCATGTTTGACAGCCAGATTTGTAATAAATTGAATATTAAACAAAGTACCATTTTAAAATTTTCTTTGTTTTATAGAGAACAGAAGATAAACACAGAAATTATAAAAGCTGTTACATCTACTCTCTCTATTAAAGATTAGAAAAATTGAACCAGAGAAACAATTATATACACTATCTCTTTTGGAAAAAACTAGGTCTGGCCTATACCAATAGGTGAGTTCTCAGTCTCTCTACTTTTTTCTTTTTCTTTTATATCATATCCTACTACTAGCTAAGGCCAGCAAGAAAAATAATGCTAGGTTGATTACAGAAAGCTTTTATAATCAGTAAACTCCCAGTCATTGCAGATATCTAAATAGGATCTGGATAATAACGATTGGTAATTTTGTTTAAAAGGGATTCAAACAGCAGAAGGTTGATCGGATTTTATGAGCTATAGTGTGACATCCAATGATGAATTTCTTTTATTCTTTGAAATCATAAAGTTTTTTGACAATCTGCCATGTGCAAATTATCTATTATAGAGTAACAAACCACTCCATAACTTACTAGTGTAAAACAACAGTTTTATTATGCTCATGAATTCTGTGGATCAGGAATTCAGATAAGGCATAGTAAGCATGGTTTGCATTCTCTGCTTCATGATTTCTGAGGTCTCCATAAAATAGAAACAATACAAATAAGATTTTCTCCTTACAATGCAACAAAACAGAAATCAAAACCAACCAAATAAACAAAATACCTTGAATCCAAAAAATATATATTTTTTCATCTGGAATTAAAAAACAAAAACCAACTCTCCATGAAACAACTCTTGGATAAAAAAAGGAAAAAAAAAACACTCTGAAATTACAGAATTTCTAGAACATACTTATAATGGAAATACTACATATCAAAATCTAGGATATAATAAAAGCAGTGAAGTGAAGAAAATCCATAGCCTTACATAAGTGTATCAATAAAAATGATATATTATTTTCTAAATAATATTATTTAGAAGTTTGAAAAATTTGAAAGTTTGAAAAAGAACACAAAAGTATACAAAAGAAACACAAAAGGGGAAACTGTAAGGATAAAAACAGAGATTCATGAGATAGAAATCAGAAAAAGAATAGAAATAACAATGATGATTTTTGAAAATATCTAACAAAATAAACAAGCCATTAGCTAACCTAACTTTGAAAAGATAAGAGCAAATACAAATACACAAACTAAGAAGTAACAAGTGGGAAATAACCTTCAAAATATATATACAAACATGCACACATGCACGTTTATATATATACATGTATACACATACACACACATACACATGTGTATGACTAATTTCTATAATTCAATGCAAATGAGTTTGAAACTCAAAATGAAATAATGGGTAATTTTCTATAAAATGTAATTCAATAAAATTGACCACAGTAGAAATAGAAAGCTTAAATAGACCAATTTCCATAGGCACTATTGCAAAAAGTTATTAAAGCACTATTTACATAAAGTCACCAAGCCCAGATGGTTTCACAGGGGAATTCCACAAAATCTTCAGAGACTAGGTAATATTAATATTGGTAATGTCAATACAAATACTAATCTTGAACTGTTCCAGAGTACAAAGGAAAACTTCTGAATTTTCATGAACCAAATAGAACACTGATATCTAAATTTGACAAATATTTCACACACACACACACACACACACACACACACACACACACACACACACAGATAGCTATGGATCAATCTCATGGAATGTTAATGTAAAATGATCCTATAGGGTACTGGTTTTTATGCCTTACTGGTTGAGTTCAATATAATTATTGAAACATATTTACATCCATTCTACTTTTAAAAAATTATCATCTAACAGTGTGGAGGTCATCCACAGAGATGCCCAGTGAATTTACCTAACAGAGAAAAGTGAACTTAGCAGAACTTACCAGAAAAGTGAACGTCACAGGCTACCTAAGCCATAGAACATGTTTCTTGACTTTCAGAGTGAATCCCAAGCAGCAGTAGAAGTTTTAACTGTTTATTTTGTTTCTGTATTCTGTTCCTGCATTGAATTTGTCTTGATTTTGTTTCTCATTTGCACAAACTGATAAGTTCTTCTCCTCTGGTGCGGTAGCAATGATTGAGAATTTATTCTATACTCTTATACACGTGTTGGCAAACTAATTTTGCAAAAGGCTGGAAAGTAAGTATTTTTGGTTTTGAGAGTCATAGTCTTTGTTCCAACTACTCAACCCTGTCATTGTACTGTAAAAGCAAACACAGACATTATGTAAATGAATAAGCATGACTGGGTTAAATAAAACTTTATGTATAGGCACTACAGTTTTAATTTTTTTTAATTTTCGTGTGTCAGAAAATATTATTTTGATTTTTTCAACCACTTAAAATGTAATATCTATTCTTTGTGAGCCATCCAAAATAGGCAGTAAGCCAATTTGGCCCACAGACTGATTTGCCAACCTCTAACCTAACCATTTGGTGATTACTTGTTCAATGATGATAAACATCTATTTTCTGTGTTAGATAAAAGAAAAGAAAATCTCATTTGTTAGTCTTTTTGATTAATTTCCATTTTGAATTCAAATTGTTTTAAAAATTCTGTACTCATTGGGAAGAATAGCATTTGATGTATGGAACAATGTGTCTTTATGTTTGTGCTTACTTTTGACTATAGCTGAGGTTGTACAACTGATGAATTATGGCATTCTATGTGTCTCTTAGTCTATACTTAAGTCCTTTCGCATGTCATTGTTTTTCTACTTCTGGAAGTTTTCAGTGAATTATCTTATTTGTTTCTTAAATTAAAATAACTCTGTTGAGATTGTTTATAGAGATAAATAAGCACTTTTATAAATAAAATATTTCTAAAATTCCCAGAAAATAAGAGAATTAAACTTCTAACAGTTTAAATGAGCTGGACTTTAAAAAAATCCTTCTTACAGAAATTGTTAACACAGAAACATTTTGGAAGTGAGACTAGTTTAAAATATTTATTTAAAAATAAGTAGCTATGTCTTTCCCCTGACTTATCAGTGTTAAGTATTGTACAAACATACATTTAATTTTACTTGGGTTTTTATCACATAGATAATGTTAATCTGGATATCCTAAGCTCATACCGTTTTATAGATCAATACACTGACAACACTCTTACATGATATTCAAATTATTAAAAAATATGTTTTTATTTAAATTAAATCATCATGCGAATGAACTTTTTACATTAATAGTAATTTATAGTGTGTTAACTTAAATATAATTTCTAAAACCTTCAATTAATGTTAAATTGAGCAAATTAATAGGTAATTTTTGGATATGTAGATATTTTCCAAATGAGATAGAATACTGAAACATTGATCAAAGACTAATTTATTTTTAAATACTTTTGCTTCTCATTTTTATATGCTACAGAAAGTTTATATCTTTAGGGCATGAATTTATTTGACTAGATTATAACACTTGAGTCTGAAAAGAAGCGATGGAATGTGCTATAATTCACATTATGTTTTGATGAACTTGCTTCCTTGGTTTTCTGATTAATGCCTTCACCTAAAACAAAGGTTAGCAAATGATGTCCCATGGGCCATATGTGGCCAATCACCTGTTTTCGTAAATAAAATTTTATTGGAACACATTCATTTACATTTGTCTATAGCTACTTTCATGCCATAACACAGAGTTGAGTAGTTGCAACAGAGACTGTAGGGCCTGCAATTTCTAAAATATCAGTATCTTGCCATTTATAAAAATGTCTGATGACCCTTACTTTAAATATGAAAGAGTATTCTTTCCCATCTGTGAAATCCACATAAGGAGCAGAGATTCTGTACCTTATGAGAAGCATTTTCTGTATTTTATGTTATCTTTATCATGTCCTTGACTATTAACAAGAAACAGTTTCCTTCCTGATGAAAGAGCTAAGATTCCTTACAATAGTTCCCTCCTTCTATATTTATTTTTAGGAGTTTTGTCAACTTTGATTAAATTGATAACCAAGTGTTGTTTTTCTGGCATTCATGATCCTATTCATCTTAATCAAATGCTCATGTGCCCTTTGATAACTTTCACTTGCTTTCCCAAGATTGGACCTAAATTTAGACCACATTTCTTTCCTTCTTTCTTTCTTTCTTTCTTTCTTTCTTTCTTTCTTTCTTTTTCTTTTTTTGATTTTATTTATTTTTTTGACAGAGAGAGAGAGACAGCCAGTGAGAGAGGGAACACAAGCAGGGGAAGTGGGAGAGGAAGAAGCAGGCTTCCAGCGGATTAGGGAGCCCGATGCGGGGCTCGATCCCAGGACCCTGGGATGATGCCCTGAGCCGAAGGCAGATGCTTAATGACTGAGCCACCCAGGCGCCCCTAGACCACATTTCTTAATTAGATACACAATGTAAGAGCTATATGGGAAAATTATTAAATCAAAAGAGACTCTTAGGTTAAGTTTGCATGCTTCATAAGAAAGCCCATGCTCTTTCTAAACATTATGTTTTTATCTTTAGGAGAAAGACTGATCAAAATCTTTATGAAATACACATTATACCCAATTAGAGATTATTACTCTCCTCCATTCTATTACTAGTTGCAGTCATAAAAGAAACCACAGTGATTAAGTATTTATCATCTACAGATAGCTTTTGATATTCTTCAATGCATGCTTGAAGGTTCTGCTGTACATTACAGACCTGAGTTTATGTCTCCAAAAAGGGCAGTCTGATAGTTTCTTCAACAAATGGTGTTGGGAAAACTGGATAACAACATGTAAAAGAATGAAATCGGACCACTATCTTACACCACTTTCACAAAAATAAATTCAAAATGGATGAAAGACCTAAATGTGAGATAGGAAACTATCAAAATCCTAGAGGGGAACACGGGCAGTAACTTCTTTGACATCAGTCTCAGTAACTTCTTACCAGATATATCTGCAGAAGCAAGGGAAACAAAACCAAAAATAAACTATTGGGACTTCATCAAAATAAAAATCTTCTGGGGTGCCTGGGTGGCTCAATCGGTTAGGTGTCTACCTTTGGTTCAGGTCATGATCTCGGAGTCCTGAGATTGAGCCCTGCATCAGGTTCCCTGTTCAGTAGGGAGATTGCTTCTCCCTCTGCCCCTCACCCTGCTTGTGCTTTCTCTCTCTCGCTCTCTCTCAAATAAATACACAAAATCTTTTTTTAAAATAAAAATAAATAAAAATCTTCTGCACAGCAAAGGAAACAATCAACAAAACTAAAAGGCAACCTACAGAATGGGAGAAGATATTTGCAAATGACATATCTGATAAAGGGTTAATATCCAAAATATATGAAAAACTTATCAAACTCAATATCCAAGAAACAAATAATCCATTAAGAAATGGGCAGAAGACATGAATAGACATTTTTCCAAAGAAGACATCCAGATGGATAATGGACACTTGAAAAGATGCTCAACATCACTCATCATCAGGGAAATACAACAAAACTACAATGAGGTATCACCTCACATCTGTTAGAATGGCTAAAATTAACAACACAGGAAAAAACAGGTGTGAGGATGCAGAGAAAGGGGAACCCTCTTACACTGTTGGTGGGAATGCAGACTGGTGCAGTCACTCTGGAAAACAGCATGGAGGCTCCTCAAAAAGTTAAAAATAGAGCTATACTATAATCCTGCAATTGCATTACTAGGTATTAACCCAAAGGATACAAAAGTACTGATTTGAAGGGACACATGCATCCCAATGTTTATAACATTATCAACAATAGCCAAATTATGAAAGAAAAAAAAAACAATAGCCAAATTATGGAAAGAGCCCAAGTGTCCATTGACTGATGAATGGATAAAGATGTGATACATACACATACACACACACACACACACACACACACACACACACACACACATACACAATAGAGGACTATTACTCAGCCATAAAAAAGAATGAAAGTCTTGTCATTTGCAATGACATGGATGGAGCTAGAGTGTATTATGCTATGCAAAATAAGTCAGTCGGAGAAAGACAAATACTATGTGACTTCACTCATATGTGGAATTTAAGAAACAAAGCAGATGAACATAGGGGGAAAAAAGAGAGAGGCAAACCATAAAATAGACTCTTAACTATAGAGAACAAACTGAGGATTACTGGAGAGGAGGTCAGCGGGGGAATGGGTTAAATGGGCAATGGGTACTAAGGAGGGCACTTGTGATGAACACTGGGTGTTGTATGTAAGTGATGAATCACTAAATTCTACACCCAAAACTAATATTACACTATATGTTAACTAACTGGATTTAAATAAAAACGAAAAAAGAAAAAGAAGGCAACCTGAAAGCTCCTTGGAAAGGACTATACAAAATACTCTAAACAACTGACACCTCGAAGAATAGTCTTTTAAGTACAAACTCTTCAGCTGACATTACTCAGGCAACTTTCAGACCATACCATTAGACTGAGTCAGGATTTCCAGGACTCTTTTTACTCCAGAGGTAAAAGGCTTCATGAAACCAGACAGCTGAGCTAAATTCATCAGATAAGAATTAATCAAGTAGCACTCACTGAACTGCTTAGAAAAACTTTATCATCATTATTTGCTTTGAATATTGTCAATACTATTTTAGTGCTCTTTTTAATGATTATATGAAAAAATCCTTTCTCTTCTTAAACTAGTTCTAACACTTAATTAAATAAACTGCTTTCATAAACTAAGATGAAACATTTTGTAGTTTTATCTGCTTCTCAGTGAACCCCAGATTCAGAAACTCTTACTGGTGTCCTTTCTTTAATGGCAATAGAGTCATTTGCATAGGTTTAAGTAGAATCTGTCCTCCTTTTTATAAAGCAGTAATTGCACAAATTGATTATCCAACCAAACCTAACCTTCAGTGGCATATTTGAGACTAATTCTCATTTAGTCAGTTACTACCAGCCACCCAGGCTCCCTTACGATAAAAATTCTTAATAAACTATATATAAAAGTAGCTACCAACATAATGTAACAAAGTACCTACAAACCCTATAGCAAACATCATACCTAGTAGCAGAAATATTAAAAAACTTTCTTTTCAAAAATCAAGAAAAGTCAAGAATGCCTGTTACCTCATTTTTCTATTCATCACTATACTTAGTATAAGTGCAATAAAACAATAAAAGAAAACCAAATTACAAACATTAGAAAGAAACAAAACTGCTATTATTCAAAGATGTAATGATTGTCTGAAAGTCAAGATTCTACAGATAAACTGTTAGATTGAGTTAAAGAGTTTAGAAAAGTTGCTGAATATGTCAAAGCCACTTATATTCCATGCAGCAACAAGTGTTTAGAAGGTACAATTTGTGATTCTACATGATTTAGTAAAAAATGTGCCTTTTCTGAAGAAAAAAACTTAAATGCACAGCTATACTATATTCATGAACAGGAATTCTTAATATTGTAAAGATTTTAATTGTCCCCAAATTGATCTATAAAGTCAACGGCATTTCAATAAAAATTACCAAAAAAATGTTTTGTTTATGTAATCTGACAAGTTGTGTTTTGTTTATGTAATCTGTCAAGCCGTTGTTAAATTGTATATGATTAAGCAAACAGATAGGTTTAGCCAAAACACTCTCGAAGAACTAGATAGGGAGAGTTGCTCCAACAGGTATCAAGACCTACTATGAAGTTATTATACTAATTAAAACTCTGTGGTGTTGACACAGAAATAGGAAAATAAAGCAATGAACAGAATAGAGGACCCAAAGCAAGCCTGTCCATGTATAAAAAAGGATAGATTTGGAATTGCAGATTAGTGAGGAAGGGCCTATTCAATAAATTAGGGGATGGCAGTTTCCCAAATGGAATAACAACTAAAATGGTTCTTACTTCAGATGGTACATGAAAATCAATTTCAAGTGAATTAAAGAACTTAAATATTAAAGGAAAATCTATATGGTTTTAAAAAGAGAATATTGGGGTGCCTTGGTGGCACAGTCAGTTGAATGTCAGACTTGGTTTCAACTCAGGTCATGATCTCAGGGTCCTGGGATCAAGCCCTGAGACAAGCAGGGGCTTGTCCTGCTCAGGACAGAGTCTGCTTAAGATTCTCTCTCTCCCTCTTCCTCTGCCTCTCCCCCCTTAGTGTGTATGCTCTCTTTTTCTCTCTCCCCTTCTCTCTCTCTCAAATAAATAAATAAATCTTTAAAAAATGAAACAAAAAGAGAATATAGAAGAGGATCTCCAGGACTTCTAGTTAGGAAAGGATTTATTATCCCCAAACTACCAAGGATAAAAATGATATATAGATACTATAGATACAAGAGAGACTTGTGTCAGAAGTCTTTCTTCAAAAGACACAACAGAAAAAGAGTTTACAATTTTGGAAAACTTAATGCAACACATAGAACTGACAATGAGTACATTCAGGATATGTAAAGAATTCCTATGAAGCCATAAGAAAATGACAGTCTCAAAGTCACCATGTTGGCTTTGCTGTATAACAATATTACCCTAAAACTCAGCAGTTATAAAACAACGAACATTTATTATCTCACTGTCTCTGTGGGTCAGGAACCAGGTGAGGCACAGCTCAGTGCCTCTCACCCAGGTCTCTCACAAGGCTGCAACCAAGATGCCAAGGGGTACTGCAGTTTCATCTGAAGGCTCTGCTAGGGGAGGAGCTCCTTCCATGCTCATTCACGTGGTTTTTGGTTGTTGGCAAGATTCAGTTCTTGCCAGTCTGTTGGACTAAGGGCCTCAGTTCCCTGCAGCTGTTAACTAGGGGCCTCCCTCAGTTCCTTAATATGTGAGCCCCTCCTTGGGGGCTCACAACACAACTCCTGACTTCACTCAGAGTGAGAGAGAGAGTGAAAGAAAGAGAGAGTGCAAGCAAGACTGAAGCCACGGACCCCCTGGAACCTAATCTCAGAATTGACATCCCATCATTTTTTTGCCACATTTTCTTTGTTACAAGCAAATCACTAGGTCTAGCCCTCACTCAAGAAGAGATTACACAGGGCATGAAAACCAGGAGGCAAGGACGGCTAGAGATCATCTTAGAGACTCCCTATCAAAGTCATGATAGAAACGTACAGAATAAAAACAATAAACCTATTAGGAGATGTTTAACCTTCTTAGTTAAAAGGAAATGCAAACACAATTTTACACTTGCTAGATTAAAAAAAGTAAAAGTCTGACAATACTAAATGTTGACAAGAATTTACAGAAATAAAAGTGATAAAAATGTAAACTGATATGACTTTAGATAATAATTTATCACTTAAATAAAGTTCAACTGGCACATAATTTATAACTTGCAATTCCATACTCCAAAATTTAGTAACCTAGAACTCTCAAGTATATATCCTATCGAGCTTGCACATCAGAAGACATTCTTAGCCACATTGTTCATAATAGCAAAAAAGTTAGAAACTAGAATGGATAAATGAATGGTAGTAGATTCATACAACATAATACTCAACAGCTGTGTATATCAATAAATATTGTGTGAGGAAAGCAAGTTGCAGACAAGCAATACGGTATGATCCAATACAAGTGTTCAAAAAAGGAAAAGTTAAACATGGGGTGCCTAGGTGGCTCAGTTGGTTAAGTGTCTCACTCTTGGTTTCACTTCAGGTTGTGATCTCAGGGCACAGGTTGTGATCTCAGGTTGTGTCTGCTTGGAAATTCTCTCCCTCTGTTCTTCCCCCATGCTCACACACACACTCTCTCTTTCACTCTCTCAATTAAATAAATAAATCTTTTTTTTTAAAAAGGAAAAGCTAAACAATAGCAACTTTAGGAATACATTTTTATATGGGTTACATCACTAAAAAAAAAAAAAGCAAAGCAAATGAATGATGTATACAAAATTAAAACTGGTTCCATGTAAGTGGGAGAAAGGAAGACATAATGTAAAGGAGCTTGTAGGAAGCTTCCATAAGGACTTTGGTTCAAGAACCCATGAATGATTGATTCAGTAACTGCTCACATCTTGACGAATGAATCCCCTGAACAAAATGAGGGTATCCTTGTATCAAAGTCATCCTTACTGCTTTCTGCCTTTTCCACCTAACACTTTTAAAATATAGT
Organism: Ursus maritimus; assembly: GCF_017311325.1. Lineage (NCBI taxonomy): Eukaryota > Metazoa > Chordata > Mammalia > Carnivora > Ursidae > Ursus > Ursus maritimus. Next base: position 15,886,682 of record NW_024424453.1, on the reverse strand, counting down.
AACTATTTCTTTAATTAATGAGAGTGTATTTGATTTTATGTTTCCTCAAACTACTTTCTGGAAAGAAGGGAATAAAATAACAAAGTAATATAATTATCTGAATTATAACTGCAGCAATGAACTCTAATTCAGTTCTCACAGTAGTGTCCAGTACTTTCATATAATGAATTCACAAAATAATTTTTAAAAAACAGAAAAACATAGGAGTCATATACATGAAAATTAAAATATACAAAGGAACTCTCCAGTATGCATCATATTGATACTATTAGTACAAATAGGTTGGTTTGTATTATAAGCAAAATCTGAAAAATACTAATAGGGAGTCAGAGTAAATATTCTACATGAGTTAAATGATACAGCACAGTGGTTAACTTAGCCAAATATGAGGTCTAAATTATTTGTCTCCAGTGACCCCTGAAAAGGGCTTATTTTTGTGGTTTGAATATAAAAAGCTCAGAAATGCTAATCATTCCATCTGGAAATTAAAATCCCAAAGTGCTAGATTAATGAATGTTTCCAGTTAGTTCTTATATGCAGAATAGTAGAGATGTTGTGAATTTGTTTTGACACAAGTGATTAGAATTTTTTTTTAACATTTTCAATACTGAGATTGAAGAAACCAAACATGATGCAGTATAATTTAGTAACACACCAATTTTTATGAAAACACAGACTGCCACTAAGTTAATTATATGATATTGCTAATTTTAGGAATATAAATTCTTCACAAGTTTGGAATCCTAAAGCAACACTTCAGTGCATGATCTTGTTTTCCTTGAAAAACACATTTTAAAATTGCATCCTTTTCTACCTATAATGTAGGGACATTGTGCAGAGAAATTTTACTTTTATTGTAAAATATGAGATAATCTACATTCTTGTATTAGTCAACCTAATGATTGTTGAGGCTTCATGCAGAATTATTATCAACTTCCTAAATGAACACAGTATAAAGTATTTGTCTTTTAAAACAATTTTAAATTTTGGTAACTACTTAAAGCCCCAAATGGAATAATAATTTCTTCCCTTCCACTACAAAAATATATGTATTGGGAAATATAGAAGAAATCTAATTCTACTTTTTAAAAAAGTTTTATACATGTAATAAGTTTAGGGCCTGAGGGTTAACAAGATTTACCTAGCCCCTCCCCCTTAAAGATCTCACAGTCCAGTAGGGGGAAATATTATTAGATAATTAATTATAATCATGATGAGTGCAACTGAGAAGGAATAAGGGTGCCCCACACTATTTAATACTATAACTGGCAATAACCCACTTAATCTTGGGAATCTAGAAGGCAGCTTTAGAGGAAGTGAAGAGGAAAAATGAAGGAAAAGGGAATAGCATGGAATGAGGGCATTGCCCAAGGCAGGAAGCAGCAGGACCTGCCAAGAACTTGAAAGACAGCTCTGTAATTGAGGCACAGAGATCTGGGGGAGGAAAACTGGAGTGAAGTCTCTTTCCTTTCTCCATTCTAGTCATTATCCTGGTAAGACTGCAACCACTTTTCCTTTGAAGTACTATACCTACTTCCTTCAAAATATTTTTGCTTAAATTCTAACTATACAGAGCAGCAAGAATAATTTTTCTTAAGCTATTATTGTGATGATATACAGTGATGTGTTACACATTTACATATATATATATATATAAATCATGTGCATTGGGTGACTATACAGTCAGTCCTTAGCCATCTACTTGATCTTGCAGTCGTGTCCTGCTTCTCCCCATCTCAACTCCTATGGACTGACTTCCTTCAGGTCTCCCTGTACCCACTCTATTCCAGCCACACTGACTCTTCCTTGCACACCTTCACACCTGCCCCTTGCTCTTAGCTAAATGTTCTCCTAAATTTTCACGGTGCTCATTCTCTCCCTTCATTTGACTCTGCTCAAATGTCACCCAAACACTCTTATTAGATTCTCTTCCATCCCTCCATCCCCCCACTTTCTTTTCCTTTATAGCCCTTAACATAACTCAGTGTATTGTATCTTGATTTGTTTACTGTCAGTCATCTTTCAGAATGTAACCTATGAAAGCAGAAATTGGTTTGCTTTATGCTGTCTCTCCGGCACCTAGAACAATGTCTGACCCATGATAGGCCTTAATAATATTGCTTCAGTGAGTGAATAAATGGAAGAGTTGCCTAGCATAGCCTTCGTCTAGCATACATTAACTGTGAAGTCACATAGCATAGAGCTTATGCATTCAGGCTCCGAAGTTTAGACTGCCTTGGTTTAAATTCTACCCTGCCATTTATTAACTAAGACTTGGGCAAATCTTACATCGAAAACCGGGGATGTACTGTATGGTGACTAACATAATATAATAAAAAATCATTATTAAAAAAAAAAAAAGACTTGGGCAAATCATCTAAAGCTTTTACCCTCAGTTTCTTCACTTGCAAATTAGGAATTATAATAATAGTACTACCTCGAGGTTTTTTTGTTTTGTTTTTCTGAGGGTTAAATGAGTTAAAATATGTTAAGTGCTTGGCACAGAAGCAACAGGGTTCGAGTATTTCCTCTTCTCTATTTCCATTCCTTCTCCAGGCACCCTCCCACACACACTTGAGACTCCAGCTTATTCCCAAAATACTAAAACATGACTGCAGCAAAATCAGTCAATTTGATATTCTTCACACAGGAGGTAACCACTAGGCACATAAAGTGACTTAACCTAGAAAAGATAGCTGCTCTGGGTAGATGAATAGTAAACGGTACCTCTTCTAGGCTGATGAAACCTTCCCGTAGGCTCCCGGAAGGATTTCAACCTCCATTCCTTCAACCAGGTGATATACACAGCATAAATTATACGACTTTACGCCGCTCTGCCAATCTCTGCCCTCATGCTTCTCCCAAAAGGTATGTAACAGCTAATTCAACACAAGTCTTAGCAACTGCATTAGTTAATACAGACAGTGACAAACAATACCCAAATCTCAGTGGCTGAAAAAAATAAAACATTGTATCTTCCTTCTGCTGCACTTTCATCTCAGATTATCCAAGAGACTTTGCTTAGGTTTGTTTTTCAGGGGCCCACACTGAGTAACGAGTATCATGAAATTTCCCATGTCAGAAGGAATAGACAGCTCCGGAGGATCTCACAGCAGCATTAAATATGTTAACTGCCCTGGCACATATCACATCTTCTCACAATTCATTGGCCAGAACTAGTACCATGATTCCATCTAATCACAAAGAAGTAAGAAATTACATTACTACCATGAGCCCAGATTGTGAAGAAGCAAAAAATATTTAGCAAACAGCACTAATTACTGCCATAGAGAGTAAGTCTATGTGTAAGTTTGCTCTTCTCTAAGACTGCCCCATCTCTGCCCCAGTAATATTAAGTCATTACTTGGGCATTATCTCCCATCTGTTTTCATGTCCCAAACTAAACTTATTTATTGAAAACAGCAACCAATCTTTCACAGACACTGTTATAGATAATACATTGTCTTACGCATAGAAAATACTTAATAATACCAATAAACTATAATTTGCTTTTTTATATGTATGAGGTAGTGAATTCACATGTCACCCTAACTTTGATAGTAAGTGTATTATTCAGGGTTCTCCAGAGAACCAGAACCAATAGGATATATACAGGTATATATAAGAGGAATTTATTATACAAATTTGTTCCCATGAGTATGGAAGCCAAGAAGTCCCATGATTTGCCATCCTGGAGACCCAGGAGAGCCAGAGGTATGATTCAGTCCCAGTTCCAAAAACCCAAGAATCAGAGGGTCAATCGTGTAAGGCCTGGTCCAAATCTGAAGGCCTGAGAATAGTAATGCTGACATCCAAGGGCAGGAGAAGATGGATGTCCCAGCTCAAGCACAATGAGCAAATTTGCCTTTCCTCCACCTTTTTGTTCTATTCTAGTCCTCAGACTAGTGGCTTATCACATACTTGTGTCCACTCCTGCCCTCCTCCCTGCCTGAACAATTACCACTTAAAAACTCCTATTCCACAGTCATCCCTGTATCTCTGTTTCCCTTTAAAATAAGTTGTCTGGTCCCATTATCACCAATCTCTACTTAATGGTCACTTGAAGCCATGCCAATCAGAATTTTACTACTGCTCTACCAAGACATCTCTTATCAAAGTCACAACTGACACCCACATCAATAAATCCAATGAGCAATACTTGGTTCTTATTTTAGCTGATCTTTTAGTGGTACTGTTTATCACTTTCTATTCTTGAAGCATTTCTTCATTTCACTCCCAGGACAGTACTCTTTCTTGGTTCTCTTCCAATAATCTACCCCTTTGCATTTTCATGGCATATAATTACTAAGCAATTCCATTTCTCAATATATACCCCCAAAGAACTGAAAGCAGAGATTCACACAGATATTTGTACACCCATGTTCATAGCAACATTATTTACAATAGCCAAAATGTGGAAGCAAACCAAGTGCCCATCGATTGATGAATGGATAAACAAAATACGGTATATGTATAAAATGGAATATTGTTCAGCCTTAAAATGCTACGATTCACATGCTATGATATGGGTGAACATTGAGGACATATGCTAAGTGAAATAAGCCAGTCACAAAGGACAATTATTGTATGATTCCACTTACATTAAATACCTAGAGGGGTCAAATTCATCGAAACAGAAAGTACCATAGCAGTTGCCAAGGGTTGAGGAGGGAGCGGGGTTAGCATTTAGTGTTTCCAAGTTTCAGTTGGGGAGGATGAATACATTTTGGAGATGGATGGTGGTGATGGTTTCACCCAACATGAATGTACTTAATGCCGTAGAAAATGCACTTAAAATGGTTAAATAGTAAATTTTATGTTATGTATATTTTACCATACTCATAAAAAACAACATGTTGCATTTTGAGTATATTTTGAAGGTAGACGCCCAAATCTGAAGAGTTTTATGTGGGTATGAAAGAAAAAGAGGTTTGGGTTTGGTCCAGTAAAATAAATGAGAAGACTCCAGGAGTTGGAGATATGGGGAGAAAATCAGAAGTTTGATTATGATATTGTGAGATCGAAGTGAAATGGGCAAATGGATCATTGTAATTGACTGACTGACTGACTGACTGACTGACTGACTGACTGATTTTCCTGCATCTGCCGTTGGCTGAAGGTCTAATCTCAACATGGCAACAGAGTAAATCTTACAAATTTAAATCAGAGTGTTCAGACCTCCGCTGAAAATCCCCACTAGGTCCCCACCTCATTCAGAGCAAAATGCAGTTTTTACTTCTGGCCTGCAAGGCTCCACATGACCTCTTCCTGTGATCTCTGACTCTTCACATCACTGCCACACTCCAGCTGCACTTGACCTCCCGACTCTACAGATCACCCCCAGCTAAACTCTTATCTCACATCCTTCACATTTGCGGTCTCCTCTGTCTAGAAGGCTCCACTCCCACCCCACCGCCCAGCTCTTGGCATGTTTATACTTCCTTCGGATCTTCCAGTTTAAATAGCATCTTATTAGTGAGGCCTTCCCTGACAAGTATAAAATAATACTCCTCCCCTCTGTCATCCTCTTGCCTGCTTTATTTTTCTATCTACTACTTATTACCAATGATATATTTATTTGCATGTTTATTTGTTTACTGTCCATTTTTAACCTCAAAGAGTGTAAATACTATGAGGGCGGAAATATTCTTCTATTTACTTCACTAATATCTCCAGTGCATTAGAGTATCTTATCTGATATATGATAGCTTCTCTACATATTTGTTAAATGAATGAAGATATGAACGAGCCTTTTCTGACCACTCCAGAGATGTGTTCAGAGCGGATTGTTCCCTACTCTTAATTTGTAGTAACATAAGAACTGGGACTACCCTGCTTACCTCCTCACTGTTTTCTTTAGTTATTTACTATAGAGTCCTAAATAGATTGTATTACCAATACCACACCTAAAACAACATTAATATTCAGTTGCTATGTGCATTTCCAGTTGTCTCAGAAATGTAACTTTACAGTGTGTTTGAATTGGGATCCAAATGAGGCCCTTCCACTGACATTGCTTGATAAGAATTTTACGTCTCTCTCCAACTTTCCCTTGTATCTTTTTAAATATCTTCTCTTTGGCTTACAAATTTGGCTTGCAGTTTGTTGTTGTGGCGGTGGTTGTTGTTGAAGAAACGGAGTTAGTTATCTATAGAGAGTGACCCATCGTGTGAATTTCACTGATTACACTCCCATCGTGAGGTCTGAAATGTTCCTCTGTCCTCTGTATTTCCTATAAATTTGCTGCTGAATCTCAGGACTTCATCAGATTCAGGTCTGAATTTTTTTTTGTTTGGCAACACCACTTCAAATGTCGTGAAGTGTTCTTCCAACAACAACAGTGCTTTCTTCTGTTCTTTCTGCCTCTGCTTAATTCCTGGCCCATTTTTCCTTTATTGGGAATATGTTCCTTCCACTCAGGTTTTTTTGCTTTTGCTATATAGACATGTAACCTTACATAGCTTATTTTATATTACCACAGCAGCATATTCATGGTATCATAAATGGTACATTTTATGTCTGATACAGAAACTTACTTTTCCCACTCAATTTTTTTGTCATTTATTAAAACTTTTATTTATTTCATTCATTTTAATAGGCATTTAGTATCTCAAAATATGAATATGCCATGATATATTTGTTTCCAATTTAGTTAATGCTGTTATATTTGGTGTGCACATGTGCACATGAGATATGCACACATATCTCACCTAGATAGAGAATTGCTCAGTCCTACAGGAGGCACGTTTCAAACTTCACCATCCCTTGTTTTCCAAAGCCGATAAAAATTTAAGCTTCCACTAGTACTGAGCACTGTTCTCCCAAACCTACACCAATACTTGGCATTGTCAGACTTTAAATTTTTGCTGATCTGATATCTACAAAGTGCTTTATTGTTTTTCTTTTCCTTTGCATTCTCTTACTGATGATTTTGATCACCTTGATATGTTCGTTGCCAGGTCAGGGTTCTTCTGTGAATGACCTCTTCATATCACTTAGCTGCTTTTGCCTATTGAGGTTTTTTAAAAATCTGTTTCCTGATTAATTTATTGCAGTGCTTTCTTTATTCTGCAAAACAATCTTTGGTCAGCTATTGAATTGAAAATATCTTCTAGATTTTAACTTGTCTTCTCACTGTGCTTCTCACTATGTTTTTTTGTTTTGTTTTGTTTTGTTTTTTTGTCAAACTGTGTTATTTCTCCCTTAAAATTTGTACTTTCATGGCTTGTTTAAACAACCATTACCTCCCTTAAGATTATAAAAATATTCCCCTATATTTTTCTTAAAGATTTTAGATTCTTTCACTCAAATTTCCATCTTTAGTCACTTCTATTTCTTTCCTATGATCTGATATATGAATCTTCTTTTTTTTCCCATATAGATAACCATATTGTCCCCAAACTGATCATTGAACAGTCTTCCCTTTCCCCCATTGATTTGTAATGACATCTTTGTGGTTTACCAATTTCCCAGATAATGAAGAGTTGATGCCTGAGATCTCTATTCTCTTCGATTTATGAAATTATTTATCCTTCTGTGCAGGCACGATTTACAGTTTGGGATGAAAAGTTCATAAAAAAGAAATTTTTTAACCAAGAAAAGACTCAGCCAAACATTAATGGTCCTCTCATAGCTCATTTCCAACCAATAAACTACTCCCATTTTAAGAGATCACTTCATCCATTTGCGTATTCTAGTGCACTTGCCAGAATCCTGCAATTGCTGCAAGCAAACACATTGTATATTCCCTCTCTCTCTTGGACAAATTCCCCACCTAACATTCTCTCCCCACCCCACCCCCCCACCCCCCATCCATGGCCTAGCCAGTGCCCCTTCCATATTCATGGCTCACATGAGACCTGCACATGTCACAGTTCACCAACTTCCCTGGATTATTCACTTGCTTTTCTTCACACATGAACATTTTTTTTTCCTGTTGCCTGTGAACTCTGAAATACGTGTCACGACTGAAGAAACGATCAACATAATATTACAAATCTGGAAGTGTTTATTGAAAGGCATGTCTGATAAACATTGAACGTCTGTGGTTCAAAATTATACCTTAAGCAGAGGGTAAAGGCAAATTTACCTGTATAATTTAAATGTAAAAAAATCTAGCAGCAGTGAAGGTTACTATAAATATTTCCTTTCTACTCCTTTTTGGATTTATCTATTTGACTCCTTTCTAGTCTCTGACATTTTTTTGGCCAACTTAGTGCTAATATGTCATCAGTCAAGCCAGCAACAACAAGGAAATCTTATTGTAGGAAAAAAAAAATTAAAGCCTTTAAAATATTGTTGATTGAGGAACATAGAAAACATCATTTAAAAGCCTTTTAAATTACCATTCCCTCCGTTGCTGCTAAATTTCCCTTTGTCTCATTTCATGCAGCTGGTCTGAATGATGACAGAGTGGTTTGTGATTATGTGGGTGACATCAGGCGCCAGCTGAAATGGACACTAAAGGAAGAATCCAGCATCCTGCATTTATAATTCCTGCTACATTTGGCACTGCACCAACTTTACAAATATGCAATCCCCCTCCCCCCTCTTTTTTTTCCTGTAAATCCCATGGCCAATGAATGCTGCTATGGCAACGAAAGCCGGGGAAAGCCAGGGGGGCCTTGGCTATAAAAAGAGTTTTTAGAGCATCATGGTAACTGGAAGCCTAGTGGCAGACTCTCAGGCAACCATACATTGTTAAACATCCTGTCTAGAAGCAAACGCTTCTACCAAATTTATTTACCTGTGTTGTCGAATCACTTGCTACAGAATTCTAAGGGCTCTTATTGCTATGATGGTTTTCATTTTCAATTATTGTATGGTTCATTCAAATCACACAGGTACATTTCCAACAGTTATAAGAAGCTTCCTAAAATAGACTTTTAGAAACTGAGCACAGCTGTCAAAATAATGTTATCGTCTTCAAGAATCTGTTTCGAAGATAGTTATTCCAAAGAAATTTAAAAGTTATATTCCTATATTAGCACACTAAGTAGTTCATACCAGTTTAGTAAATCAAATATTCCATACTGCTAGCTTAATAAGATGGGGAGTCATGCATGAAATGACTGCCAGGTTAATGACATAGGGAGCCATGCATGGCATGTATTTGCATATAATAGCACAGAATGTTCTCCTAAATCCTTTAAATTACTCATCAATTCTTAAACAGGCATTTAACTAAATCCTCATCCAGGATCAGGAAGAAAGTTTTTTTAAAAAAAAAACACCTACATATTTGAATTAATTAGATCGGATACGGAGCTAAACAAAACCTAAAGGATTATATTTGGTTGGAAATTCTAGCCTTGGGGAAAGGGTACAGATCTGCATAAAGAAACAAACACATCTCCTGGACCAGGGTAGGGCACACAGCAGCCAGTCTGTTTCCCATCACTGCCTCTATCATATGCACAGTGAGCACAGATCAGAAGTTTCACCACTAGCCTCAGAAATAAAGATGTATATCTAAAGCAGTGCAAACAATGTAGATTGAATCTAGAATTGTTTATTGTGTACAGTGTTTTGATGGGCCAATTCTGAATACAGGAGCAGGATTTCTTTCACTTGACAACCTGTGTATTCAAGGTATTAAAGAACGTCTTTACTCTCAGATCACCTTGTTTTTACTGGTTGTGTAATCTTCTGCACACAATGAGCAGACTGCTTACAATCAGAAGTTATAAACCCCAGCTGTTAGAGGAAATCAGAGAACACCGATGTCACACAAAGGCTATTTTTGCTATTTGAGAGTGATGGTCTACCAAGAGCTTCATGAATACTCTCAAGTACTCATTGTGAAATGAGATGTATATAATCAAGCTCCAAAACCAAAACTCATTCAATGAAGAAAGGAAAAGAGAAAAATGCAAAGATTTAGGTAATTGGTTTTCTCTTCCTATCGTGCCTAATGGCAACTGATCTTTGAGCATTAATTCTATGCCCAGCGCTTGATCAAGCACATTATTTTGTAGCCTTCACAATAATCTTCAGTGTACCATTTTCTCTATTTTACAGATAGGAAAACTGAGGTTCATAGAAGTTAAATAATTTGATCAAATGAGAAGCTGAAGCCAGGATTTAAACTCTCCTCATTTAATTTAAATCCCATTTCCCTTCCACTAACTACACATCTTTCCATGGTATATTTATTAACAGAGAATAAAATATGTTTTAAGAAAATAGGGGAATGGATTCAAGAATTTTTCTTTTTTTTTTTCTGAAGATTTATTTATTTATTTTAGAGAAAGAGAGACAGCACAGAGACAGCACATGTGGCCGGCCTGGGAGGGGCAAACAGAGAGAAAGAATCTCAAGTGGACTCCCTGCTGAGCACAGAGCCTGACTGGGGGGGTGGGGGGGTGGAGGTTGATCCCAGGACCCTGAGATCATGACCTGAGCTGAAATCAAGAGTTGGACACTTAACCAACTGAGTCACCCAGCTGTCCCAGCTCAAGAATTTTCTTAAACAGTGTCCTTGATTTGCTGGATTTCTTACACAGTCGTCATTCACCTTCAGTGCTAATACAGAAGAGAGATGAATGCCATCACCAATCACTTCTCATGGTACAGCTACTCTCTCTGGGAGTTTTGGTCGTTTTAACTGATTATATGCTAAATTAACAGTAGGGTGTGTTTTGTCGCTAACTAGTATCTTAAAGCAATTCTAAAGTGTAGCTCTGGAAATACAGAGCAAAACCCTACTCATTGACAACAGAGGCAGAAAGTGTCTATGTAAATATTTACATATGGTCAGTGGGTTGACATAAACTCCATGAAGCAATGTTTTCTTTCAAGTGTAGCACTTCCTTAAGTGTTCATTATGTCTGATTGGAAAATGAGCTCCTTTCCAGTTAGATGGGTAGTCTTGCTGTCAGATAAAATAGTAGCCATAGCTATAGCATGTGTGACTCTGACTAAGGTGGGCTTAACAGTCAGCTGCTGAAACATAAGTGATTTACAGCACTTACTTAACATCCAGCCAATAAATATAACTGAATATTTTTTAAGTTATAAAATGTAGTTGCACAAAACTATAAAGAAACAGGGTGTTCTTTCTTTCTACTTGACTCGTAAGTTGCACACAAAGAAATGCATTTATAAATAAAGAAAACAGATATCTGATATGGAGTCAAATTACAGAGATAAAAAAGTGAATAAAGCATAGTTTTTTGCCCTTCCAGAGCTCATAGTCAGATGGAGGAAGTGCCTTCAAATATTTAATTCCGTAGATTCTACAACATAGAGATATTGGAGCACAGAGAGATAAATTTAGCCCAAGCGGAGGGGGTGGAAGGTAGGTCAGGAAAGGTTTCCCAGGTGACATCTAAGTTGAAAATGACAGGATACAAAGGACTTAGTCGGGCAAATATGAGAGAGGAAACATAGAGTGTCAGTCAGACTTTGGAGTAAAATCCAACCAGAAAAACACAGGAATTATATGCAGCTCCTGTGGGGCAATAGCCATGTCAGGACCCAGGCACTGTACAACTTTAGAAAACTCTGTAATAGCATAAATGTTGAAACTCAGTGCAAAACTAAGCTATTGTTAAATGTAGTTACAATGGGCATATTTTCTGATCCAAAAAGAGTGGGATAAATTATTTGACAAGATTGACTATGTACAATGGGGTGAACTGCTGAGGTCTGATTTTCTCAAAAAAATGTGAATTACCTAATCACTGCCAAAGAAAGTAAATTTAATCTGAATTAGGTAAGAAATTACTCATAATCTCTGTTTCGCATACAGTCCAGAGATACTAATTTCTTACTGGTTTATCTTGAATTTTCTTCTTAAACTGCAAGTAAAAAAAAATTGGATTACTCATGATCCTTGATTCATTCCAACCTATAACATGTCCTATTTTTATCCTTTTGAAACCCACCATTTCAAAACAAAAGCTATGAACTTCATAAGCTACATCTAACTTTATAGTTCCCTTTACCACCAACCTATCACCTCAAACTAGGTAACAATCATCCTGAATCCTCTTATTTTTTAAAATTGATATAATAAATTGTGGCACTATTACTAATTAATCTGGGTTGACAGTAATAAACAGAAACACACAGCAACTCTTTTTTTAAAGATTTATTTATTTATTTTAGAGAGAGAGAGCTCATGCACTAGCAGGGGGAGGGGCAGAGGGAGAAGGAGAGAATCTCAATAAGACTCCCCACTGAACAACCCTGTGATCATGACCTGAGCTGAAATCAACAGTGGGTCATCAACTGACTGAGCCACTGAGGAGACCCGGCAACTCTTTTAAAGATAATTCATTAGAATGGATTTTGTTATATGTATTTTGACCTTTGTCAATTACTTCAAGTTTACAGGCAATTAGAAAGAAACTACTTTAACAGTTTACTCCACTGTACATAATCCTGTCAGTTAAATTCATTAGATACTCAATATTTTTATCAATGCATTTCTGCTCAGATCAATTAGAATTTGTTTCTGCTGTTTGCATATAAGAACCATAACTAGTGTAATTTCCAAAACTATAAAAAAAAGGAAGAAATAAAACTTGAAAAATACAAAAGAAGGTAGAAAAACAACAAAATCAAAAACAAAAGAGGGGGAACAATAATCAGAAAACACAAAATAAAATGTCAGAAATACACCCAAATATATTAGTAAGCACAATAAATGTGACTGGGTTAAATTTAGCTATTAAAAGACTAAGACTCAAAAAAAGTCAAAGACTCCCAGAGAGGATTTTTAAAAAATCAACTTTATGCCATTTCTATTTACAATATTCCAACCAAACACAGAATAACATATAAAGTTTAAAGGTAAAAAAAACGGGAAAAATTATATTGCAAGAAAATATATTGCAGCATTTTTACTTGCTTTCTAAAAGCAATTATTAAACTTGTATTCCATTCCTTCTTACCTCTGCCCACACACTGCATTTAATTTTCATACTCATTACTTATACCAAAGAATAAGGCTCCTTGCTTTGTTAGCTGGAATAGGAACATTTTCATTCCTAAATTTTCCTAACACCTCAATTAAGTTAAATTGTTAATTGCTATCTATAGAAAACAGTGAGAAGTGGAAATCCTAAAAACAGTGGAACAGAACTGAGCTCAGAATCCTCTTATCTTTGATCTTCCATTCTGATGTATGGGTAAAACAGAAGTGACATTATATAATTAAGAACTTAGGAAAAAGAACATGGAATCTGAAACCAAACAGATCTGGGTTTGAATCCAAAATCTGCCACTGACTGGGTATGTGCAATGAATAAAATCTTTGATTTTGCCAAGCCTAAGTTTCCTCTGTAAAAAAAAAAAAATGGAAATGAACATCTCTACTTTTAGGGTTTTCATAAAGATTTAATGAGATAATTAATCAAAGTAGTTGTTCTCAACCTAACTGGAATCACCTGGAAAGCTTTAGAAAGTACTGGTGCCTGAGTCCCTACCCCAGAGATTCTGATGTAATTGGTCTGGAATAGAATCTGCACATTTTTTTTTTTAAGCTACCCATGTGATTCTAATGTGCAGTTAAGGTTGAGAAACACTAAATATACAGTCTAGCCCACTGCATGGTATTGAGAAGGCATGCCAAAATTGTAACTAGGATGATGATGGTAATAATGATGATAAAGGTGATAAATTTCAGCTACAAAATTCAGGCAGTGAAATTGACCTAGTGTGATTATTCCTCTACAGAACTCAGGAGAGAAAGAAGCCACTTAGCATGGAGACTATCAGAAACTTAGAAATTATACACATGTATTATTTCAAAACTCTTAACTTCTAATCTTCTATATAGCGTATGAGATAAATATCACATCAATTTTAGGAGTGAAAATTACTCAGAAAGTTTAATTGCTTGTAAAGGTGACAGATTAGGGAGTAGCTAAAAACCAGAATGCAAATTTAAATCTCTTTATTCCTAGTTCAGTACAGCTTGTATTATGCCACAGTTGTCTATAGGGGGCAAAGGAAGAGTTGTCCTTCATAGAATTACAGGAAATTTTCTAAGCTTGGAAAGTACTCCTAAAATCATGTGATGTTTGGAGTAAAGGGTATAGTTACTGCAGTCACTAATGATCTCATTAGTTTGTGAGTAGTTTGAAGCCAAAGAATGTTTTGTTCATCATTACCTATCTAATGATCTGCACAGTAACTGGCACTTAATTAGTGCTCAATAAATGTTTGTTGAATGAATATTAAATAGTCTAAGATCACTTTTAACAACTTAAGGAAAGTTAAAAACAAAACAATGTCAATATCTGAGAATAAAAACTCCATATGCATTATTTTCAATTAAAATTAATGACCATAAGAATTTATTCCAAGTGTATCAAACAAGGAAAATACTTGGAGCAGAAAACAGAACTTGTTGCTTCCTCCTTCTCCCTCTCTCTCTCTCTCCCTCATACACACACACACAGATACATATATAAAAACTAATTCAAAGATTATTATTTAATATATAAAGGTATTCCTTATACATAATGATTTTAAATTAAACAAACTTTACATTTTATCAGAACATATCCATGATGCCCTTCCTGTTTGAAATAAAGCTGATTGAAATCAGATATGTAAGTTTTTTAAAATTCAAATACTGTGAGATTACCTAAGGTTTTACCTACACACAGAAAATAAAAATCAATATGACTGCCTACACAGATGGGATAAAAAAAATCATTAGATGGCATAGATTAGAAAAATTTTCAATGGAAATGAAAAGTAAGTAAGAAGCAAACTTGTTATTCCAAAGAAAAAATTTGCTACCTAAAGTAAATGCTAAAAACGTACCACATATATCACAGTAATTACACTTATTTAGCTGGCTTTATTGACGTGATACATTTATATGGTGGTCACTTGCTGTCTCTCATGAGATACTCTGAGATAGATCATTTCCTAGTGAATGGTGATAAAATGATTCAGATACTTCAAAAACTGTATTTCAGAATACAGTAGTAGTGTTTTTTGAGGACAAGGGAAGGGTGAATCATAATGTTCTATCTTCCACTTAGAGATAGGCATTTAGTAACATGAATAGTTCACACAACGACTTCAAAAGGCCGCATGACCTTGGGGTGGGGTGGAGGGGTGTGGTCGGGGACAGCAGGGGAAGCTTCATGGAGAAGGCAGGATTAAGTTTGGCTTGAAGGCAGCAAATAATTTGAATAGGAGAGGAAAATGGGTTAGGAATTCCAAGCAGTAGAACAAATGATCAAAACTAACTCTGGAATAAGTTATAGAGAGAAAAAGGAGATCAGATTAGCCAGAGCTGAAGGTTCACCAAAGAAAAAAGTGGGAGTCAGGCTTGCAAAGTTGGGTTAGGACCGGGTAGAGGAGCATTTTGAAGGAAAGGCTCAAGAAGTTTGATTTTATGCTGACTGCCAATTAGAAACTTGAATGACACAGGATAGACTAAATTATGCTGAGGTTGAAAACAAAAATCTTAATTGCTTTAAAAAAGTGTTGAACTCTGGTTCCTGCTACATGTTCACCTCAAGTTGGTGAAGGGTTTTCTTTATGTTTCCTCACCCAGGGATAAGTGTTAACCGTCTGAAAGGTCTCTGCCGTCTAAAATGTCACATGGAAGGGGGACAAGAAAAAAGTTATGCACACATACATAGGCTCCCCTTAGAAGTGACATCTATTCCACCATCATTTCATTGGCCATATAGTCATGTCTAATTTCACAAGTCGAGGAGGACAATTCTACTGTCTGGAGTACCAGAAATACTGGTGAGGAGCACTAATAACCAGCCTGATGGCTTTGCTCAGGTACATTATGCTACGCAATTAGAAATTGGTTTAGGAAGAGCATGTAGTTGTGGAGTACAAAACAGATGGAAAGGAGAGAACTGGAGATAGGGAAACTGGTTATCACAATTGTGTAGGTGTAGCAATGAAAATCTAAACTGAGGAAAAGAGAGGATGCACAACCATGAGAGACCCTGTGAAAGAACATACAAGAATGACCTGTTAACCAAGTGCAGATGAAGGGCCAATCTTGAAGGTGATTAAGAGATTTCAAGTTTAAATAAAATGATGTTTCTCTTAAAAGATCACGAGGCGGTTTGGGGAACAAGATGAAGTCAGTTTTATAAGTATTTTTCAGGTGGAAGTTCAGGGAGGAAGCAAGATTGGGCACCTGGAGAGTTTGAGGTGCAAAGTAGTCTCATTGGAAGCTCCAGCTGACCCATGGGAAGTTCCGAAGAATGGATGCCCCCCTCAGAACTGTCCTGAGTCAAGGCTAGAAAGCTGGGCCTTTAAATCTATAAGAGGTATGACCATGGGGCAAGGTGGCTGTCTTGGCTGAGACAATTCCCGAAAAGGACTGACTGCTGGCGGTACTCCTGGCAGCTGGGGTGACAAGTCACTCTTTTCTGAAGGGGGTTCTGAGCAGCACATCACAGTATCGTCACAATTACAGATACCTCAATTTAGCATATGTGAAGATGAGAGACAAGACCTGAGAAAAAATGTTTAGAACACCCGAAGTGAATATAAATATTTTGTGAGGTAAACCATTTTCTTAGGGTTGGAATTCCCATAGGTTAACCTTTCACTGATCTGAGCTGACCCTATGTATAATTCACAAGCATGACATTCCTTGGGGAAAAATCATAGAGCATGGCCTCCATGTCAAGCAGTCTGAGAAGTATGTGGGGATCCAAGCTATCAGACCTTCTTGTTATCGTAATAGCTCACTCAGGTTTCACCTCTGAGATTTTCATCAAGCACCTACATAATCTGAAGAATAACAGGCTGGTCATATTAAAATCTGAGGGAGATAGTTTCATTTCTTGGGTGATTTAATTACTGCCTGGTGTCTAATTGGAAATTCAGGCAATGAAGAATTGCTAAAATTGCTAAGGAAGCTTTGTTATGACTGCTCAAATGTGAGGTGTGCCCATCAGTCCCAGAGAGGACCAAAAAAATCTAGAGGCAGAATTTGCTTAAAGATCAAGGGAGAATGATCTGTTAGGTTAATTGACAAGGTATGGGACATATATCTAAACATAAAAAGAAGAAAATGTTACTATAAAAAAATCAAGCCAGCTTGTATTATTTATTCTCGTTTCTGTACAAATTTGTTTGTGTGTATCAAGGTAGAAAAAAACCGTAGGTGAATATCTACTCATGTGTAGGGTTACCAATGATACATTAAGTGAACAAAAGCAAAAGCAAGTTCAAAGGAAATGCATAGATTATGCTACTACTCTGATAATAAAATAATCAACCAACCAAAACTACATTTTTTTGCACTTATGCACTTGTATTCATTTGTGTGAACAAACAGAAAAGCAAAATTAGCAATTTATGAGAATAGGAATGAAAAGAATGTGTGATAGTTGGCATTTTTATCACAACTTTGTTGTAAATTGTTTCACCAGCTACAATAAGGAAGTATTTGTGTTGTAAGTTGAAGAACATATGAAGCAATTCACACAAATGAGAAAAGATATAGCAACACTTGAATCCTATTCTTAAAGTCAGAATTGTAGTGCTGGTTTTTAAAAGCAAATATTGTCGGTTGGAATGCAAGTTGGTACAGCCACTCTGGAAAACAGTGTGGAGGTCCCTTAAAAAGTTAAAAATTGAGCTACCCTATGACCCAGCCATTGCACTACTAGGTATTTACCCCAAAGATACAGACGTAGTGAAGAGAAGGGCCATATGTACCCCAATGTTCATAGCAGCATTGTCCACAATAGCTAAATCGTTGAAGGAACCGAGATGCCCTTCAACAGATGACTGGATTAAGAAGTTGTGGTCCATATATACAATGGAATATTACTCAGCTATCAGAAAGAACGAGTTCTCAACATTTGCTGCAACATGGACGGCACTGGAGGAGATAATGCTAAGTGAAATAAGTCAAGCAGAGAAAGACAGTTATCATATGATTTCTCTCATCTATGGAACATAAGAACTAGGAAGATCGGTAGGGGAAGAAAGGGATAAAGAAAGGGGGGGTAATCAGAAGGGGGAATGAAGCATGAGAGACTATGGACTCAGAAACAAACTGAGGGCTTCAGAGGGAGGGAGGTGGGGGAATGGAATAGACTGGTGATGGGTAGTAAGGAGGGCACGTATTGCATGGTGCACTGGGTGTTATATGCAACTAATGAATCATCGAACTTTACATCAGAAACCAGGGATGTACTGTATGGTGACTAACATAATAAAAAAACATTAAAATAAAAATAAATAAATAAAAGCAAATATGGAAGCCAATTAGCAGAACCAGAACACCTGTCAGGAGCTTGATGTGCAAAAACAAGCATATATGGTACAGGAGTAAATATGGGCTCTTTTGTCTATAGCAAGCAATATAATCACCTAAGTAGCAATCAGCTAATCAGCCTGTGTGGTCCACATAGGGCCATTCGGCCATTCAGAGTAGACTTTCTTTCCTTTTCTTTCTTTTTTTTAACCAAAAATGATTCCAATGACCAGAGAAAAACAATTAAAGAACAAGTTCATGAATTGCCAGGGTTAATTTGGATAAAAGATACTTGTTTTAGATCTTGCCTCATACAGCACTACTTCAGTAAATGTTGCTCTAGAGGAGACACGTAAAGATTTTTAAAAGAATGTAATGTTATTAGAAAAATATGAAAAAGGAGCTTTTCCAGTTGGGAAATTCTACCAGAGGAGGAAAATTATATTTGCCAGTGGAAAAACCAAAGATACTGGATTAACTGATGATTTACAATGGACTAATTTAAAAGACATAGAGGATCACTGTTAAAATTCCTTTAAAAGATTCACAAGTGGGTTGTATTTTGTAAATGGGAAAACTGAACACCAGAAAGATTTCTGGATTATGAACTATAGCAAGATCTTTAAATATATTAAAGTCAAATAAGCCACATACATAGAACTCAACCAAATTTCTTCCAGTGTTCAGAAAACTTCACAATATTTTTAAATGTCCCCAAATGCCAGTTTTCATAGTTTGCAGCTTAATTCAATGTGAAAGTTTTCTTTCAAAAGTGAATTGCGCATAATCATATTCCATAGAGCTTGCTATATCAAAAATATCTACAAAATTCAGTGCTATCTTATTTATCCGGTTCCTACCTAGCCAGACCTCCAGTTTGGATGGATTTAGTGTACAAGTAAACCTATTTTCTTAAAAATGAGGCCAATACATAAGAAGAAAATTCTATTAGGGAAAAGTACCTATAATCTTAGCTGAATGATCTAAAAAAATTACATCCACTTTTCATGAAATGAAAACCACAGGACTTCATAAATTCTTCCTTTGTAGAGGACAACTTGGTGTATCTGAAAGCATGATCCATCTGTACAATATATAAAAACAACTCAGAACAGGCCACGCACACCAACCAAAGCGAGCAGAGATCCCACTGTGCAAACCCGAATCCCGTGCAGACAATTCCGAGATTATTTAGTGCACCTTGGTGTTACAGGGAATGAAGGCGACTAATTGTGCATAATCATTTTTCAAATGGCTTCCACATCAAAAATATCCATTGAAGTCAGCACTACATGATTTTTCTGGCTCCCCGTCTATCCAAACCTTTAGTTTATGTTGATTTATTTTTCATGTAACCAACTGAGTGCTGCAATGTGCTGAGCACTTTGCTAGGCACACTCACATACATCATATAATTCAGTCTCTAGCACAGACCATCCACACAGGTTCTGCCTTCTCCCATTTTATAGCTGAATGAACTGAGGGCAAGAAACATTCAGCAACTGGTCCAAGGTCACACAACTATTTAAAACTGAACAGGCAGGTTTTAGTTAGAGCCTCTGGAAGGCTGACTTCAAAGGCTAGTGTATTTCCACTGTATCATGCTGTCTCCAGGGAGTTTTTGTTCAAGACACCTTTCCTTTTATGTATTTTAAAAAAAATCAAAGTTGTCAGGCTGAAGTCCTAGCTTTTCTTGATTTTTGTGTCTTCAGGAGATGGATGGACTAATTATTCTGATACGAGCAGTTAATGAAACCACTCTTGATTCAATGAAGACACTACTGAGATACTCTACAGAATGACAAAATTCACTCTATTTCATCACATTAAAAAATTCTACAAAAATGCATCTATGTGTAATTTTACATACGAAATCCTCCTTCTCATTGAGGCACCGCAAGTCACCTCTCTTCACTAGCAAACTCCATTTTCACTCTCCAGCATTGGGAATAGGTGGTTGGCTTTTCGAAGTACCCCATTTCTTTTGATATTCCTCTCTCCCTCTTTCCCTTCTCAAATTCTCCCCAGGGAACAATGTCCCATGTTAACAATCTGGTAAATATCTTTCTATACTTTTGTCCATGTTCATTTAATTATATGAAATACACGCATGAATATTCATACCTACCGTTATATGATACCTATAAATAGAGGAAGGCATGTCCTTCTTTTACAAAAAAGGATATCATGCCTACCTTATCTCTCTTGCTTTTCTCATTCAACAGTCCCTAAAGCAAACTCCTCCAAGTTAACTCGTTTACTCTCTGATTCATTATTTTTGTTGGCTTCATATTTACCAATGCAGTAACAACCATCTATATATGTGCATTTTTATTTGTTGGTGTTTTTATTTCTATGAAAGTGATTCCAGGAATTGAATTGCTAAGATACAGTCTGTGTAGTAGTAATTTTAATAGATATTGTCATATGGTTTTCCAAGAAGGCTATAGCTTTCACAAAACCAGCTACAATGTATGAAAGTACATTTCCTCTGCATTCTTGGCAGCAATAGTTCTTAAGTTTTGCCAGGTGGATGGGAGTATAGTGATATCTCACTGTTACCTTAATTTGCATGTTCCTTGCTATGAGCTTATCTGGACACCTTTTCACAAATTTTTGGCCACATGGATTTAGTGTTTGCTCATTTTCTATAAGACTGTTCTTCATCTTGTTCTATAAGGATTTTTGTGTATCCTAGAGATCAACACTTTGCTCAATAAAGATATGTGTCTTTGTTTTGTTTTGTTTTTTACAAAAACCTATCATTTATCTACTATTTTATGAAATTCAAAACTTAATTTAGTCAAATAAGTCTATCTTTCTTTTTTAAATTTTCTGTGTCTTCCAACTTGGTTAAAAAGTTTTCTCTGTCCCTATGTGGTCAGTATTATCCTCTAGATAGTATTTTAAGATTATTGTTGCCTTATTTTTTAAATTTAGATCTTAAATTTAATCTAGAATTTTAAAAAATTGAGTATCATAGGGAACAAATTTTACTTGTTTTCTAGGTGGATACTAAGTTGCTGCCATTGTTTATTACATAAACCATTCTTTCCTGCCGAATGGAAGTTTTAACTTTTGTTGTACACTAAATTCATAAACACACTGGTACCTCTTCATGGAATCTTACAATTTGGGATCCCATAGTATCTTAAAAACACAATTGGTATCAATTCTCTTTCAGACTTTGTCACTTATCAAACATAAATTAAGTGTAATATGGAATAAGAAAGAACTATAAAAATACAAAAGAGTATGATAACTCCTGCCCCATAAGGACTTATCCACTATTAGAGGCTAATAGGATGATATTGTACACATACATTGTGTTACTCAACAATACCATGTGTGATCGATGATGGCAAGACAAAAATGTGGGAGAAGCAGTTGGTGCTATATGGTCTCCTACTAGAAGGATTGAACACAGTGCAGAGCATAACGTGAAGAGTAAACTTTGGAGCAAGGGGGACTGGCATAGACCTTGAGATGAAATTAGACAATTAATATCAGAATTTAGGAGCTCTGGGTATTTTAGCATCTAAACAGATTTCTCTCATTTTGTGGACACAGGAAAAATAAGAAAATATTTTTCATAATAAGGTCATAGCTAATAACTGATATCAATTATCAATAAATACATAATTTTAAAATAATATTCAACAACGATGGCTTAGTTATTTACATTTTGGTCCTAAATCTATTTGTTCATACTTTTTGAATTATGATAATATTGCCTTAAAATCTATTTTATAATATTTAAAAAAAATCAACCTAAGCAAGTATAGGCATTTCTCTGAATGGCTAAATACAACTAGTGTCCACTCATTCCTTTTAAAATTCTATAACACATGGGAATAGGAGAGAACAGGACTCAAGTTTGGTTTTCGTTTTCGTTTCTTTTTACTTGTGATGTGTGACGACTGCTGCCAATTGGTAGTAGAGGTATTCCATCATCACGCCATTAATAGATCTCACCAGAACAAGGTTTCATTACTGTGGATATTGGATAAGGCCCTGCCGGAAGGCCTTCAATACCCTAAGGAAAAGATGTGCTAAGTCCCCACATTAGGTACAGCAGTCTTGGGGCAAAAATTTGAGGGTTTATACTGGGTTCGAGAAGCCTTGATCAAGATATTTCCCTAGGGTGACAAACCCATAATTGCACTTATCAGCTTTAGGCTGCCTTGATTAATGCAACCTTCTGTGATTTATCACCCAGACTATTTTAAAATAGGTGCTCTCCTCATTGTAATAGACTGGAGATTTTCAGAAATGACAACACAGGCTTGTTTCATTTACTTGTTCGGGGAAATTTCCTGAGAACACATTACAAGCGAACATATCCAGTCATTTTGTAGAGATCTGGAATTAGATGAGTGCAACTGGAATGTTTTCTACCTAACCTTCTTCATGGTTTAAAAGAAAGTTTCTGCCCTTGTCTCATGTTGCTCTCCTACCACCACACACCTATTCTGACAGTCAAAGCAGACTGTGTTGGATCCCAGATTTTTCTATCCTCGGGGAATTTCTCATATCCAGGAAATTTGCCTAGTGAGTAAGAATCAAAATGTAGCATGCTAAATGCTTGACCGAAACATCACATATGCACACATACATACACAACATTGGTCCTCCTTTATGAAACATTATAAGCTAGGGAAGAATATAATATGCATCTAAGCTAAATGTTATATACATAGTATATGGCCACGTGCACCAATTTTACCTTTTTAGCCTCACACATTGTCTAGACTCAACTCAGATAACAAACTCTAATTCACTACTTTATAGTTTTGTCAAGCATGTTTCTGTAGGTCAGCAACGTGTCATACTGGGTGACAGAGGTCCCAGTTTGTAAACCTGGTCCCTCCGCTCCTGGCTGCTTGACCTTGGGAAAATTACTTAAGCTCTCTGTGCCTAAATTATCTCATCTGTGAAATGGAGTTAACAACCATCTATTTTGCAAGATTATTCTGAGGATTAAGTGTTAAAAGATATGAAACAAGCTTTCGCTATTTTATTTATTTTTTAACTAGACACTGCATAATCTATGGAGGGACGACAAACTGTCTTATAACTGAAGCACCTTACAATCGTTAAGTGCCAGTTAAAGAGCAGCTAAATTTGGGGTGCCTGGCTGGTTCAGGCAGTAGAGTATGCAACTCTTGATTTCAGGGTTGTAAGTTTGAGGCCCACACTGGGTGTAGAAATTACTTCAAAATAAAATCTTAAAAAAAAAAAAACAGAGCAGCTAACTTTGGTTCTTATCTATTCATTAGAGCAGTCAGATGGACAATACTTATCAATGCTATGGTACTGATTAATCCATAATCTAGGAAGTTAAAAAATTTAGTTTTTCCTTAATTTGTAAAGAACTACTCTGTTTAACTTCAGCTGCCATTAGATATACTCATTTCTCATTAGGAAAGAGAGAAGCTTAGAATGAGACTCACACTACACCACTAGGACCTTTACATTGTAACCTGTTTCCTTGGACAAAGAGAGAGGAGAGAGGGGAGAGAAGGGAAAGAAGAGAGGGGAGATGGGGGGAGAGAGAGATTGAATCAACAAACCTGAAGCAAATCTGAGGGTCCTGGAAAGTCAGGTGAGCTAAGCAAAGCTGAAATTATTTTCTGTTTGTGAGGGAAGAATGTAAACATTTAATGGCTCAAGTTGGCACAGTTCTGGGGCTTGTTATGCAATGTACAGATTAGTTCTGTAGGCCAGTCATTCTCAAACCTCCAGCATACCAGAATCTTTGCAAGAGCTTAAAAATAAAGCTTCTTTTTTGTTTGTTTGTTTTAAGATTTTATATATTTCAGACAGAGAGAGAGAGAAAGTGCACATGGGAGGCGGGGAGGGGCAGAGAGAGAAATAGGCTCCGGACTGAGCAAGGAGCACAACAGGGCTCGATCCCAGGGTCCTGAGACTGTGACCTGAGCCAAAGGCAGACACTTAACTGATCGAGCCACCCAGAAGCCCCTAAATATGCAGCTTCTTGAACCCCATTCAGACCTACAGAATCAGTATCTCCAAGAATGTGGCCCTGAAATATACATTTAGAAAAAGGTTTTGTAGTAGTTCTTATGTACAACTGTATTTGAGAATTGAGAACCAATGAAGTTATTTTTTAATACACTCTTAAAATTTTGGAATAACTTGGGATTGACAGAAAAGTTGCAAAAACAGTACAGAGTTCTTACACACCCTTCATTGTTTCCAGTAATGGTAACATCTTATATAATAACCATGGTACATTTTTCAAAACCAAGAAATTAACATTGGTAAAGTACTATTCTATTAACTAATCTTCAGACTTTGTTCAGCTTTCATCACTTTTCCCACTAATGTCCTTTAAAAAAAAAAAAATTCTAGAATCCCATGCAGGATACCATAATGCTTTAATCATCATGTCTCATTAGTCTTCTTGGGTCTATGGCAGTTCTCAGTTTTTCCTTATTTTTTATGACTTTGAGAAATGTGAAGACTGCTGGTCAGCTACTTTGTTAACTGTCCTCAATACAGACTTCTATGATGTCTTCCTTCTATTTAGACTGGGGTTACGGGTTTTGGAGAAGGAGTCCACAGAAGTGAAGTGTCCTTTTCATCACATCATACAGAGGCACATGATAGCAACATGACTTACCCTGGTGATGTGTAACTTTGATCACATGGTTAAGTCATGTCTGCCAGATCACTCCACCTGTAAAGTTAGTATTTTTTCATTTCTATAACCTATTCTTTAGAAGTGAGTCAAGGGTTGGGTGGTTGTGTGCACACATGTGATGGGGGGGTGGATTAAACTCTACCTTGTGGCTGGAGGAGTATCAGTAAAGGTTTTTGAACAAAGGATTACTTCCAGAAAACTGAATTGTCAAGATATACTGAAGGGGGAAGAGACTGTTGGCTGAGAAATGAGTTAGAAAATGTAAAGCCTGAAGAGATGAGGACCTGAACAAAAGTAGAAGACACTGGTGAAATATACATCGATAAGATACTGTGGAAGAGAAGAAGCTTGATTGGAAATAGGGGAAAAGTGAGAAAGGAAACCTGAGATATATTGAGATTTTGATCTGAGTAATGAGGAAAAAGGGGATATAAGAGAAAACAGAAAAGGCAGACATAGAGACTTTGAAGTTCCTGTAGGCGTCTAGGTGGACATGTTGAACAAGCAGTTAGAAATGAAATCACAAAACAATTTACCTGCTCAGGATATTTGCTGCCTTCCAGGACCCACTCTATGGCATGCAGTTGCTCTTTCCTGCTCTCTAATAGTACTTCTAAGAAAACTGTTCACTCCTAGAGGCAAGGCTCAGGTGACATGTTAGGAGCATTGGTAGAAGGTCAGAGGAAAAATCCTCAGAGAACAGATTTGGATCATTCCTTCTATGCTATAAATGAGGCTTGGCATTTGCTCAGTAATCACCACCTCACTGTAAAAATAATGAATCTATCTTCATTGTGAAAATTTGGGGCCTGTAATTAATGAGTACAATTACCTTATGGATTGAACATTCAGTGTTTTTCATTACCTATTCCAGGAGATAATCTGAAGATATTTGAGATCTAGCATTTCTCAGCTTGGGGAATGGTGATAGACAAGGAAACTCTCATTAGCATTTCCATTTTGCATTTCAAATGAAAGGGGTGTGTGTTAAAAACTGAGCTTGCTCAAGCTTTAAAGCATTCCTTAATTATATGTTTGGTAATGCCTGAAAGGCAAAGGAGTCCCTGAAAAAAAAAAGAAGAGTGTTGAGTAAATATCTATCCCTTTTGAGGGTGGATGGGAACAAGGAATCTTAAAATCTCAAGGTGGAAGGAGGCTACAGAGATGATTTATTCATTTCCATCTCTTTGGCTTGGTGAGGATGGGAGAGTGGAGAGGGCAGGAAAGAGGTGGAAAGCTATGAAAAGTGTCCCAGAGTGGGCTCTGGGCTTTGCCCTCTTTCAAATGACCATCTTACTAGGAGACCTACAGCCTTCTGGCAGGCTGTCCCAGTATCTACTGACTGGTCTCCAGAATTTGTTTCTCTCCTGTCACCTAAATAGCTCAGAGTTTATAATCCATTCCTTTTGTGCTATTAATGATAAGCCACTTGTAAAGACCAGTTAAATTTCTAAAGATACAGTACAAAATATGAGCAGAAGTTACCAGATACAGAGACTTTGAGAAATGTTTTCTTATTTCCATTCTTTCTGTTTTACACAAACTCCAGTTTTGCTTCCTTCTCCCTTTTCATTGATCATCTTATTTCTCATTTACAGTGTTACTTTCTGTTTGTGTTAATAGCAAGATAATATACATTTCAGAGCCTTTAGCAATATGTTTTTGGTGAATTTAGAAGTTAAAGTATGCGTCTGGTTGTCTTTTCCCTAGAAATGTCTAATATTAGAGTTCTACTTGCTACTACAAAACTTTTCATGTAAATTGCCTAGACAAAAAGCAAATGAGAAAGCCTTCCTAAGGGAATTGACTTTATCAAGTTATCTGATATGTATCTTACAGCCACTGGCTTCCCACTTCTCTTGCTCTTACGGACTTAACCCCTGCCTACCATGCCCCCCATGCTCACTGGCCAACATAGGGAACTTCATGTTTTGTGTTTTTCTTGTGCTTTTCATTTTCATTTTCACTTGTTATTACCTTTTATGCCCTCTCCTGGATCCTTTCTGGGGTGATTATTAAGCCATGACTCTGTCCTTACTCAGCTGCAGAACATAACCTGCTATCCTCTCCTAACAAATTCATCAGTGATTAAAAAGGAAAAGAACAATTGAAAAAGAGATTGTCTGAGGATTGTTCTTTCATTCTCAACCCATGATTATTAATCCTTTTGCAGCCATGGACCCTTTGAGAATCTGCTGAAAACTAGACAGATTTCTTCAGGAAAATGCACGATTGCCTACATATACCAAATGCGGGTATGTGGATTCCCTGGATACCCTGACACAAGGTTAGACACTTCTTTTCCAGGTGAGCTACATTACATCTTGGATTAAGACAACCAGTTAGAAATCAATGTCCCTGAACAGGCTCATTTGTGTGATTCTAGAACTGGTCTTACTGAGCCATCTCCTAATGTTCAGCCTACTAGGCACAATGGGAACATCTTAAGAATGACAGCAGAGAAGAGATATAGTTGAGGGGTGTGTCCACTGAGTCACACCTCCTTCAGCTTCAGAAATTCTTTTTTATTTTACTACCAGGACACCTATGCCAGGCACATTCCCACTTCCGAAACTTGCTGCCTGCCTTTGTGTTCCTTCAGAGATCTGTTGGGTTGAAACCCTCATCTCCTTGAGGGCTCAACTCAACTGGCACTTTCTGAGTGAGGCCGCCCTATTTTAAAATTGCCACCCTCAGCACAACCCCCAGTCTCTCTTCCTTGCTTTACTTTCCCCCAAACACTTTCCAAATCTAGAATACTCTGCAGTTTACTTATATTGTCCATTGTCTGTCCCCTCCCATTGGATGGGAGAGTATGCTGTTTCATTCACTGATTTATCGCCAGCTCCTAGGATAGGTGCTTGGCACACAGCAAGTGCACCAATATTTGCTGAATGAGTAAACGGACAAGAGATGAGTGTATCCTTCTTTGCATAGCATCCCAGAAAGCTCAGGATAAAATTTTCAGTTGATTGATATAACAGGTACAGAACTTTGTGGTATGCATTTTCTATAATCACTTTACTTCTGACTTCATCTTATTTCTGCCCACCCTTTTATGCCCTTCCATGACCATGACCCTCTCTCTAATTCTCACAATAGGAGGTAATTTCACCTTCTAAAAAGTAAGTGAATAAATATTCACTGAAATCATAAAATGTAAAGTAACTGATTGAGGAAATGAAGTAAGGGAACTAGTGTTTATTAAATTCCCGTAACACACCAGCATGTTTATAAACTATCTTAATGCTTGCTCCAATTCCATGAGATTTTTACTGTTATTCTCAATTGAGAAAGCATAAACTAGATGTTGAATAACTGGCCCTGACTCACACTGCTAGAAAGTGGCAAGGAGAGTTAGAAGTTTGAGTTTGTTTAGTCTCAAAATCCATATTTTTATTACACCTAGGTTGGCACTTTGGTCTTAATAGCATTTGCCTCTCCTAAGGGGAGAAAAACAAATGGGCCTATTACTTCTAAAAATAGAACTGCTAATCAGTGTTAATATTATTTTTGTATCTTAGCATGTTTTATCACTGAAGGAATCACTTTGTAAGCCAATTGTTACTTCTTTACAACAATTTTTCTCTACACTGTTTTCTATCCATCAAGAAGCAGTGAATCTCTTCAAAAATGACAAAGTGTTGGAGAGCTTAGCTGGCTCCGTTGGTTAGGCATCTGCCTTCCCCCTGGGTCGTGGTCCGGGGTCCTGGGATCAAGCCCTGCAACGGGCTCCCTGCTCAGCCAGGAGTCTGCTTCTCCCTCTGTCCCTCACCCCTCTCTCACTCTTTCTCTCTCTCTCTCCCTCTCTCTAAAATAAATAAATAGAATCTTTTAAAAAAGAAGAAAAGGTGTAATGGAAGAAACTATTGCTTCACCATTTGGAACTACAGATATGGATCAGCTGGGCAGGCTGCATTGTTCCCAGATTCCTTAAATCTGTACATGCATCTAAAATTGTCTGCAAGCTGAGTAACGTCTCATGGAAACATAAAATAACATGCTTTATGTTATTTTTCAAATGTATGGAGATACTATACCCAGTAATAAATACAAATTCAATTAAACATTTTACTGAATTCAGAGTAGTTTTTGGACCTTGAGTATTTTCCTCATTCAATGGATATTTTACAATATACTGATAATACAGACACTACCAAGAATTTTATTTTATTTTATCTTATTTTATTTTGGAAGTGGTTTTAGTGCTGATAAATGTCGGGGACTCCTCGAATAAAAATAAATAAAAAGGAATTTTGTTCCATGTGGTTTTCTGAAATGCACTGAATTTACTTTTGCACTGCATTGCATTTTATCTATCTCTGGAAACATTCTGAAGTACATGGTGGGTTTAATCCCATTAATCTTTGGAAATATGATGAGTGGTTCAGTTTCTGATTTTCATAATCAGCTGGTCGAGCTGTAAGATATTATTGCCTTATAGGGACATCTGCTGGTGGGTAAATAAAGGTCTGGAACAATAAAACACTGTCTTCTCCTCGGGGTTTGCCAGGGCATCACTCTCAGGCGGCAGCCTTCCTCCTATGCATCTGCTTCAGATAGTGCATGGCTGTTAAAATTCTAAATATTCTATCATTTCACGGTCCAATCATTCTCAGGACACATAAAACTTGCCTTTGTTATACATGTGTCTTGTTCCCACAACAGATTCACACGTGTATTTAATTTTTTTTCCAGACTGACCATATATTATCCCGAAAACTTCAGGCTTTCTGGAAGCTCAGGCGCTCGGGGCAGATGGCATGAAAGTTGCAGCACTTGGAGTGAGCGCTCCCCCCAATAAGCCGCCACCTGCTCTGTTACCTGCCCTGCTTCCAGAGCAGGGAGCTCATGGAAGCACACAAAGGGGGTGGGGAGAGCCACTCTCTGTGCGCTCCCAAGTTTCAAAAACCAAAAGTAAAATAAATGTTATGTTGTTATAAACATCTTAAAATTCAGGCCTCTAATTTTTTCACGAGAGGGGAGGAAGCATCTTAATTTGATCGTTAAGCTGAAACAGTCCTCTTCCACTCAGCTACCAGGTTTCCCAGTAATAATTAGCTGCAGCTAATTAATTATCCCCTTTCACTTTAAAAATGATTACCTGGTGAAAGTAGAGCAACTCGAAGTACTATTTCTACTAACCTTAACCATGACTAGAAGGATGAAATAGTTTATTTTCTTTTGGTGTTGCACTGAACTAGGATCACCTTCATACTCCATCTTTGGAAAAGCAGAACTGCTTTAAATCATATATTGTAGACTTAAAATTAAATTGCCCATAAAAGTCAACATCCCCAACAGTACGGTGTAGCAGCTTATTCATGCCACTTCTTTAAACTCACCGCACATTAATGTGCTAATGTGATGGAAAATAAAGAATCCTCACGTGCCTTCCCAGTGCTTCTTTTGCTCTATTGTTTATATATGTATATTTTTAAAGTGAGTAGAAGATTGTTTCATCAGTGAACGCATTCCCTGCCAAAAGAAACGACATAATCATTAACTAATTACAACTAAATAATAGCATTGCACATTTTGACAGGTTAACGCACATTCTGTTAAGAGTTGAAAGCTCAAGAAAGAGAATAATAAAGCTAAAGCCTCTCACAAAATCCTTAAATGCCAATATGGGAAATAAACTCTTCCAGGGTTTTCACCAACCATGTGTCTTTCTTATTCCCTCTTGCTTCTCATTGTATAAACAGCATTTGAATTTGTATTAACATTCCAAACTAATTCACTAAGCAATCAACTCATTTTTACCAATTTTACCCAATCATAAATCATACAATCTACTAACAGTCACAGCTTCAGCATGCTGAAATCATCATTTTGGCTGTTCCCCCTGCTACCAATGAAGCAGCAAGATACACATGGTGACTCTCAGATGTGAAAAGAAGGGAAAGCAAGTCAAGAGGGGAAAACCAGTGTTTTCAAATGTAATCGAGTCCGTTCAAAAACGCAAAGACACGCCTGAAATGGCGTGTTACCAATATTTTCTCTGAAGAGTTTCAAAGCTAAATGGAAAAATAATTTTGGAAGGATTAACGCAAAATTAAACAGTCTACTTTATGATTTCTTACACTGTGACTCAAATATTTTTTACTATAGTAGAGTGTCTCATTGTTCCCAATCTCCTCATACATGTCCCACAAAAATTCTGTGAAGAATAGGAAAAGAACAAAACAACAATAATAGGGAATGTCTTTCTAAACCCTGTCCTTCAGCAAGCACATAAAAGGGCAATTAAAGACTATGTTCTCCAGTGTTACAGGTACCATAGAGTGTTAAAGCCCATACAGTGTGACTACAGAAGGAATCAGTACATGTGAAACAGCATGAATGTAAATACAGACTATCTAGTGGGTTTTTAAAAAGTCACTTATTGTAGCTTGAGAACATTCCCCCCTTACTTCTCTCACTGAAACTATGTAGACTTAGGAAGTTGGCCAGTTTGCTGCTAGAGAAATGAGGCAAGAGAGGGTACCTATCAAAGACTAGTAAGAGGTTTTCCACTAAATTTTAGAAGCCAATTATAATGTAATAGAATTAGCAAGTCATTTAATAAATTTCCTTTTTGTAACTTGGGTATGGAACAATAAAATTTGCTCAACAAATCACAGTACACTTTTCTTGTGAGAGACAAATGAATCATTACTTAGTCTGCATCAAAAGGGAACCCAAAAGGAAAAAATGTTAACATCAGAAGGCAGAATAAGATCCATGCATTAAAGGGCGGTATTAGTATTGCAAACCAAAAAAAAAAAAAAAAAAAAAAAAAGTAAAAAAATTTAAATTATTTACCTTTCTAGTTCAGCACAAATGTCCTACAGCTAATTATCATGAGATATTGCCTGGAAATTAACCAGTCATGTTGTGTTTCTATCTCCAGATTTACAATTAGTAATGCTATTAATGTGGTTCCTGTACTTAGCGTTACTAATTATACTGCTATGAACTAATGGTGTTAAAAATAGCAATAGCCATCAACTACCAATTAATGCTTAATGAGAGCATATAAACCCTGGCATTGTAATGAATTTCAAAATTATTGTTGCTTGTGTTCCTCTTGTAATCGTGCAAAAATGGGTGTAACCAGTAACCACTGAAGTAGGGCATTGATTGAAAACAGAGTTACCACATCACTGCAGAAAAATCAAGAAATAAATGGCTCCTTGAAGGATTATATATTCCATCTTAACGTCAGAATACAACACACAGGTTTTAGAGAGGAATCTTTTCTAGTTACACAATATAAAAAAACAGCTAAAACATAATTTGCAATGATGTTTCAAATCCAAAAATAAAAAAAAAAAAGAAATGGTAAAAGGAAATGGGGAGAGGAGTTTCTACAGAAGAATCATTCAACAAATAATCTCTCCTAGAATTCTATAAGGCAGAATATCCCAGAAGTTCAGTACGTACCAAAAGGCAGATGTAAGAGAGGAATACCCTACAGTAGCAGGATAGGCAGGTCGTGCTGCAGTAACAAACACCTGTCAGTGGCTTAACACACAAAAGTTTATTTCCTGCTTACGTTTCATGAACAGCACAGTCACTTAAGGACTACTGTTTACTACAATGACTCAGGAACTCAGGCCTGAAGAAATTCCATCTAGTCATGTGTTTGTATTATCTCCAGAGGGAACTTGGAAAATTATGTCCTGCCTATTATTTATGCATAAGTGACATAGCATTTAAGAAAATATTTCATTGGAGAAAACAAGTCACCTAAGTTCAAAGTGATGAGGAATGGTACTCAGAAAGAAAACAACCAAAATATTAGTGAACAGCCTCATCTGTGTTAATACTTTGGCACTGATTTAATGACCATAGCCAGAAGGCTTTGTTTATGGAGAACTTCACTGGAGAACTGCCTGGTAAAGGCTGGGGGGAATGTTGGTAGAACACCAAATATCTTCTTTGACCTCGTCATTACAAAAGCCATTTCTCAAAATGCGCTAGTGCTGTTACCCTATTAGTACACAGTGTCACAGTATATGAAATGCAAATTTATCTTCCCAACTTCAGAAATGTACTTTAAAATTTCATCTTGGCAGCAGCCTTCTTAACCTTTGGTCCTAGTCAAAACCATAGTGTATTTCAAGACTATGAAAGACCAGAAGCCACCATACAACAGAGTAAGAAAAGAAGTAACTTAACTAAAAAAGAGGCTAATGATGTGCACGTGTATGTGTAAGTGTATTCTCAAATCAGCACGAAGATCTGTTTAAGGTATCCACAATAACAGTGGCAATCAGACACCAAAGAAAACTAAAGACGACACTAAGAAGAGTCACAGAACTCAACCACAATGTTTACACATCTCCACTTTACTGAGGAGAAACATAAAAATGTAGTATCATTATTTAAGGATATGCATCAGAGCCAAAGGCTGCCTCACAGCAAGCTGTCCAGAGAGGTCCAGGGTGGATTCCAATGGTCTTACCTCTGCAGGGCTATCCTGAATGCGCCTTCTCTCTTGGATCAAGAACCTCCAACAAGTG
>NW_024424453.1:15837303-15853286 GCF_017311325.1 Ursus maritimus | reverse complement strand
GAACACCTTGAGATCAGGAGCTCAAAATGGAATCTCAGCTGGGTCTTACACTCATCATCCCACTGGTCGGGTAGGCACCTCATTGCAATGTGACTAGCCAATAGTAGAGCGCAAAGGCATTTCACCCAAACCAGGCGCAAACCACTGATATTGCTGTTATCAATAAACTTACTCACAAGCTGGTACAAACTGCCTTGAAACTTGTCTCGGAAGTAGGTCTGTTTTACACATTGGCCAAGGATCAGTGGCATGAAAGGGTATCTCTTATGAAACAGCTCAGGCCAATCAGGACTGGTAGAAATAACCCGTACAGCCCCACATGCAAACAGATTTCACAAAAAGCTAACATACGAACTCAGAAGGACAACTATATTATTAATAGATTAATTTGCAATGTTGGGGCCTAGGTACAAATACACTTCTGGGCCATATGACATATCTAAATTCCTGAGGTTATTTTCAAACTGCACTTCACCCTAGCCCAGCCCCTACTGAAATGTAATGACTGTCATTAAGTCCTTAAGAGACACGGATATTGAGGAGGCTATGTTTTAGGCACACTTGTTCCAGTTACTATCCCCGTGTGCTAATATGGCACCACAACTTAGAAGCTTAAAACAACCACTCATAGACTTACTGAAGTTATACTTCAGGGGGAATCTGGAAAAAGCAGTCCATAGTGGAGTAGATACACAGATACTCCACTATGTCTGGGGCCTCAGTTGGAAAGACTTTTGAAGGAGCTGGAATCATCTCAAAGGCTCCTTTGTTGACATGTCTGATGGTTGATGCTAGGGTTGGCTGGGACACCCACACTTGACTTTGTGTTCAGTTCTTCCCAGCAGGCAGCTTCAAGTTCCATACAATGTGCTTCAGGCTCCAAAACTGAGTGCCCAAAGAGACAGGCAGAAGAAGTACCAGTTTCCTGAGGCCAGGGCCTGGAAACTGGCCCAGAATGACTTTCACTAACCATAGCTAAGCAGTCTCAGGACCCAGATGCAAGGGGATGGACCAGACACAGATTTCATTTTTATGGAAGGTTACTCAGTATCTTGAATGGATTGAGAATTTTCTGAGGGTGACATTCGTCTTCTCATTGGCTTCCAGTATTTATTCCAATGAACTGATTGGCTAAAGGTTGCTCCTTCTTCTCTTCCATATCTTTTGTGTGTCATCTATAACACTTGGCAGTTATTGATGGGTCACTCCATTCAGAAAAAGAACACTACTCTTTAGGCCAGGGTATATATATATACTTGATCTAGAGTGTTTCTTTGTTTATATTTTTTCTTAAATTTAACCCTGAATCATTCAACACTTTTCAAGACAGAAGAAAAGGATATACTCTTTTATAAAATATTGATAGTTCTATGATAATATGGTAATGAGATTAAGTGCCTCCAACTTAAAATAAAAACATCAAACCTTGGAAATGGGAAGAAAAATCTATTTATATAAGCAAACAAAAATATCAAAAACTTCAGGGGAAACTTCGTAAAAACAAGGTATAGAACCTATGAGAAAAAAACTGCATACACACACACACACACACATATATCAATCAGTATATTATATATATTTGTATATTATGGTATATGATGATTCCAAATAAAATTATATTGAAGTTGATAGGATTACACTAAAATCCAGATAGAAAAATAAAAATATAGACAAATATTTTTTGAAAAAAAAAAAAAAAGAATCCGGGGGCTCCTGGCTGGGTCAGTTGGTAGAAAGTGTGACTTTTGATCTCAGGGTCATGAGTTCGAGCTCCACACTGGTGCAGAGATCATTTAAAAAAAATAAAAAGAAAAATCTTAAAAAGAAAAAAAGAATGTGGGATGGTAGGGGTGGGAAGTACCTTAACAGATACCAAAGCATACCATAAAGCTATCATAATAAAATACTAGTTGTGAGCACCTAAATATCAAAATAAGTCCCTGGAGCCATATAAAGAATCCCCAAACACAAAATGATATCTAAGAAAACAGTAAATACTATAGATGGTGTTTTATTTTAGAAGTGTTACGATTGTCCATATAGGATAAAAAAAGTCAGAGTCCCCACTTCAAACCATTAAAAAAAAAATCTTCCAAATAGAATAAAGTTCTAAACTTTAGTTAAAACATTAGAAAAATATCAGGAAGTATTTTTTTGTTAGAATAAAGAAAAGCTTAAAGCAAATAATGAGACTCAAAAATAATAGTAGGGAAGAATATGTACGACTACATAAGAATTAAAAAAGTACAGATCACAAAGACATAGATAAAAATATCTGAAATACATGTAACAAAGTTACACAAGTGCTTACAGATTGATAAGGAAAAGATTCACAGAAGAAGAAATGCACAGGGGCAATAAGCATAAAATAAGGTTTCAACCACACTAGTAACCAGAAAATACAGATTTAAACAATACAAAATACCATTTTTTCACCTAGGAATTAATGAAAATTAAAGAACTATAATATCCAGAATGAGTGAGTATTACTGGCAGGAGTGTGAGTTCATAAAAGATATTTATAAAATAATACATTGTAAGTAAAAACAAGACATATATACACAGTCAGTGACCCAGCAGTTGCATCTGTGGGAATCTACGCTAGAAACAGCAGTGCTGCCATGCCCAAGGATATACAGAGGCAGGTGTTTACTGCAGTTTTGCTTGAGTGTCATAAATAACGGGAAATAACAACAACAAAAGCCATTATGTCCACTTATTGGAGAAGGTTGAATAGCTTCCAGAACATTCACACCATGAAATATTATATAATTATTTGAAAGAAAATCAGACCTCTGTATAATGACTGGCAAGGGTATCCATATTATATTAAATAAAAAGGCAGTTTCATAGTAATTTCTTTAGTAGGATCTCGTATCTGTTTAACAAAAGAAGAGGAGAAAGAAAAAATGTAGATATATATGAATAAGGTTTACATTAGCTTAGACAATGATGTGGAAGGATCACATTAAGGTTGGTTACATTTGAGAGGTGGGATGTGGAGGCTAACGGGACAGACTGGGATGATTAGTGATGTTTTTCCTTTATCTCTTATTTCTCTAAGTATGCGTTGCTTTGTAATTAAACACACACACAAAAAAACAAAAACTCAAAAAAGAGATAAGAGTACCTTGATTTCCATTTTAAAAGCAAGTTTACTTAACATGCTGTATTTATTCTAGTTTTTGCATAGATTCTTCTCAACCCAGGTTAAGATTTGGGAAAAAATCAAAGTATTTCCATCTTGCAACTATGAATCTTTTCTTCCATGTGCCTGGTAAAGATGAATGCAGCTGAAAACAACCGGTCTGACTTCTAACTGTATGTGCAAACATTTGTGTTCTTAAGAGTGAAGGAAAGCAGATATTTTGGCATTTTGGGTTAATAATGTATGTTCTTATATTGGATTTCTGAATACCCTATGTATAATGTACCCATTATATGTGTGTGTGTGTGTGTGTGTGTGTGTGTGTATAGCCTGGGCTTATTTTGCCTTTGTTTTGTGTTAGTACTCTAAGAAAGGTTGTTGATGCTTTATCTCTTCCCAACTTCATGATAAGCAAAAGGCAGACAGAAGTTAATGGCCGTATATGGGGTATTATGTTCTAAAGAAAATAAATGATCAGGAAAGGAGAAGGCCTCACAACTAGAAGGTAACTTCTATGGATGCTATTATACTTAGAGATACGTGAGTGTGTGTGTGTGTGTTTCTTCTTGTGTGTTTTTCCTAGGTTGGTTAACACGGTAAAGTCTCCCATCCTGTAATACTCCAGAATAGACAATGTGTGATCTATGGCGCTCTTGGAGCAATGAGAATCTGTCTTCACCACACTTCACATCACAAATAAAAACAGTTCATCTAATCCTAAATAAATAGCTATACAAAACTGAACTAAAGAGTGTGATATACACAAAAAAAGTTATGTCTTCTATACGTAGAAAGTGGAGCTTTTGGCCCAGGGAGAGTAAATATCTATCATTGTCTTGGGTGCAGAGCGAGGAATCAAGGAGGATTTGGTAGCTTCCAATTGTCAGAAGCTGAGAAAAGTAGATAATTGAGTAGTAGATGAATTACTTATTCCACTATTGACATCATCAATATATAAAATTCAGGCTGACTAGTAAAAATTATTCTCACCCAGGAGGGGTCACACAGGCCTGGAGCGTGGACCAGCTGAGGGTTGCTCCTGGAGAAATGAGCTCGTTTTTTGTATGGACCTAGAAATGACTGAGGAGGGTGCTAAGGTTGTTTTGTTCTTATAATGACTGGGTGGCAAGCAGGCATTTTGCCAGAGTCCCTTGCAGTCAGGAGGAGTTCTCGGGAAGATACAAAATCCCTGAAACAGTGAGGCAGAGAGAGCTTCTAGCACCTGCCCGCTGCCTTACCCCACACAGCTAGTTTCCTGAAGAGCTGACTCCCTGTGGGATCTCTGAGGGTCTGCAAAGCAGCTCTTCTCTCTGGGAGCATGCTGCGTTAATACCTGCTCTACTTAATCTCTGCAAGAGTATCTTCATCTTGTATTGGTAAAGAATCGTGTGTCTTTGGAACGCATCTGTTGGTGTCCTTCTGTCAATTACAACACTCCTTCCTGTGACAATACTGCATTTATGATGTGCGCTTCAAAGAAAATATAAAAAATATGACTTATTATCTAAGTAAGCTGAACATATAGTGATTGATTTTTCAAAAAATTGTTTTTTTTCATTTTGAAGATTTACTTAGAGAAAGAGAAAGAGAAAGCGCATGAGCGGAGCACAGGTTGGGGGGAGGGGCAGAGGGGGAGGGAGAGGGACAAGCAGACTCTGTCCTGAATGAGGAGCCAAAGTGGGGTTGATCCCACAATCCTGAGATAATGACCTGAGCCAAAATAAAAAGTTGGACGCTCAACTGACTGAGACACCCAGGTGCCCCAAAATTGTTTGTTTTCTAAGGCTAGTAATCAGCTAACAAAATTCCTGTTTTCATGCACACAAGCCAGTAAAATTATAGTGACAACTAGGATGATATTCAAAATACTTAACAACTAGTATGACTTTGGCATGGACCCTTCAGAACAGATGCTATCCATAAACAACTAGTATTGATGGGTAGTATTCAAATATAGTCCTATTTACAACTATCTGTGAATAATAAGTACAAAAATGAAAAATAGAAATGTGCATCAATCAGTGACTGACATATACATGCTTCTCTGGTAGGTTCTTAAATAGCCAAAAGACATGACAAAAAATAAATAATGCATTGGGCTGAATTACTTGTTTCTTCACCCAGAATTTCTAATACAAATAGAATTTATGATGATAATACATTGGCAGCACCTGAGAGTAATACAGCAGTATTGATGCACTTAAAATTTGGAATTTTAGTATTGCTAAACTTATTTATTGGTATATATATTTATTTACATCTCACCTTGTTTATATAAACTTTGGAGGCTATAAAATCTGATTAATAAGAACTTCACTGACTGCACTTAATAATTCTTGAAAACCTTATGAGTAAAATACAGTATAGCTTGAGACAAGTATATTTGCATTATACTGGGAAATATATTCTATTAAATGATACATTGATAAATGATCTAATTTTACTTATTAGTGCCCATTCAAAATTAATTCAAATGAAGTTTCTGGCAAAGTCAATAAAATATCTTTACAAATTGTCTATAATTTTCTTCAATCATGCTATACCCTTTATTCTCATTTACATTATTTTGCTGTATATCTAGCAAATATCTAACAAAATTTTGAGACTAAACCCATTTTGAATTTAATTTTTCAGAAAGGGTAAATAATATCATTGCCTATGTTTTTACTTCCATCTGTGTTTTCCCCAAAGATAAAAGTGAAAGATTACAGTTTGATCTCTGTACCTATATATTCTTTGACCTCTTTATTCATCACACAAACACAAACACTTGCACTAATTAAAATAATGGACTTTTTTATGTGCCAAAACCAACTAACTTCAGAACCACAGAACAATAATTTGTACCACATGAAAAAGAGATTTCATCAAACAATTTGGTAGGTCTACATAGCCGAATATTTTTACTGCCTTTCTTTAGAAAATGCAACTCTTAGGTGTATTTTAAGTCCATGAGTGCTGCAGAAAATTATCTATGTTACTAATATTACTGTCCTCCATTGATATTTCAACTTTATCTTAATGAATTTGAAATTATGGTTATAATTTATTTTTTATGTTGTTTCTTCATGTCTCATACTATAATATCTAAATCTCCTATTGATGCTTCTAATTCCACACTATTTTGCAATTCATTAAAATTCATCACAGAACATGGTGTTTCATCACCATATGGGTATAAGGTATATGGGTTTGTGGTCAAAGTAAGTCATTAAAATATGATATGCAGCTCTTAAAATATGTGTAGCTCTTCTTAATTAAAACAAAAGGAATTTATGAAGTTACATAGGTTGTCTAAGTCCTTGAACATGAAGAAACATAAAAGATAGACACCAGCACACTGAATAACTATGGCATGAAACTGTCTTGAATTTAACCTTTGGAATCAAAGATCTATTCCCATTAATAATCCATACGTATAGATGTGGCAACAAATGTCATGATCGGAGAGACCATTATGTATCTTCTATTCATATTACACATTTACCTTTCAAATAAGTCATGTATAAATTAGGGATAATAAATAAAATCTATACAAAATAATTTAAAATATTTATTCATGTTTGCCAATCGTTCCAATCTCTATCTCACTATATCCTCCTTAAAATTATTAATAAGCAGCAAAATGGACAGACTCAAAGGTCACACCCTCGCCTTGCCCAAGCTCTAGAGGAAGTGCTAATGAGCACAAAATTAGCCAAAAGTTGGCAGCAGTTAGAAGGAAGAGAAGCAGGGGGCCTGTGGACGATTCGCAAACTAATC
Organism: Ursus maritimus; assembly: GCF_017311325.1. Lineage (NCBI taxonomy): Eukaryota > Metazoa > Chordata > Mammalia > Carnivora > Ursidae > Ursus > Ursus maritimus. Next base: position 15,846,376 of record NW_024424453.1, on the reverse strand, counting down.
AGCTTCTGAGTAATTGGAATTAGGCCACCATCATTTTAAACTTAGTTACACTCCAGTATGCGATTCTCCCATGAGCAACTTTGCTAAGCATTGCATAATATATATTTCTAATCCTGCCATGCAAATATGTCCACACATTAAGTCTGAAAGATATTATAATGATTTAAATAAAAGCCAATGATGTAAAAATTCAAAAGCATACTTTTAGAGCACCTACTACGTGTACGGATATATCCAAAGTTCCAGGAATACTGGAGATGAACAAGATAAATTTTCTTTGTTCATGGCACTTTTTATACTGATGGAGAAGACTTAAAAGAAACAAGTAAATAGGTGTTCCCTTGCAAATTATTCTACTGCTGAGCAAAACAGTTGGAAACGGTGGTTTGTGGAAGCCACATTGAGTTGACTGAGAAGAAAACAGGGATGCATAAATATAGACAATGCATATATACCACTCATTCCAGGAGCTCAAAGTTTAGAAGCATAAAAAGAAGTTTCTTATTTCAACCCTGTCTCCAGTACAATATTTTCTTTACAACTTCTAGACAAGTTGTCCTTCTGATTGCAACTATTTTTCCCCACTCTCGTCCATCCTCACTTACTAAAGAAATCTTCCTAAAATGTCATTTGAATATGCAATTGCCCTGCTCTATAATCTATCACAAAAGAATCAGCTCCTTAGTGTGCCTGGCTTCCAGACTTTCTGTTTCTGGCGCAAAGTCCTACTCATTTTACTATACGACACAAACCTCTGGCTCATCAGGCAAGCCTTCGCATCTGCCATGTTCATTCCCATCCCAGGCTTCTATTGCTGACCTCCTGCCTTCTAGTTATTTCAGCCCAGCACATTTTTGGAAATTCAGCTTGAGTACCACCTCTGGCTTTCCCTAACATGGTGACACAGCAGAAAGAACACAGCTCTGGGGTCAAATTCCCAAAAGCCACTTTGCCTCCCTAATATTCACTTTCTTCATCTTTAAAATGGAGTGAAATAATTCCTACCTCACAAGGATATTATGAAAAGAATACTGAGCCCCCACTTATCTTTCATTTCTTCTAATTCCTCTTGCATTTACTAACAATGTTATTTTTATATTTATTTTATCTGATAATATTGATTTTATTTGCTAATTCTAGCACCCAAGGAAGCTTGGAAATCCTGTGAGACATGTGATGTTTCTCACCTCTTTTGCGTTTCCTGCTGCAGTGCTGGACACACTGCAAGTGCTCAAAAGGTATAAACTTGTAAATTGATTAAGTACATGGATGACTACAAATAAATAAAGATAGATGGAGAACTAATTCAGATGTTTGGGATATAGTATAAAACTGCTTCATCACAAGCATAACTGGCTAGCCATGCAATCCAGACACGACAAAACATAAAAGCTAAGAGAAATAAAGTAATTTAAACAAAATAGAATATTTTACCAGAAATTTAAACAAAAACAAAAACAAACTCGCAGCTACAGAAAACAGATTGGTGATTGCCAGAGACAAGGGATGGGAGAGGAGGAACACAAAATGAGCAAAGGTAGTCAAAAGGTACAAATTTCCAGTTATAAAAGAAATGACCTGGCAATGTAACGTACAGCATGACTGTAGTTAACAATAACAATATAGTGTATATTTGAAAGTTGCTAAGCCAGTGGGTCTTAAGCGGTCTCATCACAAGAAAAGAATCATACCTACATGCAGTGATGGATATTAAGTAAACTTATTGTGGTGATCATTCCATAATATTTACATCTATCAAATCATTGTGTTTTATGCCCTAAACTAATAAATGTTATATGTCAAATATATTTCAAAACAAACAACAAAAATTAATTCACTAGGAGGCCAGTGTGATTTTGCTTTATAACATCAAAGTCTAGGACATTATATCTTTTGTTATTTGGGAAATTAGATAGAATATGACTCAGTTATAAGCTGCTATGGTGGGATGGAAATCAGTCTCAGTCATTTGCTGAGGGGTGGGAGAGAGGAGATTTCTTGACTGTTAAAAGACTCTCAGGGAGTTGGTAATGTTCCCCCAAAGAAATGTTAAAGGTCACAGCTTGGATGCTATTCCTAGAACATTCATTCTCTTCACACCTAACTTGGTCACAGGGATAATCATTGAGATATTCATGTTCAGTCCACATAATGACCCCCCTGCTCCAAAAAAAGAAATGTTAAAATTCCCTAAATTTAATACCCAGACATTCAGGAAGAAGGAAAGTATTCATAGAAAATAGCATAAGAAGAAATAGGTTCAATAAACATTAACTTAATAAACATTAGCTATTTTGACATGAAGCTATACTAATCCAATATTAAATTCTCACATTTAACCATAGGTTATATAGATTACAGTTGCTTGAAAATAAAACCACAAAGGGTGGTTATCAACTCTACAATCACAACTCAAAAACTAGATCTCAAGGCTCTCTGTTTACACATTTAGAAAATAAACTAAACAAAGAAAAAAGTAATTTTTTTTAAACTGTAGAATTTTCCAGTTTCTAAAAGATAAGGAATACGGATTTCACATTAAATAACGTATAAAAACATATACCTTCCCATATAAAAGTCAGTGTGAGATGACCCACTCCCTATTCTCCTGGAATAATCCAAATGTGTCTCTCATTTCATGTTTAGCAATTAAACACAAAAGACTGATGATGTTTTGAGATATTTCGTTCAAATAGTGATTCAGAGAAGCCTGTATATAAATTAAAAAGGCATGGTCCGGGATTCCTGCAGAGCATCAAATACTAGTCTATATAATCAGGGGATCTGTTTTGTTTCTAGCTCCAGTTAGATATTGTTTGACAAATATTTATCTGATTATGAGATAAAATCCTGCCTCATTTATGCTCGAATCCAGTTCTCTATATATCAAAGAAGTATATATTCAATAGACTTGAATTCATGAGAAATGTCCCACATTCAGTGACTTCCTCATCTGCACTCTCATAGCATTTCCCCAAAACTCTTATGGCACTTATAACGTTTTGTTTAAAATAATTATTTATAGAACATTCAATATAACATGGCTTTTATCAGTTTCTGGCTTGCAAGTAAGAGGATATGAGTTCAAATCCTGACTTCTTCCATTTGCTAATTAAATTACTTTAACGAAGTTACTTAACATCTTCAAACCTTATTTCTATCCTTCATAAAATGAAGTTAATAATAGTACTTCGCAGAGTTGTTGAAAGAATTACTCAATATATATTTTTAACTGTTAAAATTAGCTACTTTCTGGCCTTAAAACTATAAACCTTAAGGATATGTTGATTTTTATATCTGTCCAAGTACCTGGTATAGTGCCTGACATATAAGATAGATTTAATAAATATCTGCTGAATAAGTGCAAATAAAATGGGGAACTGAATGAATGCAAAATATTAAGGTATGCCTATACACTTGCAGGGTTTCATCCAAAAAAAAAACAAAAAACAAAAACAAAAAACTTTTCAGGATGCCCTATTATTTTACATAATTGGTCAGGATGAGGGGTAGAAAGAACTAATGAGATAAGGGGTTCTACTATAACTTTATTTTGGAAATTTGGACAAGATTGTACTGAATTTGATGTCTACTCCTATAAATTTCAAATCTACTTATGTAGATGTGTAAAAACTCTCCTATGTCGTTCTAATGAAACAAATAATTAAATTTATTGCTTTCAGAATTCATCCAGGATGGAGAAAAAAACATGCTTTTTTTTTTTTTTTAGCTATATGAGAACGAAGGGCATAAAGGGAGTGTAGGAAGGAAACAAAACTACCCCAATAGTTTAAATCATAAAAAATTCTCACATGGATTGAACTGAGTTCTCAAGAAAAGACATAAAATGTGAAGATAAGAATTTTAATTATTTCCTACACTAAAAAAGTGGAAATCATTTAATGCATCATGCTCGAATAACTTGTCATTTATTCACTCAACAGCTGTTTTTCTGTTAAGGCATTTCTGTAGACCCACCCTGTTCATACAGTAGCCACTAGCCACGTGGGACTATTTAAATTTAAGTTTATATTGAATAAAATTAAATACAAATACTGAGGGTGGGGCGACCACAGAACAATTTATGTTAAGATTTGAGTTTAATTTTGAAGAATGAGCAAAATTACATTTGCATCAGTTGCAAATGATCTTAAAATGCAGATCTTAAAATTTCTCACTTTATATAAAAAATTAAATCCTTAGAACAGTGATTCTAAGAAAGTGAAGGTGTATAATGCTATTTGACTAATGTTTTTTCTTACTTGATAAATGCTCTTATGGTTTTACTAGAAATAGGGTGAATTTATTTTCAACTTAACATAGTTAGTATTTGATGATTTCTAAATAACCCGTATTTGTTGAATACTTGGGAAATAATGCATTTCTGAGTCATTTCAAACTCAAAAATTTGTTTTATTGTGATTTGATATTAAACCTAGCTCAAGTTTAAAAAAATGAGTATAATGTGACAAATGCAAAATCAAGTTAGGATCAGAGCTATGAATTTAGCTTGCAAAATTCTTTCCTGAAATAAAACATTTCTATTAAAAGGTACAAAAATACTTTTTGTTTCATCTGACTACTCATTTCTTTATCTTTCTTAGAACATAAACACAGCTAAATACATAAGGCTAAGAGTTTAAAATGACTGAGAAGCTGTTAATGAACACCTGTTTCACTGAACAGCCTTCATTACTGACGAGCTCTCATTTCCTGCAATGGCAAGGGCCTCCCATAGGTGTCCCAGGAAGGTGTAATAACTTACCAACACAAGGTGGTGCTCTGTTCTTATGAAACAGCCTGTCTTTGATTTGTTTCTAAGGAAGCAGAGGTCAAACATCCTTATTGCTTGACCAGTATTTTGGAAGATTTAAAAAACTGTCGATGTATAATTCTTACTTGAAAACCTCACTGTAGCCACTCAAAAGATCATTCTTAGAAAGTTTTCCTAATCATAACTTCAACCACTCCAGGAGGATCCAATTTATCTCATTGTACTCAACAGTACTCATTTTGATGGCAGGCGACTGATTACTTCTTTTCATTTTTTCTCGGTTTGCGATTCCTTTTGATCAGATAGTTCTTATACTTTTCTTTGGGTTGTCTCAAGCCTACTGTTTCTGTGAATTGATCAGACTATTTCTATATGAAGTCTTCCAGGTTGACCCCCAAATGGTTAGAATGACTTTGACTCTCCTTCAAGCAATCAATAAATTAACTAATCATTTCCTTGTTTCATTCTGCTTCCATATGTAATAGTCACATGATTGTACTTTTTATATCTACCCAATGACAGATCTCTAACCTCCACCTTCCTCTGGGGAAAAGCTGACAGCATTACTTGAAAACGTGACTTAGGCGGAGTTCCACATTTAAATAGTCCTCCTTACTGCTGGAGAGAAAGCAAGCCACATTCCATTTAACAATGCCATACTCCATTTAACAATTTTTTTCTACTGGAGAATAATTAGATGTTGCTTCAAATCTCAGTGTTTTTCTTTTTTCATTTCCTGCTTCCATAGCCACTGGACTATTAGGAAGTCTGGAATACAGATACATATCCCCAGAAAGAGATAAAGTAATGATTATAACACTAAATAATTTCACTTATGCCAAACCTGTTCATGGACTCTGTTACACTACGTCATCAGGTAGGCATGTATTTTTAAAAAGATTTCTCAAGGAAACCTTCCATAGTTGCTTTAAATTTCTAGTATTTGATCTCAAAATAATCTCAACCCATATTCTTCTATTCTGAATCTTACAAAAACATGTATTCTGTTTAGAAATTGGTTAAAAATTTTCTCAAGAAATCAGATTGGGAGAAGTTACATATTTCTCAAATGTTTTAAAATTGCAAAACAAAAAATTCAAGAAAAAAGATAAGAAAAAGTTTCACTTGTTTGGAATAGTGTTCTACAATTACATCTCTAATGAACATTTGTTGATGCCGTGTCATGGGTTCAGCTCTTCGAAGAACATACTGTCATGTTACTATAGTATTTCTATATTTGGATTAATTAGAAACGGAAATGTGGATAGCATTAGCTTTGAAATTAAATGAGCCCCCTAACGGGGAAGCTAATTACTGAATTCATTTTGACGTTCTGTTTTACCAGTAAAAATTTAGGTTATTGAATTGAACAATATGTACTCAGGGCTAGAAATGGAAATCAGGGCATGCATGGACAGAGCAGAGTGGAAGCAGTGGCTCTTACCGAGTCAGACCTGATATTAGTCTTTTGTTAGAGAGGATTGTTATTGTTAATATTGTCACCTGTACGACAAAGGTTCTAATATGAAGAGTACTTGGAATTCTTAAAAAGCTTCCATTAGTCTGTTCAATGCCATACTTCTGACTTCCATTAATGTATCTTTCCCACTGTGTGATTAGGTGGCGCCACCGGAAGCCATAATCTGGATGTGCTGGGGAAGATTTAGGGAGGAAACTTCTATGAGCTTGAAAGATAAAATGGTAATTTATCTGGGTTTCAGTAAAAAATGTTTCTTCTTGCGATTTCATTTTCTGAACAGAAATTTGTAGTGAACAAAGACTACATTCATGGTATTTTGCTTTTCAACCAATACACACACACACACACACACACACACACACACACCCCACATATATAACCACAATAATAAAGATAACAGGGAGCAGGTGATGGTTTGGGAAAATTCAACTGTCTTTGTTACGCTATTTAAATAATGTCACATATACCACTAATAAATCCATGGCCATTTTAAATCAAGTAGTAGTAACTGTGCTATTTCCTTTAAGCACTCAGGTTCTCAGGAACTGGAGAGAAGTTTTTCAACATTACATCAGATATGCAGCTAATACTTAATAAAGGCTGATTTGATTATACAGATCTTTTGATCACTTTTGGGATGAATATCCAAGTCATGTCCTTAAAACCTGATTCATTAAAACAGTGCGTGGAAAATGCTGGCCTAAAAGGGCCTTTGTGCTAGAAAACTAGTATTTGATGTTCTTAACAGAGCCCTGTGCTAAAAACATGGGAGTTTCACATCTACTCCAGGATGATCCCAATTACCTTCTCTCTGTCCACCTCCCATCGTCCAAATTCAGATAATCTCTAGAATTCTCCCTAACTCAGATAAAACATCTGCTTAGTGTATTTTCTATCAATGTTTATTTTATGTTTCTCTTTCTGGGTTCCCCACTATTCAGAGAGCTTCCAGCCATACTGTTGCTGTATGGGCCAGAGGACATCATGCATTCCTTCTAAAATACTCAAGGCATAACGAAGTAATAAGGTCTTCAATATGGCGTATGTCTCCCTGTTTAGGTGAATTAAATTATTTGTAAATTGTGTGTCAAACATACTAATAGAAACCATATATTTTTCTGTTTTGCTCCAAAAAAAAATTGTCATTCTATAATTGGGAAATTAAAAGTTGGCTTGTGCTGGGGCACCTGGGTGGCTCAGTCAGTTAAGGGTCTGACTCTTGATTTCAGCTCAGGTCATGATCTTAGGGTCATGAGATTGAGCCCCCCATTCAGCTCCTTGGTCAGTGTAGAGCTTGACTGAGATTCTCTCTGCCCCTCTCCCTCTGTCCCACCCTCCCCTGCCGCATGTGTACGCACTCTCTTTCTCTCTCTCTCTCTCAAAAAAAAAGTTGGCTATGTGCAGATGTACTATTTATCATAGCCTTGTGAAATATTAGTATATTAACAAAAAATATGGCTCCTTTATTTTACCTGGAGAACAGAGAAGAGGTGCAGTCATGGAAATGAGGCAAGAACTAACTGTTCCACAGAACTGTGAGAGAAAACCAATGCTGAGTTACAGAATCATTAGCCTGTGCTTTCTTATCTGCTTTCTATGTGAGCAGTCAGAATGTTCTGACCAGTATGTAGTAAATGACATTGTATTTGTATATATATAAAATAGTATATTATGCAGAGACTTTAAATACGTTGGAAATGTCATGCTACTGGAAAATGTTAATGCTAAAGAGGAAATATTAAAAAGGTTTAATGCAAAAAATTAAAATATGTGGCATAATCTCAACTATGTAGGATAATTTATGTAGGGAAATAAAACTAGAAGAAAATATGCCAAAAGTTAAAAGTGGTTAAGATTTTAGGTGGTAAATTTAGGCCCTATATATCTGGGTACTTGTACCTCGCTGAGGTTATCTTTTGCTATCACCCCTCCCATAACCTGAGAGAGCCACACTGCTGTCCTCCATGTCCCTTGAACATGCTAGGCACACAACCCCCTCCATATAAAATTAGAACCACACTCTATTCCTCTTTTATCTTTTAGTTGTTAACATTACCTCACATAATATAATTTATTTATTTTCTTTGTTTTTTATTAGTCTCCCCAAAAAGAGGATGAGTTCCAAGAGAGGATGACAGGAGCAAACTAAAGATATATTCTAGGGAGTGATTAAATAACTGACCATGAAATTTAGGCTGATATGGAAGGAAGTCAGAATATTTGGAGGAGGTGGAAGTGTCAGGCAATAACAAGGAGAACAATAATTGTATTGTACATCACAAAGAATTTTTAGGATCAGGGAACTAGCATGAATGGCCCTGGTAAAGTAAGAAGTACTGGTTTGTTGGAAACTCAGATTGTGGAGGATGCAACTAGTGAAAATGACAAAGTCCACGGCAGCCCCTCCCCCTCATGAAGATTCGACCCAATGGCTTTGGGACCGAATTATTCAGAAGAAGAGAAGGGAAGGGATAAAGGATGAGCCACTGTTACCATTTCGACATATATAATTAGCAGGCTTTTGTCCATGCAGGTATCACCTAAGGAGATGTCCCTTCTTTTTGAAAAAATAAAAATAAAAACTTAATCAAATAAGTTATCATTTTGCAAACTGCTTTTCTTGCATTCATTAACAGGTCATGAATGTCCATCCTTCCTCCCTCCCTCCCTCTCTTTCTTTTCCTTTTCTTTTCTTTTCTTTTCTTTCTTTCTTTCTTTCTCTTTCTTTCTTTCTTTCTTTCTTTCTTTCTTTCTTTCTTTCTCTTTCTTTTTCTTCCTTCCTTCCTTCCTTCCTTCCTTCCTTCCTTCCTTCCTTCCTT
>NW_024424453.1:14992747-15219679 GCF_017311325.1 Ursus maritimus | reverse complement strand
ACACACACACACACACACACACACACACACACACACACTCCCCCCAACCGACACACTGAGATCCACTGGAAGGTAATTTGCATGCATCAGAGCTGAATGCCCCTAAATACTTCATTGTATGTTTCCTAGGAATCCGAGTATTTGTTTACATCACTGCAGTACCGTCAAATGCCTAATATATTTAACATGACACATATTCCAATGTTGTCGGTTGATTCAGTAATGACCTACTAGTATCTTCCTTCTCCAGTATAGGGACCAGTCTAACATCAGGTAGTGCATTTAATTGTCATGTCTCTTTGGCCTCCTTTAATCCAGAATAATTTCTTAGCCTTTGTTTTTTATGGCATAGACATTTTTTAAAAGATTTTATTTATTTATTTGACAGAGAGAGAGAGCACAAGCAAGGGAAGCGGCAGGCAGAGGGAGAAGCTGAGCAGGGAGCCCAATACGGGGCTCGATCCCAGGACCCTGGGATCATGACCTGAGCCAAAGGCAGATGCTTCACTGACTGAGCCACCCAGACACCCGGCATGGACATTTTTGAAAATAAATTTTTGCCCCTCCACCTTTTTAAATTTTTTATTATTTTTTTTCCCTGTTTAGATTCAGGTTATGTGTGTTCATTCTCAGCCAGAATATTGCGTGAGTAACGTTGTGTCCTTCTCGGGGAGTTACATCAGGAGGCACGTGATTCCTGTGCCCCTCATTGATGATGTTAATTTTGATCATCAGTTCAAGGTTTTGCCTGGTTTGTCCCTGGCATTTTAATGCCAATAATTGTATCAGCTTTGCCCTGTCCTTTTAATCTTGCTTAATTGCCAGTCTTAAGACTTCATCTAGTTGACCTGCTTGCTGGACTCTGAAAATACTGATTGACTCAGATAAGCTAGTGGTAATTTTAATAAGCTCACTGTGGGTGACAGAAATAGACCAGGTAGAAACTGAATTTGCCAAGCGAAACTTCAATAAAGGAAGGATGCTCAGTCTGAATTTAAGAAAGATGTAAATCACAGAACTTAAAAAAGTTAACTGTTTCCCATGTTTGTTAGCCTTATTGACACGTGATCAAATTATTGCTAAGTTAACAGTGTTATTAGTATCACAACGTTATTTCTACCTTGTCTAGTGATTAGCACTGTTTAACAAGGGAATGCTTGTAGGTATTAATCACGTATGTATTAAACTGGCTCATGGATTGTGGGGGAAAAGAACACCTCAGCGAGGCCGTATCAGAATGCTAAATAACCAATTTTTAGTTTTTAGGATTCAATGTGTCTAAACATGAACATTACTAACAAAATATATAGATATTCTTAAGAACCAGGAAAGTTCTGGGTGTCTTTCTGCAGCAGCATTAGCCGTTGGCCTTTTTTGTTTCAGGTAGACTACAGTAATACCTACAAGACGGCAAAAACCCAGAGCTGCATCCACCTGCTCAGCGAGGCTCATCTGCTAGTGAGGGCTGCCTTGATGGACGCCCATCAGCTGGAACCCGGGGAAAAAGCAGAGCTTTTGGAAGCATTTAAAGAAAGCTGTGGGCACCTTGGAGACTGCTACAGCAGGTTGGTGAGGCTTCTTGGGAACTTGTTAGAGAAGCCATCTCGAGCTTTGCGTGTAGGTACTAGCTTTCCATCTCTGGTAGCTAGCTGATGAATGGGGGAACGCATGACGGGAGGTGGCCCATTTATTCATTGATTCCATAAGCATTTGTTGAGCACATACTGTGTGCCAGGGACCGTGCTAAGCTTAGAGTCACAGAGATGAACATGACTGTTTCCTGCCTGCAAGGAGTTACAGTTTTTTAGACGAACCATGAATCTCCAGTTCAGGAGTCTCCCTCCACTTAATTTAGGAATGAAATTTCTTTCAGGTCTTCTGGGCCTGCTCATGACCATGAAAATCTCAGAGACAGCCATTATTACTAGTTTCTTGCCTGTTTTTTTGTTTTGTTTTGTTTGTGTTTTTTTTAAAGATTTCATTTATTTATTCGAGAGAGAGAGCGAGAGAGAGAACAATGAGCGGTATGAGGGGTGAGGGACAGAGGGAGAAGCAGGCTCTCCACCTAGTGGGGAGCCAGACGCCAGGCTCGATCCCAGGACTCCGGGATCATGACCTGAGCCGAAGGCAGAGGCTTAGCTGACTGAGCCACCCAGGCGCCCCTAGTTTTTTGCCTGTGAGCCTGAAGAGAGAGATACTGTTTGGATGGTCTGTGACTTTAATCTTAGTAGTCAGTGCTTTTATGATTTCAGAAAAGGCCTGGGATGAATAGTGGGTTTTATTTTTGAGAACGATCTCTATAGATTTTTTGGTATATGATCATTTCAAAGGCTTGCTTGACCCATAGGAATGATTATAAATCAATACAACAGATTTTTCATGCCCATCAACACCATTATTTTAGAGCCACAGAATTATAAATCCTAAAATTCACTTAATGAATTATTTTTCTGTTTTGATTATGAGCAGGCAAAAAGAAACTGTATGAATGAGAAGGACTTTACAGAATCAAACTTAGGAACTTGTTTCAACTAATGGTTGTAGAAGAGTATTTTGAGATTTATGTCATCCAGAAAGCATTATCTGTTTTATTATCAAATGTGTTAGATATCCGGGCTTAAAAATGACAAATTTGAGGGTTTTTTTTTTTTTTTTTTTTTTTACTTCCTTCCCTTTAGGCTTGACACCCAGCATTCCCACCTTGCCTTGCCATACTATAAGATGTCTGGTTTATCTATGGCCGAAGTTCTAACCCGAGCGGACTGGGTACTAGAGGCTGGATCGCAGAAATATGAGAGGGGGTTAATCTTTTACATTAATCATTCACTTTATGAAAATCTGGATGAAGAATTAAGTGAAGTGAATATAGTTTTCTATTTACTTATATTTGACCTTCCTAACTTTTCATTTTAGCAATTTATTTTATGTGATACTGTTTACAAGTCAGGTTCCAAATATTTTTCTTTGGTATTATTTTCTTCTTTTCCTAAAAAGGTAATGAATGTGTCCTTTTCTTCATTAATAATCCTAGAATTATAGCTTGGAAAAAATTATAATCACCTTCTCCTCCTTTCTCATTATATAGATGGGGGAATGTGGTCCATTGTGGTTGAGTGACCTGCCCAATGTAACAGGAGCGTATCTTTAGAAGAACGACACACCCCCCAGGACCTTGCCCCCCTTCTCATCTGCAGCCCTTTGCACAGTCCTAGTTCTCCCAAATTCCAAGTGTCTAAAGCTTCACTTATGAAATCCTGGCCCAGTGACCTTAAGACATTGTTAAGGCTTATTTTTAGCCCCTCATGTATTTTTAAAAAGAATTGAGTGCAGATATGCAAAGCTGAACATTGTGAGACCAAATGTTTTAAGGTTTTGAGAGAAATGAATTTTTTCGTATAAATTACCTCATTAAGTATATTTTGTACTAAGCTGTAATTTTTAAGTGTACTTTTAAGTGTAATTCAATCAAATATTTATTTTCTTCTTTTGAACTCTTGTTAAAATTAGAAATGCTAGCCACACCTCGGTACATATTTTCACTGCTTTTTCTTCATTATAACTCAGCAAAGAGATCACTTCAGGTCATCTCAGGTCTCCCACATTATCACCATGAACTCGGTCTTTTTTAATCCGAATGTAATACTTATAATTTTGTCGTTTGGAAGTTTGTATCTTGGTTTTGTATCTCTTTTTTTCTTTTTTGCTAATTTTGTTGCTTTCTGTTGGTTAACTGACCTTCTATTTCTTATTCACGTTCACAAAAGGAATTAGCAGCAAAAGTGGTTCATATGTTCCATGTGGCTGAGCCAAAGCAGCTGCCCCATATTCTCTGTAGTCCTTCTATGAAGAATATTAACCCTTTAACTGCCATGAGCTATCTAAGCAAGCTGGATCCTTCTGGGTTTTCATCGATCTTGGTGACATTGACCAAAGCAGCAATGGCTCTGAAAATGGGAGATCTTGACATGCACAGAAATGAAATGAAAAAGCATCCAGAGGTACAGTGCCCTGCTTGGTTTTAATAGTAGGTTGAAATGGGACCTGGTAGTCCTAAGGCGTTTAGTTGTCTTCTGGCTGCTGTCTAGTTCATTTCTTCGTAGTCATAAAGGAAAATAGACTTAATCTTAGAAAAGATTTGACCCAAAGTGGGAGTGCTTGGGCTTTGGATCTGGTAAATGAAAAAGAAATAAGAATAATCACTGGTAGCAATGGGTATCCAAAGATCTCTTAACTTTGTGTCAGCTACTTTCAGAGCACAGTACTCGGAACTAAAGAATGTACAGGCTCTGCCCTGTGCTGACAGTCTAATCTAGCATGAGGGATATGGTATGTCCACGGAAACAGAACGGAGTGCTGTGTATTCAAGTACAGCAAGTGGGATGCTAACCAGGAGCCTTAGGAGTCTAGTAGTTGAGGAAATGGCCTCCACTTGAGAAAATCACAAATTACATTGTGGAAGATTGGTATTTGAGTGATATATCAAAGAAAAGGTAGCTTTTCCTTCAAAGAGAGCCCATTTAGGGTCATGAGCCGAAGATGTTAATCATTAGAGGAGGAAATTAAAAGGTAATGTTAATTGAGCACTTATTACATCCCAGGTCTATTGTAAGCCCCTTGCATATGCTATCTTATATTTAATTCTTGCGACAATGCTGTAAGTTAGATACTACTACTATACCTATTATAAAGATGAGGGAACTAAGACAAAGAGAGAATCAATGAGTTGTCCAAGATCACATAGCTGGTGAGTGTTCGAGCCAGGGTTTGGAGCAGGCAATATGGCTTCCGATCCTGTGCTCCTATGCTGTTGTTTTGTTACCTGTGGTCAAATGCCCACAGTATGACTTTAGTTTCTAAAACAAGAGAGCAGAAGTGCTATATCGTTGTACAAATGACATGTGTTGTTATGATGAAGAGAGCAAGTCAACACTGAGGTGCCCTCTGCTTTGAAGAGTACAATTTTAGAAAGATGAATTTTCTTAAGGTATATTCCTTTTATATTCTTAAGGTATATTATTTTCAAACAAGTAGACTTAAATATAAAGATCTCTACAAAAATAAGATATCCTGATGCTTAATTAAATATTAACTTCTTCAAAGGCAATTAACAATGATGTCCTTCTTAGAGTGAGAGCTTTGTGGTTAAAGAAAAAATTGAGATTGAAGTATTAACAGCTTAATCATGAACCTTGAATGCACTGGCATGTATGTTCAAGATGAAAGCAACGTACATTTTGATCCAAATTTCTTGTGTATCTGAAGATGAAGTTGGTATGCGGCTTCATTCTGGAACCTCGGCTGTTGATTCAACAGAGAAAGGGACACATTGTCCCCACTGAGCTTGCAGCACACTTGAAGGACACTCAGCCCGGACTGCTCGTGGCTTCAGTTCTGGGCTTACAGAAGAACAACAAAATTGGAATCGAAGAAGCAGATTCCTTCTTTAAGGTTTGTCACTTTCAAAATGCAGTGGTTCTGGATAGGCTGATAAAATTGGTGGGGGACAGGAAGCAGAATAAGAGACTGAGTTTGCATTTGTTTATTGAAAAAAAGACTTACACATACCAAATTTATAAAAGGACACATTAAAAGACTGTATCTAGAAAAATTCCATTCATGCGACCTAGAATCTGTTTTCTGTTCAGATATCTCAATCTACTTCGCTATGGCACGAATGCTAATGATACATGTTTAAATGCATGGCCCATATGATGGAGTGCTGATCAGACTAGCTATAACTTGATTGGTACTATATTGATCTGGGATACGGGGGCTTGTTTCACTGTTTTCAAGGTGCTTTGTGGTAAGGACGAAGATACCATTCCTCAGCTCTTGGTAGACCTTTGGGAAGCTCAGCTCATAGCAGGTCTCCCAGATGTGGTTCTCCAGGAACTCTTTTTCAAGCTCACATCGCAGTACATCTGGAGATTATCCAAGAGGCAGCCCCCTGACACCATACCATTGCGAACATCAGAGGATCTGGTGAGAGAATAGAATAATACGTTAAATTAAACTTATACACTACACACTGCAGTAATGTACCTTGTGATTTTTAATGGCTGAGAATCAAACCTAATTTATATTACCAGGTATCTTATAAGCAGGAATTAAAAATATACTTAAATCTTGTCCATGAGTAAAGTTCCTTGCATTTTGAGTAATTTTGTTTTGTAAAGAATGTGTCCTGCTGCTCTTACATTACGTACTTGCAGTGGTACCTCTGTGGACAAAGCATAGGGGAGGGGCTTTCCCCAAAACATGTCTATACTCCCTCAGGGGTTAGTTACAAAGTAGAACACAAGAAAAGACCCATTTGCAGACCTCCCTGGTGGAAGAGGAACTGCGGAAGGCTTGTGGGAGGGAGACTTCCTTACTGGACTCATTTCCTGTCAGCTGCACACATAAGAGCTCTTCTGTAGCCCTTGCAGGAGTCCTAACAACTCTGCTTTACCACTTTCTGTCCCCGTCTCCCTCTCGCTCTTTTTGCCTCTCATGGATGCCACGCCTAATGTGTGTTTACTGGAAAAGTTACTGACTTCTTGACTAAGGGGGCTTTAGGGGAATTGTCTTGAGAACTTACAGAAGAGATTTTGCCTAACAAGGAAAATAGTAGCAATACAAGTTCTAATATTACTATTAACTTTTTCTGAGTAAAATTACCCGAAAAGCAGTATTGCTTTTTTTGCTAGAAAGTGTTTCTTTGCCGTATTTTGAAATTTAAAATAGAAGGAACCATCGGGGCACTTGGGTGGCTCAGTCGGTTAAACATCTGACTTTGGCTCAGGGTGTGATCTCAGGGTCCTGGGATGGAGCCCCCTGTTGGGCTATGTGCTCAGCAGGGAGTCTGGAGTTGGCTTGTCCCTCTCCCTCTGTGCCCACCCCCTTTGTGCACATGCTGTCTCTCTCTCTCTCTCTCTCTCTCTCTCTCAAATAAATAAAATCTTAAAAAATAAATAAAAAATTTAAAAATAGAGAAATATTTAGTGCATTTGCTTTCCAGTTTTGATACAGTTTCATTCAGGGAGAGGCAGCAAGGCTGAGACTTCTCCAGGGGCATATATTCTAAAAGACGTTTGTTCCCATTCCCAGGCAAGTGTATACTAACTCTGTGACATGGCAGAAGATTAGCAATTGCTTGTTCTTTGTGGAATGGATGAAGAGACTCTTGTTTTGTTGTATTTTGTTTATGATAAATTTCTTTTACATTTTAGATTAATGCCTGTAGTCATTATGGCTTAATCTATCCTTGGGTTAATGTCTTAATATCATCCGATTCCTTAGCGGATAAAAGTTATACAGAAGACCTTTCAAAATTACAGGTAAATAAAAATGCCTCTTTTTTAATGTATATGCATATTACAATATAGTATCAGATTTAAATTTGGTAAAACCTCAGGCGTCCTGTTAATCTAGAGTGTATACTTTTTTGGTCGGGGTGGGGGGGGGGTAAAACCACAGTTAGGCATACTCAGGAGCTCTGGAGAACATTCCCGCCTCCGCCTGAAACTGCTGAGAGGAAGGCTGGCAGCTCCCGAAGGCTGGTTTTGTTGCCTAGAGAGAGAGTGAGTTCACCAGGTCACCTAACTGTCTTGCCTCATTTTCAGGGTGTGCTTGGAAACACTCGTGAAATGGAAATACGGCAAACGTTTAGCGGTTTTTACTGATGGAATTTATTTTTTGTTTAGTGTTCATTCATATATGTTAGGCCTCTAGCCCAAGCCCACCACTGCTGTCTTACAGAAAGTAGGTTAAAGTAGCCAGTTTATCTGGCTCCTGAGGAGGAGTTAAAAAAAAAAAAAAAGTATGATCAGAAAATGTATATCATCCTGCAAGAATTCTGACTGTGACAGTGTTTTGACCGCAAACGAGAAACAAAGTCCATCTTTGACTTGGTGGCCCAAGCTGGGCTAGATGTGGAAATGATTTTATTTGATGTAGTCCTGTGGGCCCAGGACTGCATATGACCCCCACTCTGCTTTGTTTGGTCTGCCCAGTGTAGTGCCAACACATACAAATTGAAATTTCAAATGAATAATTCTGAGTTTCAAGTTTTTTCTTGAAAAATTCGGCAGAACTGGTAACCCTGAGCTTTCACTGCCTCTGAGACCTGAGAGTTGGAACGAACTAGTGGCTCCCCTCTGTGGTCAGTGCTCACGTTGTCCCGTGTGCCACCCTCTGGGTCTTCCTGGTCCAGATACAGTGTCTGGTGTCCATTTTCCTTATACCCAGCTGCCTTCATTCATTTCTATCATCCGTTTTGGCCTCTTTAGGCTTTGAGTTTGCAACCCCTGATTTACACTGGGAACTGGTGTAAGCGTGGTTACTGCTTATAGAAACCAAAATGTCACGTTGGGGATGGGGTCAGGAAGAGAAGCTCCAGAGCCCATATGGCTTAGACTCAGCCTTTAGACAGGTCTGAGTTGTAAATCCAGGGATGGGGTTACTTACATTCATAAAAAATTGCCAGAGAAAATTCTTGTTGGTTCACATCTCTAGTACCCTTATGGGACAGAGGCTTCTTAGGGCTTAGCCTCAAACACATTCATTCAACAAATATTCCTCAAGCATGTGCTATGAATGTGTTCTGTGGCATTGGATAAGCCAGGCAGGGCCTTGCCCTCTCAGAATACATGTATTAATTACATATTTAAAATCACAATTGTCGCTAGTGCTGTTAAATCTCACCTGATAAAGCTTAAAAGCATATTTATAATCACTGCTCGAAAAAGTGTAATTGAGTGATCTTTTAAAATTCATTTTAAAGTATTTAAAAAGAATACATTCTGGGAATCTTTGCTGTTAAAGAATAGAAATGTAGTCAACCTATACTTTTAAGAATTGTTTTCCTAATTATATCTTTTTCTAGATTATTGGTGGGTTGAGTCATTAAGTAAAAAATAACCACCAAGAAATAAAAAGAACCTCATTTGTTTTCACCTAGAGGAAGAGGAGGTTCAGAATTACCTGGAGAACTTTCCCAAAATTGTGTGATTCCTCTCTGCCCCACACCCCACCATCACCACACAGATTTGATATGAGTGTCTGTTTCTGGTCCTCAATCACTGTAATAGTATATTTGTACCAAACTTAAAATAAAAACAACCTATAAATCATCTAATGTCAAAAAGCTGCTATTTGGAAAGACACCGTCACTGGTAAATGCCCTGCCTTTTGTCACAATCGTCCTGGTCCCCTCCCCCACTTCCTTGCCAACCACCACTCCTTAGATTGTGTAGGTGGAGGAGACAGTCTGTGGATTCCAGCCCGTCAGACTCGGCTGAGAAAGAGGGCTGTAGATGACAGAAGGAAATCAATGTGCATGTGTTGGGTGTGGAAAGGAGTCCATTTCCACTACTGAAAACAAAGGGAGCACTCTGCTAAGAAGCAGACAACGTCAAGAGTAGTTTAAAGAGTAGTAGTAACCTTTGGAGCATTTTAAATTCAGTGAAGTATGTGTTGTCTGGTGTTTCTTATTTTTAAACTTTTTGATGATATGGATAAAACTGAGTAAAAGTTTATGGGTAATCAATTTTTACCAAGCTTTGAGTAGTTTCCTTTAACCACGGTTTGGGTTACCCATGCCTGGCTCCTCCCTACCCTGCCCCTTATCCAAATTAACCAAAAGTTGAATATAGAAATAATCTGTGTTTTCTTTCATGTGGGAGATCCTACAAGTGGAAGATTATCATGTTTGCTCTCTTGTTGTCAGGAAATGATTCAAACAAAGAGGACTATTAAACTTGCAGGAAGGAAAGGGACCAACCTTATACTCCTAGCCATTCCCTGGTAGATATTTGGAATAAAATAATCACGCTGACTGTAAACGAGTAGATCACATTCCATATCCTCTTATGCGTCTGAGAAGATGCTGTAGTAAAAAAGATACCGGAAGAAAAAAAATCAGGATACGACCATCTCATCTTTATCCAGAAGAAAGGGAAAGCAGGGATTCTTTTGGCGGTAGAATCAAAAGTAGTATTTATAGTTTAAATATTTAAAAGCAGAATACTGGTAAAGTTCTGAATACTCAAATACTACTATTCTGTGTCTTTCAGTGTGTGGCAAATAGTATTGATACAAATTATTAGGTTATTAACAATTGCTTTAGTTTTCTTAAATGTTAAATTTTATTTTTGGCTCATATGTAGTACATGCTTATTATAGAACATTTGGAAGATACAGGTGTGAAAAAATAAAAAGTAGTCTTTGTCCTTCCATCCAGTGAGCTGACCTCTGTTTCAAATTTCATTGCTCTTCCAAAAGCATTTCTATATGTGCATATACCTGCGTAGATTTTACAAAATTGATCCTGCTCTGAATATAATTTTGTATTGACATTTTTTACTCATCAGTCTGTTATGAACATTTTCTCATTAACTAGCCTTTGAAAACAATTTTGATGGCTATATAATATCCCACCATATGACTGTACCATAATTTACTTATCCCTTGTTTAACATAGATCCTAGTTGTTCAATATTACAATTACTCCTGAAATGAAATGGACATAAATCTTTGACTACAATGTTGATTATTTCCTTAGGATAGAGTCCTAAAACATTCCCATTGGTTTTAATTTGCAGTCTATCCAAAGCAACTAAAATCATGTTACTTTAGAAGTGATTCCTTTCTATTAAACAGATTTTTATTCTTTAAACTGGAGGTGGTTTCATGATTATTTAATACTTAAGTCAACTTAGACTTATAAATAAATATTGTATGCATGTGCTCTAAAACAGCATTCATCTTTTTGTTTCCTTTTTTTTTTTTTGGCAAGCGACGTTTGGTCTTTTTTCAAAAAATTGTATTCTAGGTATTGTGCTTTAGTTTTTTGGGTGCCTCATTTTGTAACATTTCACTTTTCTGTTCATAGTCTCTTCTCTGTGGTCCTTCATTTGACATAGCTTCCATTATTCCATTCCTGGAACCACTCTCAGAAGACTCTATAGCCGGCCTCAGTGTCCATGTTCTGTGCCAGACACGTTTGAAAGAGTATGAACAGTGTATAGACACACTGTTAGAAAGATGCCCAGAGGCGATCATTCCATATGCCAATCATGAATTGAAAGAAGAAAATCGGGTACGCTTTTCAGCTTATGTCTTTAGGCTTGATCAGTGATAATCAGATTTGATAATCTTGTTGCCTTATCTGCAAAATGGGGACAAATTATATCAGTCCAACTTCACAGGTCTTGGTGGGTCAAAGGCAGAAATAATGCTTAATATGTTATATGCTTTGAGTACTTTTAGAGGGTATTAAAATGAATGGTGATTGTGTGTTATCGTCATTAAAAACCTCTTGCTTGGAAATCAAGTGAGATATTACCTGAAGATTTGGGAAGCAATGTATGAAGGAAAAATATTTTCTGGGCTATATGGTCTTTAGCTTAGAAATTAGAAGAGTGTAGGGGCGCCTGGGTGGCACAGCGGTTAAGCGTCTGCCTTCGGGTCAGGGCATGATCCCGGTGTTATGGGATCGAGCCCCACATCAGGCTCCTCCGCTATGAGCCTGCTTCTTCCACTCCCACTCCCCCTGCTTGTGTTCCCTCTCTCACTGCCTGTCTCTATCTCTGTCTAATAAATAAATAAAATCTTTAAAAAAAAAAAAGTTCAGGGGCGCCTGGGTGGCACAGCGGTTAAGCGTCTGCCTTCGGCTCAGGGCGTGATCCCGGCGTTATGGGATCGAGCCCCACATCAGGCTCCTCCGCTATGAGCCTGCTTCTTCCTCTCCCACTCCTCCTGCTTGTGTTCCCTCTCTCACTGGCTGTCTCTATCTCTGTTGAATAAATAAATAAAATCTTAAAAAAAAAAAAAGAAATTAGAAGAGTGTAAACTTTAGTACTTCTTCCTCCCTCCCTCCCTTCTTTCCTCCCTTCCTTCCTTCTTGTCACCTAACAGATGATAATAGGACATGTCTATGTTCCTTCTTGAAAATAGCCAAGTACATATGTACAACATACGTATCATTAGATTTTCAAGTTACAAACCTGATTTATGTTATAGTTTAAACAGAAGCCTGGCTGCTGATAAAACTTCTGTTGTAACAAAGTTTGGCACCTTAACCAACATGCTGTATTTTTGCCCTGTGCTTTCCTGCACACTCTTATTCTCGTTAGAAATTTGAATGTAAAATGCCCCAAACTTAAAATGTATTCATTTTTTCCTAAGATAGACTTTGTGGTGGAAAAAGCTGCTGCCTGAACTTTGTCACAGAATAAAATGTGGTGGAGAGAAAGGTCAGCTTTACCTGTCGTCATTAAAAGGTAAAATGCTCTCTTTTGCTTGATTATAAATTTGATTCTTAATTTTAGTTTCCCTAATTTGCTGAAGCCTTGCTTTCTCCAATTTTTTCGTGAGAATCTCAAATGAGGTGAAGAGGATCATAGCAGAATCATCTCAAGAGCTTACTTCCGCATTGATATGCTCCCCCATCACACTGGATAGTCATTTATCTCTTCTAGCCATAAAGCTGATGTTTTTAAGTCAATCTTTTCAAACACTTAACAAATTATCATAGTAGAACTCACAACCTCAGTATTTTAGAAACTCAAGACCTCAGTATTTTAAAAACTTGGATAGCCATTAATAGAATTACATTTTTAATTGACCTGAGTGCTTAATCTGTTGCATACAGGAAATTAAGATTATTATTATTATTATTAATTATAACCGTAAGCAAGTATTGAGGAATAACAAGGCTCCCCAGGATTTAAAAGTTGAGTATCTATAAATTATGCAGTGTTTTATAACATAGGTATTGTTTGAATTTGCATAATTCATAGTCCCTTATAAATCCTGATATATGGTTATCAATTGCTCTAGTCTTATGTGTTAATATCACTAGATAATTGTTGGCCTGAGGACAAAGGGTGTGGTTATATTGATTTCAGTGTGCATAAAAGATTAGGAATTGACAGAGCTGGAATTGTTTTCCAGCTGACGTGATCGGTTTTTAAAGTGTTAGGCGGAGCCAGTGGCCCTTGGAGGGTGTTTTTCTGAAGATGCCCGTCTAAGTAAAGTTGCATGCTTGTGGCCGGGAAGATGCGGTGACTTGATACTGACTTTTTGTCCTACCCATGTCCCCGAGTGAATTTTTGGTTTCCAGAAGGTGGAAACATCGGCTATTTGATTGCCTTGTCCCCCTTGTGTCACGTTGATCGCACAACTCGTGTGGGTGGATCACTTCGCAGAGCAGCTACCCCCGTCTTCAGAGCTCAGCAGCAGAATTATCTCAGTCAGAGGACTTCGTCCTTTCCTCATGCACATCCAGCCCTCTCTATCCCTAACCTCCCCATAATCATTCCTCCAAAGGTTCCATTTTCCTGTATCATCAAAATATGTCGGTGCGTGTGCCTACCCATGTTCATGCGTGTATGTGTGTGGCTCAGAAGACTAAGTGCTGCCTGGGATTTATGTTTACTAGACTCCCAAACCTAAAGAGCTGGTAGAGCGTTTCATTCACTTTTCCTGATTTGCCCTCCTCACCAGCAATATGCGTCTCCCTGGGAAGCATTCTCTATTGATTTGAAGGGAAGACACCTGAGTCACTTCAGGTCCATGTTCAGAGGAGCTGTGGTGCACTGAGAGGAGACCAGGACTAGAGTTGCTGAGTGACGGGAAGCAAGCCAATGTTTGAGTATCGTGAGACTAATGAGAAGCTCAGGATTGACTCTAGAATAAACATTAGGCAAAACAGTGAGATGGTAAGGCTGGAGATGGAGGTCAGGAATCTATATAATACGCTTAGGAGCTTGGATTTCTTATCTAATAGCATTTCTCAGCCCTGGCACTATTTACATGTTAGACTGATAATGCTTTTGTGTATATGCATTTTAGGCTGTTTAGCAGCATTCCTTGCTGCTAAATACCAGTAGCACTCTCCCAGTTATGATAAACAAAATGTCTCCAGACATTTCCAGATGACCCTGGGGAGCAAAATCATGCTGGTTGACAACCATTGCACTAATGCAGAGCCACTGAAACTGCGGCTAGTGATTGGCTTGTTTCCAGGAAATATTTGTTATTACTTTTGTGGTAATGAACTGTGCTTATTATTGAAAATTTTACTACTGTAGTAAATTACAAAAATGAAGTTTAGAAAGTCATTTAAAATCCCATCAGCCAGAAATAACTCTTTTCAGCATCTGATGAATATTTTCTAGACACACTGGAGGATTTAAAGTCCTCTACATATTTAAGATATCGACCTTATTTTTGGAGTTATAACCTATATTAGCCCCTCATTGGTTGGCAGAAGAGGAAAATCGGGCAGTGGCAAGATTTTTGTTGGCTCTATAACCTTGATATTGGCCCCTAACTCAGTTTTTTTATACCTAGGATACTATTTACAGCCTCCACATTTAGGCAAAATAAGCTGGTTTGATAGGGAACTATTGATAATTCACGTTTTTCATATGGGTTTTGCAAACTAGTAGTCATTGTTTATTAAGTTTCTATTAATATTTTAGGTATGCATCATTGTGTTTTATTTAATTCTTAAAGGACTCTAGAAGCTAGCAGATGGCACCACCTCATTATAGATGAAGAAACTGGGACTCAGAAGCTTAAGTGACTTTCTTAAAGTCACAGAATCTGTCTGATTCCAGAGTTAACGATCTTTCCCATGCATCACTGTTGATCCATTCATTACCTTTTAGGAATATGGGCATGTCATTCCATGATTTAGGTTGCAGAATATTAGAGAGATGATTTTGGATGGATGCACATCTGAGCAGGAGATGTTATATTTTAGTCACTCTGCAGATAGAGTAAGTGGTGGGCCGGTGTGGATCACACAGGGAACGGCCCCGGTGTTTATCTCCAACACTGTTCTTAAGTGTCACCCCCTCTCTTCCCAGCAGAGGGCAGCATGTACGTATCAAGAAGCAATGGAATCCTAAAATTACATAGTTCTCTTTATAAAAATGTTTCCTAAATCCCTTAGTAATTGAAGATGTACACAAGAGTACATTATTTTACAGTTTGGAAAAAAAATGGTCATGAAGACAGATTTGTGCTTACTAATAACATGGAAATCTCATAATAGAGAGGAACTAATTTAGGAAAATATCATCCATCGATTAATAGCACTTCATGTAGCAGTCTTTATAAATTAGCTGCAATATAGCCCTAACATTAAAGACAGTAACCATATGGCTGCATTTTTCTTTAGAGGCTAATAGAAGTATATTGAAAAATAATGACATAATCCAGCAATGAAACAGTAAATCAAAATTGCATGGAACTAATATAAAATAAACTTCAAAGCGTGTTACAAAGAATGAATAAGAAGTTGTTAAAACCATAAGCAGTCTGTGGATTTAAAAGACCCATCTTTTGTTTTCCCTTTCTTTTGTGGTGATAACATTTTGTTGCCTGAACTAGCTTCTAATTGGTTGAGTGGTAAGAAAATTAGATGAAAGAAAGACTTGCAGTTCTAACTCAGATACTCTGTCCTACCAACAGAAACGTTGTCAGTTGTTGCTGTGGACCTAGAACTAAGGGATTTCTTGAATGTCCTCCCAGAAGATGGCACTGCAGCATTTTTCTTGCCGTATCTTCTTTATTGTAGTCGAAAGAAATCATTGACTTGACGGTTTCATTTGAAAAATACCACAATGCCATAGAAGACTGACTTTTAAAAAAAATTGAGTGTCTGGTAAAAATGTAAATAAAGGATTTTCATATCAAATATGTACATTTATTGCAGATGCTTTCAGGCTGCTTACCTTACCATGTAGTGGTATTATTAGTTTGGTACTTTATAACTTGCATCCATTTAATTGTCCAGAATGTAAAACAAGCTACAAAATTAAGAATTTTCTCCTATGTTTCTAAAACTGGACACTGACTTTTATTCCAAGGACCATCAAATCAGTGTTGTTGGAGAAGTGACAGTCTTTTTCACCCCAAAACACAAAGAAACATTTGGTAGGTCTGTTTGAAAGAATGTCACGCCAAGTGGCCCAGAATTTATTCTTCTTGATTTTTCCAGATTTGTCAATTAGGTCACTTCTTCTTCTCCTTCTTCTTCTTCTTTTTTTTTTTTTTTGAATAATTTTCTTTGAGAAAGAGGTTAATGTTTTCCCACAGTAAAAGATTTCAAACTTTACTTTTTTGTTACTTTTAAAACTCATGCTGTGGTTTCTCCCTGAATCAATGAAGTAGAAATTTACAAAGTTAACTGTCTTTTTGTCTGGACATTAACATAATTTGTTGGATGCATGTTTTTCCGCCAAAGCCTTGCTTCTATTTTTTGTTTTTGTGTACTTTTGCTCTTTTAGCTAGAATATACGTGAAAATAAAGAAATATATCATTGTATTTACAATTGTGTCTTCTTTTTTAACCTCTTCTTAAACAATTTTGAGTCCAAGTTCAGCTCATTGATAGTGTGCTTTGACTTTACTTAAGGCTGGGCAAAAATGCTGCTCACCCAGCATCTGCCACAACTGTATTTTGAAACTTTTCTCCTGATGTTAGTGTTCATTTTTACCAGGATTTAATCTGTAGAATTGTTTGTCAATTTTGCCTTTCTCCAGTTCCAGATTATTCTCCTTTTTACCATCTCTTCAAGGGTTCACAAAATCCAGATAGATTGGCGTTATTTTAATTTTTAATTTTACCTTGTTTTATCTTATTTTATTTCATTTAAAAAATTTATTTTATTTTAAAAATTTTAATTTTTAATTTATTTTAAAATAACTTTTTACTTTCTCTACACCTTTGCCCTCATGTCCGCTGATTCATTAAGAATGGTATCAGTACCATGTTATAGGGATTGATGGGAAGCCAATGGTTGGACACATTTCAATGAATCTTAATAGCGATCCTTTAAGAACCATCAAGGACAACATCTGGTTATAGATTTTGGGGGTGGGGGTGGAGAATACAGTTTTATAAAGTCCTGGTGGTGATATGAAGGACCTAAATAAATCAATTATAATTGCAGTAGAGTCAGTCATGTGTCTGCTGATCTTTTCATATGAAACAAAGTAACAGTTTCCCCAGGAATGCTTGCAAGTGTATCTTTTCAGTCTTTTTTTAATGCTTATAGCCATCCCAAGGTAAACTTTTTCTTCAGCACTTTCACGTACATTGTTATGAATCATTGTTTTTTCTTTTTTTTTTTTTTTCCACTTATCACCAATTTATTTCTTTCAGCCAGACTTGGTCTCTATAGAAAAAGAAATTTTAAAACCATTATTAAAAACAATACAGTAGTCCCCCCTTATCCATGGCTCCAGTTACCCACGGTCAACGTAGTCCAGAGGCAGATATTCCTCAGAAGGTCAACAGTAGCTTAACGCTATGTCACAATGCCTACGTCGTTTACTTCACTTTATCTTACATGTCGGCATTTTATCATCTTACACCGTAACAAGAACAAGAAAGATCAGCATATCCTGAATGATCAGGATGAGATGTTTTGGGAGAGAGAGAGGCCACATTCACATAACTTTTATTACAGTATATTATTAAAATTGTTCTATTTTATTATTGTTCTTAATCTCATACTGTGCCTAATTTATAAATTAAACTTTATCATAGATATGTATATGTAGAAAAACAATAGTATATATGGGGTTCAGTGCTATCCATGGTTTCAGGCATCCATTGGGGGACTTGGAACATATCCCCTGTGGATAAGTGGGGGGACTACTGTATACATCATATGGTTTAAATGTATTCTCATTTTTTAATGTTAGTTATTTCGTTTAATTATTCTTGATTCATTTCTATTTTTCCATTTTGTGTTTTCTTTTTTGTTTAAAATCAATTAATTAACATATAGTATATTATTAGTTTCAGAGGTAGAGTTTAGTGATTCATTAGTTGCATATACCACCCAGTGCTCATTACATAAGTGCCCTCCTTAATGCCCATCACCCAGTTACCCCTTACCCCACACTCTTCCCCTCTAGCAACCCTCAGTTTGTTTCCTATAGTTAAGAGTTGTCTTATGGTTTGTCTCCTTCTCTGATTTTATCCCATTTTATTTTTCCTTCCCTTCCCCTATGTTCATCTGTTTTGTTTCTTAAATTCCACGTATGAGTGAAATCATATGATATTTGTCTTTCTCTGACTAACTTATTTCACTTAGCATAATACCCTCTAGTTCCATCCATGTCATTGCTAATGGCAAGATTGCGTTCTTTTTGATGGCTCAGTAATATTCCATTGTGCGTGCGCACACGTGAGTGTGTGTGTATATCACATCTTCTTTATCCATTCGTCTGTCGATGGACATCTGGCAGCAATGTCCATTTTTTTATATGTTTAAAATCATATTTCATTCTAGTACTGCTTTATTTAAAGAAAAATTACTTTGCTCCCTGCAAGATCTTCATTAATTATAAAGGGGAAAATATATATATATATACACACACACACACATACTTAACTTTATATATATTTTCTGTTGTATGTGTGTTAGGGTGGGGGGCAGATAGGAGAGAGAACGGAAAAGCTATGTAAAATGTTAACAGTTGGGGAATTTGGGTAAAGGGTTTATGGGAATTTTTTGTACTGTTCTCACAACTTTTTTGTAAGTCTGAAATTATGTCCAAAAAAGTTTAAAAATTCCTTTTCATTGAATTAACAGGTGGTTAGATATTTACCAAGCAGAGTATTAGATTGGATTGGGGAAGTTACGAGAAATACAGAATATACAGTGCCTGCCTATATGTAACTGAAAGCTAGGCAAGCTTTTTTCTTACAGATTCCTCCGAAAGGTTATCTGACTGTAGTAGAAATGTCACAGTCTAAAAAAAAAATTACCTTTTATATTTATCAGAGGAGGTCTTTATTATGCTTCCTCTGGTAGGGGAAATGAAGCATTACATTAAGTATGTCAGGATATCTATGATTCTTTTCTAGTGATTTTTTTCATTGTGGAGGAAATTGCCTGCCTCTTGGTGCATAATATTGAAAAATTTTACTCTAACCTCATGTGCTCCCTTTTCTGTGTCAGGGTAGGCAGAAAATTTTCTAAGATTCAGAATTAATGTAGACTTACTCAAAGCTTTCTCGAACTTTCATTTAAAGATAACTTAGACTGGTAAACATGGCTCCCCATCTTTCTGTTTATAGTTCAAACTATCTTTTTTGTTCATTATTGCTTCTTTCAGTCTGCACGATACCTTTCCCTTTTGTAGAAGCCAGAGTCTCTTTAATCTTTTCCCCAAAGTGTGTTTTCGCTTCACATTTGTGATTCGTTCTACAGTTTTCTCTAAGGCTTTACAAACAATGTCCTGTCTCTTAACCAAGCAATCATCCCCCTCTCCTTCCAGGCTAATTCTATAGGAGGAATCTTTTCAGCGTCTGGGTTTGCAGGATTAGCCTGTAGCAGCCAGCATCTTCTGCACGTCAGGCATTTGGACACATGAATTTCCAGAATGCCTGCCTCAGTGTTTCCTCAGAGCAGGACCATCGTTTTGTGTGGTGGCTTACGTGTGTTCTTAAAACACTAAAATTTTCTTTCTCATGTTTGACTCTCCACCTTGTTCAGTAGTTACTGGCATCGAACCCGGTGGTTTATTTGTCTGTTCCAGTCTTTGGAGTTCCAGTACTCTCAGTACCACTCTTTGTAATAAAGGCTTTTAAGAGGATCGTTTCTCATGTTACCAGGTGTTTGTGTAAAACCCAGGAGCAGACGTGAAAACTGTTGTTTGCCCTCACGGTTGATCTTTGAATGACTTTTAATTTTTGAGAGATTTATTTCTATATTTTCTTCCACTTAAATGTCCCCTTTAATGCCTGTTTTGAAGAGGAAACACAAGGTGTTGTTTTCTCTACATCATTTCCTGCTGTTGGATTGGCCATCACCAATTCCAACAATTCTGAACTCAGAAGACCCAAGAAAAAAGCCTCCAACCACACAGCAAGAATTTCACTCTGTAGGACACATTTTGTGAGTATTTACCCATCAAATGGCTGTTCCTTTTTCTGTGTTTCCTGTGCTTCAGGAGGGAGTATTATTGCGGGGCTGGGGGAAACAAAATTTAGATTTTTTTTTCCTGGATCTTTGCTATAGTCTGAACATTTGTGTCCCCTCAAATTCCTATGTTGAAACCTAATGCCCATGGTTGACAGTAACTTGGTAGGGCCTTTGGGAGGTGATTAGGTCATGACGGTGGAGCCCTTGTGAATGGGGTTTGTGCCCTTGTCAAAGAGGCCCCAAAGAGCTAGCTTGTCCCTTCCACCATGTGAGGATAAAATAAGAAGTCTGTGACCTAGAAAAGGGCTCTCACCCAACCATGCTGGCAGCCCGATCTCTGATTAACAGCCTCCAGAACTGTGAAAATCAAGACATGCTGCTTAAAAGCTACCTAGTCCGGTATTTTGTTAGAGTAACCTGAAGGGACTAAGACAATCTCTGACAAACAATCATCCATAATACATCCCCTCACCCCTAGAAGTGCAGAAAGATATGATTTCTGCCTGATTGACCATTTGAAATTATACTGATGGGGGGGAGGATTTCTTGTGTACTAGGTACGACCTAGAAAAAAGGTTGAGTGCTTTCTATTAAGAAAGAAATTAAATTCTAAATGTGTCTTTTGTTAGTCTTTCGGTAAATAACATGACCACTCCGTTATATCAGTTTTAGGAGTAATCGCACTGCCCCAAATAGGTGTCCGTTTGTATTAGCTGAGAGACTTCCAGTGCTGTTATCAATACCAGCTCTCAGAAGATAGGCAGTATCCCACACCCTTAGCAGTAAAAAGAATTCCTATTTGGAGGTAGAGAAGGACGAAATCAGGGCAGCAAATTCACAATGATTCGCATTGGGGGAAGTATTTAGGCAACGTACGGCATCTTAATTGTTCTCATGATGTATGACTTCTAGAACCAGCAGCCCGGTATTCACCTTTGTTTGGTAGAACCGTGTAAGTGGTCTCCATTCCAGCATGAATGTGGTCAGTCACATGGCAGTGGAGTAACCAGATTCCAGGTGTTCTTGGAAACATCTCTAGAGTTTGGTATGTCCCAGGGAAAACGTCAAAGACATCAGAACTGTAAATGCCCCTGTGCTTAATTAGAAAAATGACAAATATTACATAATGTTTATTACATGTGAGAGTTCATTCAACTAATCTTTCATTGGCTAGCTCAGAGATACTAGAAAAGTGGATGCATCTGTTAAAGAAAGAAAAGAGAGAGAGAGAGCCTGCACATTCGTGTGTCCGATACAAACAGCGATATATGTGGTCTTGGTCCTGCTAAATGCCTGGCAGTATGGGCCACCAAGTGGGTGTGAAGGGAAGATGGGAGGAGCATCGATTTATCCATTAGGACCACCTGGCACCTCTTATTCTTCAACTGCGGTTTGTCTTTCATCAGAGCGTGTGAGTTACACAAGGGACTTTAGCTGTGGCCCCATTTCAGTCCTAATCTCACTTTTGCTGAACCTGTTCTGGATTAGCTGGTCTGTGAAAATTTATGGCGGGGAGGGGAATGCAGGGAGAAGGAAAGGAGGCCAGCGGAGAAGCCAGAACCAGGGGCCGTTCAGGTAGAGTCTAGACTAGACACAGAGTACCCCAGGGGTATTTCTGCAAGGACGGAATCGAAAGTCCGCTAAGAAGATAACATCTACGTAAAGCCAAACACAGATAACAAAATGGCCTTTTCTGCAATGGGCTTTGTGGTAGTTTCTGAATTTTCTACATTAACTCAAAGGTAAGAAAGAGCTCTTGACTCCTGCTGAAATTGGCACTGGGTGAGAAGCAGAAGTAGTGTCGCGATCTAAGAACTGATCAGTTGCCCAACACCAAAATGATAATCTCGTTCACTTTAGGCCATTTAAGATTCAGAAGTCAGAACAGGTAAAGGTTATAGTTAAGGTTATAGTTAAGGTAATAATAAACTCTTGGCCCTCCTCTCTGATCCATCATTATATGAACACGTCTAACCTCTCTGCTAACGATTCTATTCAAATGCCTTGCCCAGCAATATGTGAGCAGAACTCCATGCAAAACTGTAAAGTCAAGGAAGAGCCCAATGTGTAGCAAAGGCTGGTGACAGCAATTGAAATTGTTGGGTGGCACGCTCTTTGGAAATAATTTAGTTGTCTCTTGGAACTTTGTTTTCATAAGTCTCTCTGAGGAAATATTTTCTTCCTTTGTGTTAAAACATTTTCCAAGAGAGCAAGAATAATGACCGCGGATCCGTCTTACCTGATACCTGAAGCTGTGGCCGTGAAAATGTACCGAGTGCAAGTCTATTTCATTGCCCATTCCCATCAGATACCAGCTGACTTCATCTCCCACATGCATCGTGAGGCCTTGCAGGTTCCCAAACATTCTTCCATTAATAGCTGGGGAAATCACGTGATTTTTTTTTAATTACTTTTCAGGATATTTTAAATCAGTAGCTGCTTCACTGACAATATGATTACTAGGTTAATGTATGAGATCTTTTTGAGGTAATGGAAGTTATTTCCCTACAGATGGGGAAATGAATACTTTAAGGTCAATAATGTCACGCTGCTTTTCTAGTCATTTAGCACGAAAAGCCGTAATCCTAATTGTGATTTAAAAGGGAATGAGACTTTGGAATGGGGAGAGAAATTAATAGATGGTTTTTGCTTTGAATGGAATTCTACCTCACATACAGAGGGAGGCAGAACTGGTTTACTGTAAAATGAATAGTCTCCAAACGAGTTTTATTTGAAAGAAGAAAAGGGGGAACATAGGGTTAAAATAGCATCTCATACCGTGCATTTTGTTGCTTTCTATGAATTCCTCATCATCTTTGTTTACTTTCTCAGGGTGTTCAGAGTATGTTTTGATGTTGTCATCTATGTACCAGGATTCATTTTCATCAAAAACAAAAAACAGAAGGGAAAATTCCAGTTTTGTTATGGGATTGAATACTTTCGTGTAAGATCTCCGGCACACAATCAGTGGGCCAATTAATCCACTATAGAGGTCCTGAAAACAAGCAAAAACTTCGGTCATACTTGTGATGGAGGTCAGCATTTCAGAGACCTGGGACCTCGGGAATTTTAGAAAGTCGTGGACTTTGCCTAATATGGTGCTGTCAGGTCAGTCACTTTCCATTTGTAGAGAAGTTGGACTAATGGTGAGTAGGAGGTGGGTTGAACGGGTGATGAAGTCAAGTCACAGAAGCGCATGCAGAGGCAAATATTGGCTCAGGTACCGAGCAGCAATTTAAAAGAACCCCAAACGAGCAGTGTTGGTTGGCCTATTTCATAAATCAAGCCCTGTGCCAGTCTCTAAAAATCCAGAGATGAATCAAACAAAGCCCGGGCCCTCCAGGAACTCAGTCTGCTAGAGAAAGTAGAGAATGGAAGAAATGAATCACTTGTTTTCTAAGGAGGTACATAAAGGGCTAATGAACACAGAGGAGGAAGACCACACGTGACAAATCTAGGAGAAGTTTGGATTGGTGGGGGTCAGTAATGGCAGATTAGGTCTGGAAGGGCCTTTGAGCTCTACCAGGTTCAGAATTTTAGATTTTATCTTATGTGGGTCATAGGGAACCATTGAAAAATTGAACACAGCATGGCAACATATTTGCATTTTTAAACCAGTCATCCTAGTGGTGAGTGAAGGAAGGATTGAAGGAGGAAGAGAATGGAGCCTGGGAGGCCATTGCAGTAGTTAGGCAAATCACAAGGACCCGATCTATGGAGGTAGAGAGAAGAATAGACTGAACTCTATGTAGGGGGGCGAATTGCCTGTGTGGGCCAGGGGAAGAGCTAGATACTTCATACCCAGGGTTCTAGCTTCAACGAATGAGTAGATTTGGAACTCGTAGGGTTACTTATTGCAGTAGGAAATACGAGAGGTAGAGGAGGATCTCAATTCCATGTTAGAGTGACTGTATTTCCAGTGCCGGTGGGACATGCTGGTGGAGACGTTCAGTAGGCTGGTATATAGACAGGTCTGGAGCTCAGGAGAGAGATTTGGACTTGAGATATAATTCTACAAAAGAATCTTGGAACAAGTTCTAATTTGTAGTTGTCGAGTGTTGTGTTGGCTTTCAGATATTCAATCAAATAGCTTTATTGTGTTAGGTTGACAACTGAAATCAACACTTTTATCTATCATTAATAGAGCTCTGAAATCATGTACCTCAGTTCTTTGGGTTTAATGTATTTTTATGTCAAAAGGGAAATAAAATACTGTATTGATTAATATTTGATTCTGCGTTACCCATAATCAGAAGTCATGGGATTAACACAGTTATAACTCTATCCTTAAAAAGAAACAAACCAAAAAATGAAACCAAAGTGAATTGTAGAGAAGTTTCCTTTCCTGGGATTTTAAGATAAAATTGGATCACAGGAAAACTCTAATCTCATCTTCCTTCAACTGTGCATCTATTTTGGGAATTTTCACAAAACACAAATGATCTAAAGCTTACCTTAACTTGATCCACAGTTGAATAGTAAGCCCACGGAATACAAGCCGAATCCTCTATTCCAGCTCCAGATCTTTCTGGGATCTTCCATATGTAAGTGTGAATTTCACCTAAATTAATCAAGTGTTAAAGTATCTGGTTATATTTTGTATGTAGATTATATATATATAGATTATTATATATTTTATATTTATATTATATATACATAGATACTATATTATATATAGATTTTATATATAGATTATAGATAGATAGATATTATATATATAAAATCTATATACAAAATATAAATACACTAAGTCTTAATAACCAGTGACCTAGAAACTGGAAATGTCGAGGTAATTAGTGTTAAAAAGTAGTGGCACTCAAAATTGTTTTTAGGAATTAAGTTTTAAGACAAACTGTAAGACATACTTTCAGATCTTCTTTGTCAGTTATGAATTAACTAGCGATGACACGCATATACACACAATACACCAGGCCAGGATGTGGCAATACCAATATCACAATTTGAAGGAACTTTGTAACAGATCATTTTTTAGCTTGAAGTCTGTTCCTGTAAAATGCCATTTTCAACCGTCAAGTGATTTCCCTCCCCCCCCCCCAGTGCAAGCACCTTCCCCAAGCCTTCTCTGTGTTTTTATCTGTACTGCCCTCTGTCATTCCCTCAGCTTCACCTTGGCCTTCTTTTTCTCCTTTTTCACCATTATCTCTAGTGCTTCCACAATTTCTGGTGAGGAACCATTAGCTCTTGGGGTCTCCTGGGTCACTGAGTTGTCACAATGACCTCTTCTCAGGTCTGTCCCACTCTGCCATACCATACGCTGTTCTGTCACAGCTCTGTCACATACAGGACACCGTATGTGTGGTGTCACACCCTGGACCTTGATACTTTGAAGATAGCCAATTGCTCTAGCCTCCTAACCTGCCGAAGCCTTGACTCTCTTCCATGTGCTCTGGGCTCTTCTCCAGTCTGATCTCTGCTCCCTGTCACCTCAGGGTTTCCTGTCCAGCTGCTCACCAGAATTTTGCTTTTAGCTGTGGCCACTCACCATCCCCTCCATTTATGTAGACCTCACTGTTACATATTCATGCTGTCAGACGTTCATTAGCCAGAATTTGACAAACCTTTTCTGGGGAATCAAGCAGGACAGGAAGGATGGTCTCAAGGGATGTGACAGATTTTTCTTTCTTCCCCAAGTCCTCCATTTTACCCACGCCTACATCGTCACCCTTTTTCTAAGCAGAACCTTTCGCCGAGAATATAAAGCTTAGATTCACCACCTGAATATATCATCTCTTCATCTACACTCTTAATCTCATAAGCCAAAAAAAATGTTTCCTTCTCTTCTCCATTCTTCAACCTCCCTGCCACCCATGGCGGATGCCCAAAACCTTGGCGCTGTCCTTGACTCCTCCTTCCCTAATGTTCCCTAATGCCTGATCTTTCAGTGGGGGGGTGGGGGGGATTAGTACCACCTTTAAAATACAACCAGAGTATGACAACTTACCACTTCAGTGCTTCCACCCTGGTCCAAGTCCCATTTTTTTTTTTTTAAGATTTTATTTATTCGACAGAGATAGAGACAGCCAGTGAGAGAGGGAACACAAGCAGGGGGAGTGGGAGAGGAAGAAGCAGGCTCCTAGTGGAGGAGCCCAATGTGGGGCTCGATCCCATAATGCCGGGATCACGCCCTGAGCTGAAGGCAGACGCTCAACCGCTGTGCCACCCAGGCGCCCCCCATTTTTTTTTTAACCCAGATTATTGCAATAGTCCTCTAACTGATCCTTGATTCCGCCCTTGTCCTCTGAGTCACTTACCCACACGTCAGCCAGAAGAGGCCTTTACAAAGTGTTCGTCAGATTGTCACTCTCCAGCTCAAACCCTCACATGGTGAAGAGTATAAAATCTAAGGTTCTAACCATGGCCTCTAAGGTTCCCCTTCCTCCTACTGCATCCAGCCCCCTGCCCTCCCTGGATCTCATCTCACATTCTGTCCCCTGTTTGCTCTGCACTGACCTCCTTGCTATTCCCATCTCAGGGCCTGGAATGCTGTTCTCCCATAACTCCCTGTGGCTCATGACTCACCAGTGGCGCCTCGTCCAAGAAGCCCTCCTGATTAGCCTACCTAAAACAGCACTCCTCTTACTTCCTCTCACTCTTTCTCGTCTGCTTTAATCTTTTTCATGCACGTTTATAAATTGATACCATGTATATTTGTGTATCTTTTTTGGAAGAAGTGAGAGTCACAAGGGCAGGGTTTTTTATTTCTAATCCCCTGAATTGACACGAGCAACTTTATATTGTAATTTATTTTTTCTCATCCATTTTATCTCACTTGCCAAATTTGGGTACTGCTAAATTACTAAGAAATGGTCCTTTTCTAGAAGCCAACTTTACAACTAATAGAAGAAAAATATAGTTTTAATTAAAGGAAATACACACATGTATTTAACCTCTTCTAGCTTTTGCACTGTGTTAATTGAAGTTATTGAGTTTTTAGTACATGCCAGATACTGGGCTAGAATTGCGGGATTTAAAATCCCATGTGGCAGGGTCTGCCCCTAGGACTCCGCCTTCAGATGCAGGCATGAAACATTCAGCCACACAGTGTGCGGTAAATGCTGTCTGGGTGAGGAGAGATATCTCTGCTCACTCCACCTTGAGTATTTGTAGGTGTCCAGTACTTGCAGATGTTTTCCTTGCAGTTTTCCAGTGGATCTCCCTCTCTCTTTCTCTCTCTCTCTCTTTCTCCCTTTCCTTTCCTTTCTTCGTATGTGCATGGAGACATACATACCGATACGCCTCCCTGCATGCCCTCTTTTTCTTTAATTTTTTTATTTTTTTAAGATTTTATTTATTTGAGACAGAGAAAGAGAGAGAGCACAAGGTGGGGAGGGGGCGGAGAGGCAAAGAGAGAGGAAGAAGCAGACTCCCCACTGAGCAGAGAGCCCGACATGGGGGCTTGATCCCAGGACCCTGAGGTCATGACCAGAGCTGAAGGCAGACTCAACAGACTGAGCCACCCAGGCACCCCTCTGCATGCTGTCTTAACCACCTCTTTCTTCACTTCCTTAAGACTACCTCTCTGATACCAGTCATTTGTGGAAAGCCTGTAAAGTCTATTAAAATGCCACCCCCCACCCCTCTCCGGCCATGAGTACCTGGTAAAGTTGGAGTAACAGTAGAACTCTCTGTTTTCACTCCATGGGCATGTATTGAGTAGGGTCTTGTGGCCATGTTTTTAAAGATAATTTTAACTATGTCTCCAACATCTGCATGAAGCTGTGGACCTGGCAAGAGCAAAAGAGAAGAGTGGCTTATACATTTATCAGATGAAAAGTTCTAACTCAGTAATAGAAGCAAAGATCAGGTAACTTTCTTAGCATGAAGGCAGGAGTCTGTGCGGCTTCATACTATACTATTCCTGGATTTACCCCTGGGCTGAGAGGATTCAGAATAAAAACACTAGGAATGGTTGTCTCTGTAAATGGAAATCAGGGGTGTATCTCTCATCAAGAGTCCTGCAGAAGGTTTTGGCCTGAAAGTCCCCTGCAGGGCAATGGCCTAATCCTGGTGAGTCAGCTATGACCCTACCCTGGCCAAGAGTCATTGGGCAGCACTTGCTCTCATTTCTCAGCATTTGGACTTCCAGGCCTTCTTCAGTGTGAATTTGGGGCAGTAACTGCATTTGGAAGGGTAGGTGGGACCACCCCTCCCATTTCTACCTTCTTCTCTAGCCAATCTTATCTTGTCTGCTGCTAAGAATTTCCATGACCCAGCAACAATGCTATTCTCCTTTGGGTGTCTTGTTTTTCGGGGGCTGAAGATAACACGCCCCAGGGTATTCTGTTAGTATGAGAATACGGTGGGATTGGGAGTGATGTCCCCAGCACTTGATGATTTTCAAGAAAATTCCCAAGACCACTGCTGGCCAAGTTCTTAGACATCCTCTTTCAAAAGGATTCCTGAAGAATCGGAAGCAACTTCTTCCATGCCTTGTGTATGGTAACATTTCTTCCTTTCTTTATTTCCTTGTCTATGTGTACATTTTTTTTCTCTTGGAGTTAATCACCAGATGGCAATTTTAAAAGCAAATAGCTATGATTTGGGAGCTGGGAGAGGGGTGAAATAACAGGGAGAACTTGGCAAAGATTTTCATTAGAACATAATTTCTAGGAATTTCACCAAAACGACAGGCATAAATTTGATGAACATCAAATACATACAATTTCATTAGTATATGAGATAAGACATTGTTTCTGAGAAAAATAAGCAATGTTTTTGTCATATTCTTTAGTATATATAGGCTTCTCATTTTTATTGCATAACTTAATTTTTATTTGAATACCTTTGACTATGAACTGGGAAATGAAACCCGCAGACACGTACTGTCACTGCATCTAATCCACGTCGCTACCCCACACCCGATGATTAGAGTACCTAGAATTCCCAGATGTTCTCCTTCAGCCTTTCTCTCCGCAGGAACTCTGAACGTGCTGTCGGTGTATTGCCGATACACAACTTTCTTGTACTTGGAGCCTATGTAAAACTCTTCCTTATCTAAAAACGGATTCGAAACACTTCAACAAAACACACAAACAACTAAGGTTAGTACCTGTCTTAATGAAAGTGGAAGTTGAGTTTTCAATTTTGAATGAAAATATAGTTTTCATTTAAGTAGTTATGCTAATTTTTTTTTTTTAAAGATTTTATTTATTTATTCGACAGAGATAGAGACAGCCAGCAAGAGAGGGAACACAAGCAGGGGGAGTGGGAGAGGAAGAAGCAGGCTCATATCGGAGGAGCCTGATGTGGGGCTCCATCCCAGATCGCCGGGATCACGCCCTGAGCCGAAGGCAGATGCTTAACCGCTGTGCCACCCAGGCGCCCCAGTTATGCTAATTTTTAATAGCATTCTCCCAGTCCAGCAAGAAAGAGTAAGACTTTAGAAATAGATAGGCGTGGTAGAAAGTGCTCCTTGCTGGGAGTGGAGCCATCCGAGACCTGCGCCCACTCTGCGGGTAACTAGAATGACCTTCAGCTGGTCATTGCCTGCTGGACCCTCAGTTTCCTCACCCCCAAAATGAGGTGTGAGATGAGATGATCTCTAACGTTTCTCTATAGCCCTGAAATTCTGAGCCCAGATTTCACCGATGAAGTGTTCTCTGGTTACTGCAGTATTTCTGGTTTATAAGGGCTGAAATGGCTCAGTGTTTTCAGCCACTTCCTTTATCTAAAGTTTGCACTGACTCCTCATGGCCCCTGTAGCCTTTTTTTTTTTTTAAAGATTTTTATGTATTTATTTGAGAGAGAGAGAGAGAGATAACAAGTGGGGAAAGGGACAGAGAGAGAGGGAGAGAGAGAATCCCAAAGAGACTCCCCGCTGAGCATGGAGCTTGAAGTGGGGCTTGATCCCTGGACCCTGAGATCATGACCTGAGTCGAAATCAAGAGTCAGCTGCTCAACCAACTGAGCCACCCAGGTGCCCCAGCTCCTGTAGCCTTTTGACTACTTTACTGCCCTTCCCACCTGAAATAACCTTTTGCCCCTGTACATTGCAAATCATAGTCTCCATTGCAATCAAACTAACCAGCTAACCTTTGCTTAGCTACGGGTTACCAGAGATGCCGTACACCCAGATCCGAACACATGTCCATCCCGATCTCTCAAATCATATCCATGAAAGGTTAGTGCATGACATGTGAGATGATGGAGGGCAAAGTGGTTGGAAAAGTCTTCAAGAAGTGTCTGGTGATACTACTCTACATACAGTTTTTAAAGGTCCAATAATGATGCTTTCCTTACATTTATTCACAATGGACTTATTTTTTTACATTTCTGTAACATATACATTATTGGTGGTTTTGCAGCATATTTTCCTATAAGTTCTGGGAGGACAGAGACCATATCTACTATACTGCCCTCAAGAATTTAAAATATTCTTCACACATAGCAGTTTTAAGAATGTAAAAGAACAGATTACTGAACTGATAAGGAAATCTCTGGAGGAAAAATAAGCAGCAAACGGTAGATAAGGAAAATAATACTTTAGCTTTGAATTTAGGCACTAATTTTTGTTTAAGTTGGACAATTAAGAGCAAGATAAGGGCACATGGATATGAGAAGACAATCCAACAGAAAAGAAAGAAAGAGTGACTACAAAGAATCAAATGAGATAGTTGGAAATTTTCCTGTGAGAAAATTGCGAGAGGAGAAATTAAGGAGGAAAGGTTGCTGGGAAGCATTTTGTTACTGTTCTGATGTTACTGTTTAATGCAACTGTTTGTTTTTCTAAAATTTAGCATAATTCTTAATTTTCTGAAAGAAAAACATGAAAAAAAAATTGGGACTCAGAGTCTGGAGACTTACTTCTGTTCTTGTAAGCGATGCAGCTCCCGTTCCCATTCCCTACTGGGGGAGTAGTCCCATTCCACCTCCACCGCCGCGATGTAGTAGGTCCTCTCTGGCAGGTGGACGCTTGGATCGTCAGACATTCGCCTGCATTTGTTCACAGTGTATTTTTGCTTCATGCCTCCTGTGTAGTGATCGGTTGTCAGGCATTCAACATCGAAAGTCCCTGAAATGGTAAATAAGAAAGCGTGTCACTCCTTTGCTCAGCACCTTCAACTGAGCTCCTCAACTCACTCAGAATCAATACCCAAGTCCTTAACGTGGCTCAGCTGGATGGTTACACCAGCCACCACTCACTCTGCTCCAGTCACAGAGGCTTCTTTGCTCTTCTTAGAAGAGGTCAAGTGTGTGCCTGCCTCAGGGCCTCTGGCCTTGCTGTTTCCTCCGCCGGGAACACTCCTCCCCAAAATAGCCACAGAGCTCATGTCCTCGCTTTATTCAAGCTTCTCATTAATCATCATCTCAGAGAATTGTTATCCACCTTCCCCCATCAGTCACCAGCCCCCTTTTCTGCCCTATTTTTCTTTTCTTTTTTTTTTCATAATAACATTTTTATTATATTATGTTAGTCACCATACAGTACATCCCTGGTTTCTGATGTAAAGTTCGATGATTCATTAGTTGCATATAACACCCAGTGCACCATGCGATACGTGCCCCCCTTACTACCCATCACCAGCCTATCCCATTCCCCCACTCCCCTCCCCTCTGAAGCCCTCAGTTTGTTTCTCAGAGACTATGGGCTCTGCCCTCTTTTTCTTTATAGTGCTTACAACCACTAGCTTCTTGTCTCCCTGCATTAGAATTTCCACTTCACAAGGCAGACACTTTATGTCTTTTGTTGACTGTTGTATTTACACTTATCTAATGAATAAAGGGAGAGGTGACACTGGACTTGTCTTATGTTGTGGTAGCATATGATGAACCAGATAAAGCCTGAAGCAAGTTAGTATGTTTCACGTTTTGGTTAAAGTTCTTTCTTTTTTGTTTCAGTTTGTTTTACTCATTCAGAACCAGGCCTGCAGATATCTCTGAGGTTGCATGGCTATCATTC
Source organism: Ursus maritimus (assembly GCF_017311325.1). Classification (NCBI taxonomy): domain Eukaryota; kingdom Metazoa; phylum Chordata; class Mammalia; order Carnivora; family Ursidae; genus Ursus; species Ursus maritimus. The sequence continues at coordinate 15,187,822 of NW_024424453.1, read as the reverse complement.
TATCATAGGACCCTCGACTGCGAGCAGCCAACAAGCCAACGCTACATGTAGGCTACAGAGAGAGGACAAAAAGTTTCACTGCAGAGCTGTTATGGAAGTCATTCCCTTTCTAGTCTGATTTGCCAGCTATCTTTAAAAGGAACATAACTTAAAAAGAAAGCATCTTGAGGATTCTATGGTGTGGAAATGGGAGAAACTACGGTCTACTCTTCACTTCACTTGTCACTCTCCTCCCCTCAACAGGCAGGAAATAGATCTATCAGCCACACACTTAGCTAATAGTGACTCGGACGTGCTCTTCAAGGGAAGGAAGGGCACACATTTGGGAGTTGGGGAAGGGAAGCGTTTATCACCCAACACAGGATTTTAAACCCAAGTGACATGAATCTATTCAATGGAGACTTGTCTTGACTTTTAAAAAAAATGCACCTTCAGTATCGGGCTCCATGAGGAGTGTAACGCTTGTTTGAGGGAAGAGGTTTGCTGTGTCTCTTCTTTCTCCTTTTGACAGATACGTGTTTCCTGTAAAGTAAATCCCATGTACATCAGCCTCGTTTCCAGCACTGAATAAGTACCACATGACTGAATCTCCTCGGCACATGTTGAGACCAGGCTGATTCCCGTACATGAATCCATTCATGGCTGTAAAAGTTGGGAAATGGTATTTTGAAAGTGGTTTATCTCATGTCCTCCTACATGAAAACCTCCCATATTTTCCAGCGCCAACTTTGTTGATCTAATTTCTGAAAGACCCATTCATGCCTGCCCCACCGCTTTATGCATCAGGAGTGTCTCTGCAACTCCTAGTTGCACCCAGCAGCCCCAGACAGTCCCTGGCTGGAAGGGGAAGAGCTGCAGGCAGGGTTCTTGACGTTCTGCCCTGTTCGTCCCAGCTAGCCATTTCCTAGTTCTCTCAAGAGTCAGATTTGCAAGCATCCAAATGTGTGAATAATAACAGCTATTCCTTGGCACTGTAGACTGAGAATGTGTTTGTTGCTCTGGATGGAAAATTCTCTGATTCATCATGAAGAACAGGGAAGAGTGAATGCGGAAAGTTTCCTCTCACTGCTGTTACTAATCAGTAATAGTCTTGAATTCTCCAAAATGTAAAAATGCACACTCGAAAGGAATATTATCATGATCGTGACTAATATTGATTCAATTAAAACAACATCAGTTTATAACACAAGTTAACATTTGTTTCTTCTTACTACAGTGATTTTCACATGTAGTCCATTAGCAATGTGGGCATTCTGAACAATTAGCTCACTGTCTCTAAACCTCTAGAATTACACTGGGAACGAAAAAGAAAATCTGATGCTAGGTTTCAATTAAATAAGAATTTCTGGAGGTTGCCCTGAGCATTTAAAAAAGTAGTTTTAACAGTTTTAATAAAACTCCCAGGGGAATTCTAATTTGTAGTCAAGGGTGAGAATCACCGAAGTTTGTTGACAACAGAGACCATATCTCTCTTCATTTTGAATAATAAAACGAGGCTATAGCTACCAAACCACAGATGAGAAAAGCATCTAATCCAGTTGTTCTCAAACTGACACATATATCACAATGACGTAGAGGGTTTGTTGAATAGGAATTGCTTGGCCCCACCCATAAAGTTTCTGATTCAGTAGGTAGGAGTTGGGGCCCAAGAATTTGCATTTCTAACAAGTCCCTGGGTCATGCTAAAGCTGCTGATCCAAGGACTACATTTTAAGGACCATGCATTTAATTGACATATTTTGTATGTTTTATTATCCTAGATTAAGCGAAGCGAAGAATAATGGACTGATACCTTAAATATCAATATTACCCTCAGAGTTGTATTTAATCGTCTGTTGAAAATTAATCAATGGGCAAAGCAATTAGCATTTTGGTTTCATTAAAAGCATTACATGTGCAGTACTGAAATCAGAGTATTGGCAGATGGTGCGTACTTACAGTGCATCTTATTAGATTCCTGGAAGTCTTCATCTTCCTTATTCACCAGGTGCGGTGCAGTGGTAAACATTCTAATATTATCATCCAGGAGTAAACTTTCATTCTCATCAAACACTGTGGGAAACAGATAGAACTCCTTGTTTACATCTTTCTGTAAATCAAAACAAAAACAACGAAGTGAAGATAGGGTAAGTGTAGCAGAAAGGCTTCCATGTACACAACACTATTTGGGCACAAACTCGCCAAAGGAAGGAGAAGAGGTTTCCATTCCTCTTCGTAGATGGGGCTCACGACATTGTCCAGTTGACTACCAGAGTTTTCATTACTATCTGTGTAGTAGGCTTTTGGTTCAACATGATCTAAGTATCTCTCTGCACCTACGAGTTCTGACTCCTCTCCCCACCTTCCTGCCAGCTCTGCCCACACCAACGGAACACACCAACAACAATTACTAAAATAGGGGGAGTAGATGGCTGTGCCAGAAATTAGAGAAAGTGTCATCCACACTTATTCATGAAAACTTAAAGAATTTCTATAAGGCAGAGCAGGAGAAGCAGATAGAGGGAGGAATCATCTTAAGTGAAGAAATAGCCTGCCAAATGAGGGGGGCCAGGAATTCACACAATCTCTAGTCATCTGGACAAACATTCTCACTTCCTCTCCCCCGTCCCTGCTGAAAAATAAGCAAGCAGAAATGCTATCTGGTCTATGAAATGTTTCAGTAGTTCAGAAGAAGGCAATCAGTCTAAGAGACCAAAGCGTATGAACCCCTAAAAACTAGATACTCCCTCAAAGAAGAGAAAACTTTGTCTTTTTTTCTGAGATAGTTTTTTTTCAGATGAAAAATATGATTATCAAGTTTTTAAAATCCAGCTAAAGCAGAGAGCTGAAGGTTAGATCCTATAGAAAACTAAATCAGTGATAGAGATAATTTTTTTAAAAATTTATTTATTTAAGAGAGAGAGAGTGGAGGGAGGGGCAGAGGGAGAGAGAGTCTCAAGCGGACTCTGAGCTGAGCATGGAGCCTGATGCAGGACTCAATCCCATGACCCTGAGATCATGACCTGAGCTGAAACCAAGAATCTAACAATTAACTGCTTGTACCAATGAGGTGATGCCCCTGTGATGGAGATAATTTTAAGAAAGGTCTCATAAATCAGAAGAAAAGATTCAAAGATGAAAAATACATACGTAGTAACAATTTCAGAAAGAGAGGCATTATAAAAGGGGAAGACATAATGGTAATAAATAATGGAAACGTTTACCACTATAAAGAGAAAATTCAGATTCAAAAGCTTGACTGCCAACAAGGCAAAAGTAGTCATAGAGATCTATGCTTAAAAATATTCTGGTAAAATTTTTGAATTTCAGACATAGACAAATTTCTACAATAAGTCATTTTAAAAGTGTTATTACAGGGCGCCAGTCTGGCTCAGATGGTTGAGTGTCTGCCTTCAGCTCAGGTCATGATCTCCAGGTGCTGGGATCAGTCCCATATCAGGCTCCCAGCTCAGCGGGGAGCCTGCTTCTCCCTCTCCCTCTGCCTCTCCCCCTGCTTGTGCTTTCTCTCTCTCTCAAATGAATGAATAAAATCTTTAAAAACAAGTGTTATCACAAACATTGGACTTCTCTAGTACATTAAATATCAGAAAAAGATGGAGTAACATTTATGTTTCTGAGGGAAAAAGATTATGATACAAAAATTCTGTACCTAGCAAAGAACAACAAAAATATGTTCTCACATGTGTAGGGACTGTAATAGAAGACTGCTACAGTCACTTGTATTCTGATTTATAGAGAAAACTTCAGTAAAAGTCTACAGGTCATATTTTCTGATCATAATGCAACAAAACTAAAAAATACTAATAAAGGGACAAAAAGTTAATAAAATTAAAAAGATCATATTTGATCCTAATAACTCTTAGATCAGAGAGGAAGCAAACATGATTACTAAATACTTGGTAAACAACATCTATGAGAACAAGGCATAATGTATGGAATATACTAAACATATAAACTGAGAATCTGAAATACTTTTATTTTTTTAGAGAGAGAGAGTGCACAGGGGTGGGGGGAGTGGAGGGGCAGAGGGAGAGAATCTTAATTAAGCAGGCTGCACTCCCACTGTGGAGCCTGATGTGGGGCTCAATCTCACGACCCAGATATCATGACCTGAGTTGAAATCAAGAGTTGGACACTTAGCTAACTGAGCCACCCAGGCACCCCTGAAATACTTTTTATTTTAAGGAAAACCAAATAAAAATAAATGTTTGTAAATATCTGCAAATTTTAGAAAAGTAAAATAAAAAAAGAAGAAAGGAATTAATAAAGGCAAAAGAGAACCTGTCTAATAAATTAGAGCACAAATTAAAATGGCTAAACCTAAAAATGTATTATTTGAAAAGACCAATGAAATATACAGATCTCTGGCAAGTCTAATAAAAAAAGATGAGCGATAACCTAAAAATACCACAATAGAACTGAGAAAGGAATATAACCACACATACGGAGAAGGAAAAAAAGATTATTATGTACAATAAATGTTCTAAGTTGACTAAGAAGAAGGTACCTGAATAGACCAATATCCATAGGTGAAATAAAAATGTGATTAAAACACATTTTAATAGAAAACAAAAGAAGGAAAGAAAAAGGAAAACCCCTAACTACTTCTTTTTTAAAAGTCACACACTTGAGGGGCGCCTGGGTGGCTCAGTCGTTGAGCGTCTGCCTTCGGCTCAGGGCGTGATCCTGGCGTTCCGGGATCGAGCCCCACATCAGGCTTCTCCACTAGGAGCCTGCTTCTTCCTCTCCCACTCCTCCTGCTTGTGTTCCCTCTCTCGCTGACTGTCTCTCTCTGTCTAATAAATAAATAAATAAATAAATAAATAAATAAATCTTTAAAAAAAAAAAAAGTCACACACTTGAGGGATGCCTGGGTGGCTCAGTTCATTAAGTGTCTGCCTTTGGCTCAGGTCATGATCCCAGGGTCCTGGGATCGAATCCCACATGGACTCCAGGGGAGTCTACTTCTCCCTCTGCCTGCCACTCCCCCTGTGGTGTGCTCTCTCTCTCTGACAAAGAAAGAAATAAAATCTTTAAAAAAAAAAGTCACACAGTTGATGTAATTTTATGGGCAATTTCTTTCAAATCTCTAAGGAGCAGATAATTCCTATCTATTTAAATAGTTCCCAAGTATTCAAAACGTGGAAATCTTCCCAATTTATTTAATGAAGATAGTATAACCATGATACAATACCTTAAAAAAGCACACAAAATCTAAAATAATATCACTTCCAGCTTAGGTGAGAAATTCTAAATAAAACACTATTAAATTCAATGCAGAAATATAATTGAAAAAAATATTTAAAAACCACAGTGCTCATACCACCAGCATTTTTCACAGAGCCAGAACAAACAATCCTAAAATTTGTATGGAACCATAAAAGACCCCAAATAGCCAAAGCAATCCTGATCAAGGAAAGCAAAGCTGGAGGCATCACAATTCCAGACTTAAAGCTGTTATTACAAAGCTGTAATTGTCAAGATGTACTGGCATAAAAACAGACACGTAGATCAATGGAACAGAATAGAAAACCCAGAAATGAACCCACAACTATATGGTCAACTAATCTTCAGGAAAGTAGGAAAGAATATATAATGGAGAAAACACAGTTTCTTCAACAAATGCTGTTGGAAAAACTGGACGGCAACATGTAGAAGAATGAAACTGGACCTCTTTCTTACATCATACACAATAATAAATTCAAAATGGTTGAAAGACCTAAATGTGAGACAGGAAACCATCAAAATCCTAGAGGAGAACATAGGCAGCAATCTCTTTGACATCGGCTGCAGTGACTTCTTACTAGACACGTTGATGGAGGAAAGGGAAACAAAAGTAAACATGAACTATTGGGACTTCATCAAGATAAAAAGTTTCTGCACAGTAAAGGAAACAGTCAACAAAACTAAAAGGCAACCTACAGAATTGGGAAAAGATATCTGCAAATGACACATCTGATAACTCTATAAAGAACTTATCAAACTCAACACCCAAAAAACAAATAATTCAGTTAAGAAATGAGCAGAAAACGTGAATAGACATTTTTCCAAAGAAGACATCCAGATGGCTAATAGACACTTGAAAAGATGCTCAAAATCACTCATCATCAGGGAAATACAGATCAAAACCACAAAGAGATATCACCTCACACCTGTCAGAATAGCTAAAATCAACAACACAAGAAACAACAGGTATTGGCGAGGATGCAGAGAAAAGGGAACCCTCTTACAGTATTGGTGGGAATGCAAACTAGTGCAACCGCTCTGGAAAACAGTATGGAGGCTCCTCAGAAAGTTAAAAATAGAGCTACCTTATGACCCAGCAATTGCACTAGTAGGTATTCATCCAAAGGATACAAAAATACAGATTCAAAGGGGTACATGCACCCTGATGTTTACAGCAGCATTATCAATGATAGCCAAACTATGGAAAGAGCCCAAATGTCCATTGACTAATGAATGGGAAAAGAATATTACTCAGCCATTAAAAAGAATGGAATCTTGCCATTTGCAATGACATGGATGGAGCTAGAGTATATTATGCTAAGTGAAATAAATCAGTCAGAGAAAGACAAATACCATATGACTTCCTCACATGTGGAATTTAAGAAACAAAACATATGAACATATGGGAGGGTGGGAAATAGAGAGGGAAACAAACAATAAGAGACTCTTTAGAACAAACTGAGAGTTGCTGGAGGGAGGGGATGGGGTGAGCTAGATGGGTGATGGGTATTAAGGAGAGCTCTTGTTATGATGAGCACTGAGTGTTGTTTTAAGTGATGAACCACTGAGTTCTACTCCTGAAACCAATATTGCCTTGTATGTTAACTAACTAGAATTTAAATAAAAATTTGAAAACAAACAAAAAAAGCCCACAGTGTTCAAGCAATGTTTTTCCCCAGAAGTGCAAGACTGGTTCAACATTAGGAAATCCTTAATGTAGTTGGTCATGCTTACAGGTCAAAGGAGAAAAGATACATAATAATTTTTTAAATAAAAAATTTTAAATAAAATTACATATTTTGGCACTAGATATTCCCTCCACTTTCCCCCAGATCTTTGCAAGGCTTCCTCCTTGAAATTTAGATCTCACCTCAAATATTACATTCACTTTATCTGAACTAGGATTTCTGTTCACTATCACATTACCCTAAATAGAAATTCCATGTTCATGGCTAGGAAGACTCAATACCACCAAGTTGTCAGTTCTTACCAATTTGATCTATAGATTTAATGCAATACCAATAAAAATACCAGAAAATTATTTCTGGATATAAACAAAGTGATTCTAAAGTTTATACAGAGAGGCAAAAGGCCCAGAATAGCCAACATAATACTGAAGAAGAACAAGGTTGGAAGACTGACACTTCCCAACTTCAAAACGTACTACAACACTACAGCAATCAAGACACTAGGGCATTTGTGAAAGAATAGACCAATAGATCAATGGAAAGAATGGAGAGACCAGAAGTAGACTCACATAAATTTAGTCAACTGATTTCTGCCAAAGAAGCGAAGGCAATACAGTGGAGCAAAGATAGTCTTTTCAACAAATGGTGACATAATAACTGGACGTTTACATGCAAAAAAATAAATAAATAAAAGAATATAGACACAGATCTTACATTCTTCATAAAAATTAACTCAAAATGGATTACAGACCTAAACATAAAATGAATAAAATAAATGTAAAATAAATAAAGTTCCTAAACGTTAACATAAGAAAAATCCAGATGACCTTGGCTATAACTCTTTAGATATAACAACACCTAAACACACAACCTGTAAAAGAAATAATTAATAAGCTGGACTTCGTTAAAATTATAGTTTATGCTCTATTCAAGATAATGTCCAGAGAAGTGAGAAGACAAGCCACAGACTGGGAGAGAATATTTGCAAAAGACACATCTGATAAAGAACTCTTATCTAAAATATCGAAGAACTTTTAAAACTCAACATTAAGAAAACAAACAATGCAATTAGCCAATAGACAAAGACCTTAACAGACATGTTACCAAAGAAGATACACAGATGGAAAATAAGCATATGAAAAGATGTCCTACTTCATATATCATTAGGGAAATGCACATTAAAACAACGGTGGGATACCACCTACTGGGACGACCAAAATCTGGAACACTGACCACACCAGATAGTGACAAAGATGTGGAACAACAGGAGCTCCTGTTCACTTCTGGTGGGAATACAAAATGGTATAGCCATTTTGGAAGACAGTTTGGTGTTCTCTTAGAAAATGAAATACACTTCTACCACACAGTCCAGCAACTGGGCTCCTTGGTAGTTACCCAAAGGAGCTGAAAACTTATGTCTACACAGAAACCTGCACATGAATATTTATGGCAGCTGTACGCATAATTGCCAAAACTTGGAAGTAACCAAAATGTTCCTCAGTAGGTGAATGGATAAACAATCTGGTACTTTCAGGCAATGGAACCTGATTCAGCACTAAAAAGGAATGAACTATTGAGCCATGAAAAAAAGACTTGGAGGAAACTTAAATGTGTATTACCAAGTGAAAGAGGCCAGTCTGAAAAGGCTATATGCTGTATGATTCTAACTATACAACATTCTGGAAAAAGGCAAAACTATGAAACATTAAAAAGGCCAGTGGTTACCAGGTGTTGGGGATTGGGAGTAAGGGATAAATAGGTGCAACACAGGATTTTTAGGGCAGTGAAAATATTCTATATGATACCATAATGGTGGATACTTACATTATACATTTGTCTACACCCACAGAATGTAAACACCAAGAGTGAACTCTAATGTAAACCATGGACTTTGGATGATAACAATGTGTCAATGTAGATTCATCAATTGCAACACATGCACCCCTCTGTTGGAAATGTTGATATTGGGGAAGGCTGTGGGGGAGGGGGAGGGGATATATGGGGAAATCTCTACTTTCTTCTTAATTTTGCTGTTACCCTTAAAGTGTTCTGAAAAATTAAGTAGACAAAAATAATAATAAAAAAAATAAAAAATAAACTCGAAAGCTAAAAAATAAAAGGTGCTGTAGTAAGGGGATAGGTAAGAGGGGAGAAAGGATAGGAGCTAGACTTCTTTGAATATGCCTCTTTTTGTAGATTTGATGTTGGAACCAGATAAATATTTTACATTATTATAAAATAATATTACAATTTTTAAAGGCAATCCCTAGAAGAAATAGAAGTAAAATTAATTAAATAAACTTGTGTATCTGGTGGGTAGCAAAACTACACAGAGAGGAGCTACTCCAAGTGACTTTAACTTTGTAATTTGACGGAACATCCCCAGTGGAATCTACTCTCAGGACAAAAAGGGCTGCAAACAAATCTAAATTGTTTTCAATAATTAGACTGCTGGCTGTAGTGCTGTAATTGTGATTTTTGAGGCTGTTGTATGTTTATTGTGGGGTGAATTGAGTGAATGTTTACGTTGGTATCATTGAGAACTAAAATTTTTCAGTGCAGCTGAAGGGAGATACGGATGTAAGATTAATAAAGTTAAGTAAAAAAACAATAAGAATCCTTAGACCTGAATTTGAATAGAAAGTATCAGTATGAACTCATGATGAATTCTATTTTAAAAAATTTCGTTCTCCAGTTCTGCCCGGTGAAAAGGCCTAGAAACAATGATTAAGCCAATAGAAATGAGTGCCTGTGGTGCCCAGATTGTGATTCTAAAAATAACGTCTTACTGAAAAGAACTAGGGCATTTTGGGAGAAATGGCTAATTCCACGTCTGGCTCAGAAAGTGTGTAATATGAACCTAAAACAGCTTTTTATACTAAAAAAAATCAAGGAAGCTTCAAAGACTACCAAGGTCATATAGAAATGAAGGAATCAACCTGAACAAATCCCCTCAGTGGCAGAAAATAGGATATTTGGGGCACCAATAGGGATAATGTCAATGAATTCAACATACGAAATATTCTTAAATCCATGAGTTCACAACAGCACTTAACAAGAAAATAAATTTTTAAGAATCTTTGAAGTATGTTAGAGAACTATTACTTTGAAAATTTGTAAACAAAGGGAAAGAATCAGCATTTGTCATTTCTTTCTTTCTCAGACTAACCAAATAATCCATTAAGGGAAGTTTCTGCTTATGGAAGTATACTGGCTACTAAATGAAGAAGAATGATGGGGTCAGGATGTTACTATTGTGCAATCCCTGATTAGTTAACAATCTAGGAAAGGGTCCTCAGTGGCTGACAACATTCCCAACTGTATAGTATATATTCCCTGATGGAAGTACCCAGTACCACACATGAAGTAGTTTTGAAAAAAAAAAAAAATCTAACCTGAATTTGATCAAACCTATAGATCTAGCCACTGATTATAGGAAATTGAGGGAAGGAGGAAGAAACATGCTGAATGACACCACAGGAATACGAGCAGTAAATACAGGCATGGGAAACTTCCATAGAATAAATGACCCTTGCGACAGAAAAATGCAAGGAAATAACCTTGAGAAACACAACAACTGATTGCAATGAGTGTCATTATTTGGCTACTGTTTCAAACAACAAACGAAACAAGAGGCAGCTGGAAAAATGGGAACATTGATTGGAAATGTGATAAAATTTGATTAAAAATTGATGATACTAATATTATTATGATGATAATTCCAAGGTATGATAATTATATTGAAGGGATTTTTTTTTTTAAAGAGTCCTTATCTTTTAAAGGTTCATATTACAATAGTGAGAGATAAAAACATGATGGAGTTAGGTATTTCTCTTTCCTGGTCAAATGGTCATTTCCTCCTTTCTAAAAAATGCTTTAAGCAATACTTTCCCTAGTGAATGTTGAGCGACCAATTTCATTTTTTATTTGTGTGTGGGAAGTCTAAATGTATCATAAAAGACCTTGGGTTCCAAGGAAAGTCTGTTTCCAACTCATCTTGAAATAATCATGTTAGCCAGAGATTCTCTACACAAGAGAGCTCTTACGAGCCTGAGAAAAATTTGTAATAAACATTATGTGTTATATCCTCACTGTGTCAAAACCCAGAATTTTCTTTGTAATAATGATAATTCAGAAGGATTGGGAAATCATTTTTATTTTTCCTCATTGGACTCACCGGTCTCCCATTTGCACGCAAACTTCCTTTCCTGCATATTTTCATTGGCCCGATAAGCCCAGTGAATATATCTTTGGTGGGATCCACAGCAGAATAATACATCTTAGATAGGCAGACAGGGTCTTTGTAAGTGGGTCCCACTTCTTTGGGGACAGTCCATTCGTAGGTGAATGTTTGTTTGGGTGCCACATGTGAAGCTGAAGGAGGAGGCACACCTGTGAGAAATATCACAGTGGAGAGTTAAATATGCTTTCTAATGTGGTCATTTGAGCCACCACGTAGACTAGACTGGCTTTAGTCTAAGACAACCCACTTCTCGGTTCCTTATTACGAATTAGAATGAAACCCTACTTGAATGGTGTCCACTTGTGCTCCTGTGTCAGGTCACGGATGGGTGTGATTTCCTTCAGGAAGCCTCCTTCTAACCAGTGATTCAAACACACCAAATTGGTGTGATTTGGTGCCTGCTATGGTCTGAATGTTTGTGTCCTCCTAGAATTCACATATTGGAATCCTAATGTCCAATGAGATAGTCCTAGAAGGTGGGGCCTTTGGGGGGCGTGATTAAACCATGAGACTGGAGTCCCCCTAAATGGGATTAGTGCCCTTACAAGAGAGATCCCACAGAGCTCCCTAGCCCCTGCTACCACATGAGAATACAGCAAGAAGTCTGAGACCCAGAAAAGGGTCCTCATCCAACCATGCTGGCCCCCTGATCTTGGACTTCCAGTCTCGAACTGTGAGTAATAAATTTCTGTTGTTTATAAGCTGCCCAGTGTATGGCATTTCGTTACAGCAGTCTGGGCAGACTAAGACAGGGCTGCTCTCACAGCCCCTGACAATGTGCCCAGAACTTTTCATGTTATATTATGTGTATTTCCCCCACGGATAGAAGGTAACCCTCCTGAAGCAAGCATTGTCTCTGTATTTCCCTTGCTAGAAAAACACCTGAAAAGAGGGGGTAATCCATACCTGTTCTATTGAACAACACTGAACTGAAAATAATTTCAGAACTAAAAGGTAACTGCAGATGATTCTGTTCAAATATCCTGATTTTATTCCTGGGGAAACTGAGGCCAGAAAGAATGAATAACTTGCCCACAGTCACACTGCAAGAGGTGGCAAAGGCACTATTCTTCATCAGTCAGCCTGACATATAAAAATACCCAAATGCGTGCATAAAATGGAATATTTGTGTCATTAAAGTTACATTAAAATGATTATAATGCCAAGGAAACAAACTCAGTACAAAAATACAATGACAGGTACTTATATACTATGATCTCAGCTACATTCAATATATATATTATATGTACACAGATGAAAGAGTAGGGGATTATATAAGAATATAAGAGTGGTTGTCTATAGAACTATAGATAATATTTTCAACTGTACCTTTTTATATTTTTCAAATATTCTAAAATGAGCATCTAATCTTATAATTGCAAGAAGATTTTTCAAATCTAAAAATCACCCAAGCAGGACTCCAGAAATGTATTGATATAATCCCAATAAGTTACTTGCAGCATTTTCAAAACTCATCCAATTAAGGCAGGACAAAGTTCCAGACGCCTGTTGGAAATGGAAGGAGAAGAGATTTACTTGCTTCCTGGCAGATGCCTAAGAATGATAGATGAGCGGTATCCTCGGAAGTTCCTGCCTTCAGTTTTTGCAGGGCAGTTTTCCCCGGCTGACCAGCGCAGTGGGTTATTAAATGTTGTTTGGTTACAGAATGTTGTACTCACCTTCACTCAAGGGGTTGTGATGTGAGGTATAGTACGTGCCCTCGTTGTTCTTACTGACCCTCACTCCAATTGGCTCAATACTGAGGGGATATGCTCCTTTGTTATGGAAAGTGACTCTGATGGTATCTCCCACCTCTGCCCAAATGACAGGACCTAGAGACAAAGAGAGCATTGTTAGTCTTCCTTGGTATACAACCTACAGAATACATTAAGAGTAATTTTCTTTGGCTTGTCCTCTGGCAGAAACTGCTGGAAGCAACATCTTATTTATGGCAAATGGAAAACCTGTTGGTTTGTTTGTTTTCAAGTTTATTATCAACAATATGCTGAGGCTAGAAAGAGGTAAGAAGTGCTGTTTGATTTAACTTCAGGTTAAGGAAACTTGTTATCATTTTTATCCAAGTCAGTTTACCAGCTCTATACATCGACAAGAAACTATCCCGTGTCTATACTCTCCTCATCCTAGTTTTCTGTTCGCCAGATATGTGATATTTTTCCCAAGATTCACGGAGCTGCTAGTTAAACCTTAACCATCCAAAAAGCATAAATTAAATTGTCTTGGATGTGAAGAGTAACAATTTTGTGGATTTTCTGTCACCAAAATTAATATTGTTACCAAATATAGAATAAAAACATAGGTATATAGTACATATTTTATGTAATATATAAAATGATATTTATTGAGAGCTTCCCATGTGCTTTCCTGAGTGCTTATGTGTATTAACTCTTTTAATCCTTATAGCATCTTTATGAGGTAAGGACTGTTATTGTTATTTTTTTAAAGATTTATTTATTTATTTGAGAGAGAGAGAGAACATGTGGTGGGGAAGCAGAGAGAGAAAGAAAGAGAAGCAGACTCCCCACTGAGCGCGGACCTCCCGCCCCCGCCCAAGTGGAGCTCGATCCCACCACCCTGAGATCATGACCTGAGCTGAAACCAAGAGTTGGACACTTAACCAACTGAGCCACCCAGGCGCCCCGGGACTGTTATTGTTATTATTGTTCCCGTTTTACAGAAAGAGAACAGGCATAGCAAACTGAGTGCTTTCAGAGGTCACACAGCTGATAGGTGAGGAGTGCGGATAGTCTGCATCCAGACTCTGTGGGCTCACCCGCCACATTCTGTCTAAGGGCCTGAGCAAGAACAGGTCTCTGGGCTGCGCACAAGGCTCTAAGACAGACCCAGCCTTTTTCGTTAATAGCCTGGATTTTATTTCTAGAGGAATGTAACTTCAGCTAAGAATAGAGGCTAATAGCTTTGTTGTCTGCTTAAACCAAGTCATAAACACACAATTCTTACCTCTTGAAGAAAAAAAAAAATCATCGTTTGGAGTCAGGAGAGTTTTTAATGATGAAGATTTACTATTGGTAATTTACACTGGAAAAAGTAATTAGCTGCTACATTTAATTATCAAATGACCTTCCACATCCTTAGTTTGTATGTGGAAATCATACTGAGGGTCCTGAAGTTTCTATTCTTTCTAAGTTTGGGTAGCCCAGGACAGGAGTACAGGGCACCTGGGTGGCTCAGTCAGTTAAGCGTCTGCCTTTGGCTCAGGTCATGATCCCAGGGTCCTGGGATCAAGCCCCACATCGGGCTCCTTGCTCAGCAGGAACCTCCTTCTCCTTCTCCCTTTGCCTTTTCCCCAGCTCCTGCTTGTTCTCTCTCTCTTTCTCTCAAAAAAAATGAATAAAATCTTAAAAAAAAAAAAAAGTGTAACAGTCATAAATATTCTGCATGGACTCACCCAGGAGGCCAAGATGTTCCTCTTCAGGGCCTCTCTTCTTTTGATTTGTGAAGGAGGCATCTGTGTACTCACGATAAACCAGCTTTTTATAAGATCCTCCAATTCTTGTAGTACCCTGTTTAAAAAATACCTCTGAAGCACTGCCAAGAGAAAAAGGGTTTAACAATGGAGTTGAAAGTAGAACAGAAAGCAGGCATTCACATAGGAAAAATTAAAGAACAAAAGTATGACCAGTGCTCAGAGGTAATTCTTATTTATGATTTGCCAAATATTCAAACAGAAGCAGATGGTACCAGGCACGTCATAGAAGGATATTCAATTAATGAATGGGGTATCATGATATAGAGGTTTCACTTTTTCAAGTGAAGTGAAAAATTTTAAGATGGCCCATGTCAATCCTTGATAGTTATTAATTGTTTTACAATAAAATCTTTTAAACAAATTATGAAATGTTTAAAAATACAGTAGCTACTCTTTATTGCATATCAGCACCAGCCTGGTACTTAGGAACTTTCACTTATTATCTGAAACTCATGTGATAAGGCAACCAAGTTGGCATTATTCTCCCCATTTTACAAATGAAGAAATTAAATTTCAGAAAGGCATTTGATTGCCAAAGCCATCCCATTCATCTCTTCTCCCATTTGATGAATGTATCAGACACCTGCTTTTTGCCAGGAAACTTGTTACTTGCTGAAGGCATAACCATAAGCAAGCTGGACCCATCCCTGTCCACAGGGACTTTACACCATTCAGAGAAGACGGACTAGGAACCAATCAACATAATATGATGCAATAAGCACAGGGAGTTATGGAGCAGTTCTCCTGGGGCTGAGGGAAGTGGTGGAAAGAGGACCCAAAGGCTTTCCAAAGAAGTGATTTTTAAAAATTATCTAGAGGAGAGTCAAGTTAAAAAAGATGAAGTATATGTGTGGGGAGAATAGGGTGGGTGTTGACAAAGAGGAAATACCCTGTGGAAGGCTCAGAGGAAAGAGTGAATAGGCATGTTTTACAAAGTATGACAGGAGCATAGCGTACAGGGCAGGGGAAAAGAGACAGAATGAGACAGAACAGAGACAATGAGGCTTGGAGAGATGGGAGGTGGGCAGCAGGACCTAGATAAAGTGTCAGCATTCCATCCCAGAGCAGTGGGAAAGCTTAGAAAGATGTGAGCATTCGGGAGTAGTGTTTTAAGAGGATCCCTCATGTGGGGAGAAAGTAGACAAGTGTTGGAGACATTGAGGATATAATGAGGCAGTACTTGAGGAGAGAAGGAGGGAATGGTGAAGTGGGGAGTCGGGGATGACACTCAGGTTTTGGGCTTGACTGATGGATGCATAGTGATACTATTCACAGAGAGGAGGAAACTCAGATACACAGGGAAGACAATAGGTTCAGATTTGGACATACTGATTTGGAAGGGCCTCATCCAAGTGGGTTAT
Source organism: Ursus maritimus (assembly GCF_017311325.1). Lineage (NCBI taxonomy): Eukaryota > Metazoa > Chordata > Mammalia > Carnivora > Ursidae > Ursus > Ursus maritimus. Next base: position 15,171,796 of record NW_024424453.1, on the reverse strand, counting down.
ATTTAAGCAATTTGAAATGCAAATCTACAATTTGAAGAACCTTCTGGGCTGAGATGCAGCTTTCGAGTCATTGCATCTGGATGTCAGTGTAGACTGGGACTTAAATCTCTGCTTCAGGAATCACAGACCTGGGTAGAGCCAGGCCCAGCTATTGACCTGTTGTGTGTCATTGAGTTACGTAACCTTTCCAAGTAGCTTGGTGGCAAATAAGACTTCCCTTAGGAGGTGATGTTTGAGCAGAGACTTGTAGCAGGGGTGTGGCATAAGCTCAACATTTTCGAAAGCTTACTTCGGGTGCTTTATGGAGGATGGACAGTAGGAAAGGAAGACTGAGCAGGGAAGAATGGCTGGGAGGCTCTGGAAGTCATTGAACATGGACAGGAGTAGTTTCTGTGAATCAAAGGACACTATCAAGAGAGTGAAAAGATAACTTATAGAATGGGAGAAAATATTTGCAAACCATATATCTGATAAGGGGTTAATATGCAGAATATATAAAGAAATCATAGACTTTAACAACCACCAGCAACAAAAACAAAAACAAACAACCCAATTCATCAATGGGAAAAGAACTTGAACAGCTGTTTTTCCAAATCACCAGCAAGAACGTGAAAAGATGCTCAACATCACTAATCACCAGGAAAACACAAGTCAAAACCACAATAAGATACAACTTCACACCCAATAAGATGCCTATTATAAAAAAATGGAAAAGAAATATTGGCAAGGATGTAGAGAAATTGGAACCCTTGCACATTACTGGTGGGAATGTAAACTGGTTACAGCCGTTCCTCAAAAAATTAGAAACACAATTGTCCTATGGTTGAGCAATTCCATTCCTAGGCATGTACACAAAAGAATTGAAAGCAGGGATGTAAACAATACTTGTCCTTCCATGTTCATAGTTGCATTATTCACAATAGCCAAAAAGTAGAAACAACCCAAACTGTCATCAACGGATGGATAAACGAAATACGATACATGCATGCAATGGAATATCACTGAGCCTTCAAGGGGAACGAATGCTACAACATGGATGAACCGTGGAAACATTGTGTTAAGTGAAATAAGCCAGACAAAAAAGGACAAATACCGCATCATTTCACTTGCATTAAGTGCCCAGAATAGGCAAATTCATAGAGACAGAAAGTAGAAGTTATTAGAGATTGGAAAGCTGCTGTTTAGCGGATACAGACTTTCTATTTAGAATGATGACAAAGTTCTGGAAATGGATAGTGTGGATGATGCTACAACTTTGTGAATGTACTGAATGCTGCTCTATTTTCACAAAAGGAAAGCTAATGCATTGATCAGTCTAATTGTATTCAGTATTTTCTGAGGAATTTGTTGAGCATTTGGTAATTTTTAAAACCATTTTCTTTCATGAACTCAAAAGTCATATTTCTTAAACTGGGACTCATACCAAACACCTTGATAAATATTTAGCAGGCTAAATTTCAGGTACTAATTAAAATGTTAATTGCTGAATCCATCTTTCTTTTTTTAGGGAGGCATATTTTGAAATAGTCCTTGTTCTGAATTACCTTCCAGGAGCTGTTAAGCTTTCTTTGGTGAAGACGTCTATTCCAGAAGGCGCATAGTTCCAGATGATTTCCTCAGCAGCGATGTAGTAATGTCTAACATGTTTCCCACGGATATTGTCCTCTGATGAAGTCTTGTTACAGTCTTGTACCTGGAAAAAGGCCTGGAGCCCAGCTGAAAACCACACGGAAGGAGACATTGGTTAATGAAGCCAATGGTTTTCCCCTCCTATTGCCTTGTAAACACTGCTGGTGAAATAACAGATAGAAATTGAAGAAATAGATAGCTAGAAACAATATTAAAAATGATAGTAAACAGGGTAAGTGATTTACTGATGGAAAAATCAAGCAGTAAAACTTCTCCATATGGCACAGAGAAATCATATACTAGTATTTTTTAAAAATATGGTACCAATCTCTGTGGAGTTTCACTTGGGAGGTCTTTTGATGAGAAAAAAAAGACACATTAATAGATAATTATTGAAGAAAGGTTTGGCCATATTTTAAGGGGCAGGGTGGAGTGGAGGAAGAGGAATAGAATGAGCATATATGATTATGGTTCTCAGACAAAATAAAAATGGATATGTACCCAGTGTGCTGGGTCTTCTGAGGCCAAGGTCATATTTAGTAAGTGAGGTTATGTTCGAAGGTCCAATTAACATACCAAAAGACCCAGATTAAATTTAATTTCTTCAGGAGATCAATATTACAAACTAATACTTTTTCAAGAACTAAGAATGTTCTTATATTGAAGAGATGGAAGAGGAATTTAGCAAATTAAACCAAGGAGTAGATGGATTCAAAGAACAAAGTTGGTTATATTTGATAGAACCAAGTAAAAAAGAAAAAAAAGAGCTACTTTTCAGCACCACATGCAAATCTTCTGGTGTTTACAATATTGTGTATCTTATAAAGCTGAGAAGTTGTATACAGAACAATACTTTTAGGATAGAACTACCCATTCAGAACCAGTTGTTCTTTTCCCCAAATTAATATATTTTCAGATTTCATTACTTTATAAAATTCCAGTCTTTGTTATTAGCTTATGATGCATACTGTCATAGGAATAAAATTAAGTTACCAGTTCAAAGCTCAGATTATTCCAAAGATATTTAACTTTTACATTAAGATTCCCAATAATCACCCCATTAGTCGTATAACTGAGACATGACACTTATATCAGCTGACCGCTCATTTTCGCTAAAGATGCCTTACCTTTCAGGTGGTTTAGATTCTGACAGCTAAGCAGCCATTCTCCAGGATTCTGGGCCACCATAAAAGCTTCGAAGAGGGTAGCAGGAAAGAGATTGACCGTATCAATCCGGTAGTTCTTATTAGTCAACACTTGGCCGTGGAAGAAAGCTGCGTGCACATCCACTTCATTACCCATACCAAAAAGATACCATCTGACTCTGTCCTCTGCACACATGGAGAGTCCTGGGAGACTTCCAAAAGTGTATCCGTTCACAGCTGTAAGCCAAGAGCAGAGATTGTGCCTCAGAGACATTGGTGCCTGGGATAGTAAAAGTCACCTTTATAGAAACAGAATGAATTTGGGATGGAAAATACCTGGCACACATCTTGCTGCTATTCCTCCGTCCTGTACCCCCATCAGACATTGCTAATCAATCACAATGCTCTTATCTTAGACCTGTATTCAGCCTCAGGAATTTTGTCAACACAGCATTAGCAGATGAACACGGCACTGAGGATGAAACCTATTTTCCCTCTCCGTTAGAAGCTGTACACATTAGTAGGTGTATATGTGTGTGTATTTGTAAATGCAAATATGTGCATAGATACACACATACATACAAAATGTACACACATAAATTTTAAAAAGACTGAAGATTATTTAGTAATCAATCATGTATCATGTTGATAGTGGTAACATGAATGATTTCAATGTTCCCTTTTTGCTTACAGAACTCTGCCAATTTTCTACAGTGAATGTGATTTACTTTTGTAATAAGAACATGAGGAGGGGCGCCTGGGTGGCACAGCGGTTAAGCGTCTGCCTTCGGCTCAGGGCGTGATCCCGGTGTTATGGGATCGAGCCCCACATCAGGCTCTTCCGCTATGAGCCTGCTTCTTCCTCTCCCACTCCCCCTGCTTGTGTTCCCTCTCTCGCTGGCTGTCTCTATCCTCTGTCGAATAAATAAATAAAATCTTTAAAAAAAAAAAAAGAACATGAGGAAAGCTTTTTTTTCTTTTTTAAAGATTGGAAGACAAAATTGGAAGAGATGTGAAGGAGGAAAGAAGAAATGCTGGGGAAGGATAGCAAGGACCAGTACCAGAGCCACAAAGCCCCAAAAGTTCAAAGGCAGGCTGACCTAAGACCCTTTGAAGAAACTTAGGCTCACTATTCACACCAGGTGGTCCTGGAAGTAAGGTGGGAATTGGATCTGGGAAGCACAGAGAATGTACCTGATACAACAGAGGTACAACCAGACCTCCCCAGACTTTTTGAGTATCTTTTTCTAACATCTATTTTTGATTGGTGCATAACAGAGGCAGGATTGAAGTATAGAAAGACACCTTCTAGCCAGAAATAAGCAAAAGTTCAGGAGAAAACTCTGTACTTCGTTAGTTATGTTTCTGCTTTGGTAGTTATTTTTGTATTCTCAGTTTCTGAGTAAAGATTATTTTGAAGAACTACACACAAACAACAATCTACACTCATTGGTCTAGTGGTGTGAAGAGATGTGATTTCTTATGCAAATTCTGAGTGATAGACAACCTTACTAAGCTTATTATTTTGTGTCTGGGGACACAATTAAGAATTAAGGAGAAGCCTAGGCAGTAAAGAAAGCATTTCTAGAAGAAATAAAATTAATTGAAAGATAGAAAAAAAAAGATGCAGAGGAAAAATGTATATGTAAAAGAAATACCTTTTAGTACTAGTGGTTTGAACTATTTTCCCAAATACAGTTCAATGCTTTATGATATAAGTATAATTTTAAGCATTTCATTGAATAATTTTAAGCTGCCTCAAATAATTTTTGGAATGAGTTTGGAGGATAAACAAATATATAAATAAATATGACACACATATACATTAACCATAATTGATGATGCTTTCTCCTTATTAGTTTGGGAACAATTTGGTGTATCCAGTTTTACCAGGCACAGAGTTTTGATTTGATCTGTTCAGCTGAATATGAAGTTGCATGTTTAATATACCTTCTTATCAAGGCCAGACTAGAAACACGCTACTTAAGGACGCCTGGGTGGCTCAGTCGGTTAAGCATCTGCCTTCAGATCAGGTCATGATCCCAGCATCCTGGGATCGAGTCCCACATCAGGCTCCTTGCTCAGTGGGGAGCTGGCTTCTCCCTTTGCCTGCCACTCCCTCTGCTTGTGCTCTCTCACTCTCTCTCTGTCTCTGACAAGTAAATAAGTAAAAATCTTTAAAAAAAAAATAAGGAAGCACACTACTTATTCATGTGAAGGATAAACCTAGCAGACTTAATGGATCAAGAAAAATAAGATAAAATTAACACAGCTTCTATAATCTTACAATACATCCTGTTACTCTCCTGGAAGTCTTCATTGTCTTTGTCGACTTTCTCTGGTTCAGAGCAATAGGTTTTAATGTTGTCATCTAGGTACCAGCTGAGATTTTCATCCACCACAGAAAACATCACCACAAATTCTTGGTCAATATTTTTTTCTTTTTCATAATCCAGAGAATCTGAAGTGAAAAATTACTATTTTAGTAGAAGTTAATCTTTAGCATGTATTTTTAGCAGGTGATTTATAGCTTTAAAGATTTATTTTTCTTATAAAGCACAAATCTGGATTAGCCACTTCCGTTTTACAGACATGGAAATCCTAGGAAATTTTATGGTCGGTATCCTGGGCTTGGAGATCCTCATATATCTGGATGTCCACTGACCACATAACTATTCAAGACTTTTTGGTAAATGAGAAGGTTGGAATTTAAAGTTGTGTGTACATCTTCTGGTGCATACAGCCATACGGTGAGACACTAAGTCTTTGCAGGTAACTCATTATTCCAGGAAGAATTAGATTTCGAGCTCTTGAGCTATGTGGTGTTTTTCATGATGCTAGAAATAGGTACTGTGATCTTACATTCACCAACACAATACAGATAACTGCAGACCGAACACCATGGAGTGCCGCTAATGCGTCACACTCAGTAGTCCCACATCTCTTCCACACCACTGATGGAACTTGGGGACAGCAAACCTACCTTCCAGGAAAGCATGTTTCTTGCAGTTTAGCAATGTGTGGGAATGCTTGTTCCATTTATCCGTTCTTCTTTTCCTGCCCTGCTCTTTCTTTCCTTTTTTTCTAGAATCACCCCCTCTCAACCTTACCTACTCAATCGTAACACAGAAGACTTGACTTATATTTAAAAAAAAAAAAAAAAAACCAAACTGCCCCGTCTCTTGCCTTTTGGTCATACATCATGATCAACAATGAAAAAATGTACCTTTTTTACAGATTATCAAAGGTCCGATGAGTCCTGAGGCGATATCTTTTGGAGCGTCAATGTGGGAATGGTAAATCCTGGTCACACAATTACTGTCTTCCTCACCGGGACTTTGGTCTTGGTTGGCGTCCAATACATATGTGTACTGCTCGCCTGGATACACTTTGTCATCTGCTTTGTAAAAATCTGTGGTGTTATCAGGATAGATGGCCCCTAGGAGGCAATACACGATAAAGTTACAAAGTTAATGTATTTGAACTTAAATGAGAGACTAGATGGTCCATTAATTTATTCAGCAAACATGTATTCAATTTCTAGGATGTGTCCCCTTGGGGATGTAGTGATGTCCTGTTTGAACAGAGAGGAGTGAGAGGCTAATGACTAGGGGGTCTGGCAGCTTCACAGAAAATTTGGTTATTATTTTTGATACTTACTGAATCTTAAAGGAGTAGTAATAGATAGAGAATAGTGGCTTTTTGTTTGCAATTTAAAGAACCACCTTTGCTCTGGGTCATGGTATGGAAGCATGAGCAAAATGGCTACTCTGTCTTATAATTTGAAACATCTTATATGATATAAATTTTTGCCCATGAAGTAACTACAGATTTTTAAAAATTTTGTACTTTCAATTTTGGAAATTTCCAAAAACGTGTAAAAGTTGAGAAAATAATATGATGAACTTCTATGTACCCATCACCTGAGCTTTAACAATGATCAACTCAAGGCCAATCCTGTTTCATCCTTACACCTACCTACTCTTATCTCCATCACCATCAAATTATTCTAAAGCAAATCCCAGGCATCATATCATTTCATCTGTAAATACTTGAATATGTACCTCTAAAGGATAAGGACTCTTTTTTATTTTTTTAACAGAAACACAATATAACTACCATACCTTAAAAATGAGTAATGCCCTAATATACCATGAAATTGTAAAAAAAAGAAATAAGATGGCAGTCAGCCTGTATGCCATGAGTATATTTATTTGTTTCAGAAGAATAAACAAAAATATATGGTCAAAACAATCACCTTGCAAAGCAATACCTCTTTAAAAAAGAAAACAAATAATTTTAAAAAATCGAACTTTATCTTCATTTTTAGACTTAATCCTTATAATTTCAATTAGCATGGCCTCTGCATTTTCGCTTATGATAATACCTGACATTCATTGAGCTATTACTATGTACTATTATTGTCCCTATTTTATATATGAGGACACTGAAGCACACAGAGAATTTAAGTAACTGGCCTAAGATCCTTCAGCCAATAAAAGGCAAGGCTGCACTTGAAACTTGGTCCATTACTTTCAGAGCCTTTGCTCTTACCCACAACAAAATACCATCATCATCATTACCATCATCAAGTATTAAAAATGAGATCAGAGACACCAAACCTAATCTGTGTTCTTCCTGTACCATCTTTAAGGTTTCTAAGGCCTACATTCCAATGACCTGTTGGTTAATTTTATTTCAGCTGTGGCTCTTGGGTCATGCAGCCATGTGTGCCATTTGGCTGATGTAGGAGACTATTCTGACTGCCTGAGCTGAAACAGAGTTGATCCCAAGTTAGGATGCCACGTGACAATGGCCACAGTATGTTCACACGTAGGAACTTCAGAGGTGAGAAAATCTCTACGTCGAGTCCTGTTTCCTCCCTCTGGACGTTTGCCTTTTCTAGGCCTTAATGCCCATTGCCTAGTTCTCTCATTCTCTTTGGCTGGCGAGTTACGGGGCGCTGGGTGGGAAGTCCCAGTTCTCACTGACTCACTCTAGCAGTCTACCTGGAAGTCCCACGCTCACACTTCACACAAGCGAGTGCAACCAAGGGAAACTCAGCATTATTACGATGAACCAAAATACTTCTTAATAAAATCACTTAGAGCTAAATGACACAGTTATAGATCTTATCCAGGAGGGGAGGCCATAATCTTAGAAGTTAAAAAAGTGCCCCTACTGAGAATTAAGAGGAAATTCCAGCTAGAATATGAGCTGAACTTACCCTCATGTTCTTTATGGTAAGTTATTCCGTGTGGATGAAAAGTGTAGGGCCTAGAGGCAAAGTTTTTTAAGTGTACATAAACCTCATCTCCAGTTTCAGCTTTGATAATAGGGCCTAAAAACCCCAGCCAGGTAGGTTTTTCTATAACTGTTGTAAAGGTTTTGTCTGTGTACTGAAGATAAAGGGCCTTCTTATATAACCTTCCAATTCTATCTGGGCCATTTTGAAGATAGATATCGGAGTGTTCCCTGCAAAGGAAAGAAGACAACTCTATCAGAAGCCATCATTTCGGGGGGTAACATTATAATTATAACATCTCATATAACTAAAGAGAGATTAATAATCACATCACATTAAATGTTTGCCTTTGTCATATGGATGCTTCCAAAAAATGAAGAGGTGAGCGGGTATTTACCCTCATATTTTAATTATGTGAGGCGTCTCACATCAGGTGTGTAGCAGAGAATCATGGTGTATCTTACCAGAGCATTTTTCTACAGGATTTTTATGTTAAAGCCCAGACGCATTATGAAATAGAGTACAAAATTAAAGTGAAATATTAAGATAAATATTAAGACATTACTCACTTATGGTATACATTTCAGCTACTAGAAAAAAATGAGTTTATAAGCAGTTAATCTGGATATTTGAGACTTCAACGTGTGCATATATTTTTTTCCTATGTAAATAAAATTAAAGACACTAAATTAATTAATTTGTATTTCTTTTAGCAGCACTAAACCAAGATTGGAATTGATGCATGCAATATATGTGGGTTTTAAAATTATCTTTGGATTCAAATTACCGTTATGTTCTTTTAATCCCTTGCTACTGAAAATACTTGAACACTAGATGGTTACATTCTGCTTAGTGGCTGATTCATAGTTGCTCAAAACTTTTCTAAACATATTAGCAAATTAAATTATAACTGGGTCAGGGGAGCAAAGCGAGGAGGAGAAAGACAAGAAAGGAAAAGAAAGAAAGTGAGTTTGGTATTTGAACTTTTAAAGTGCTTCTTATGTTGTCCTTAACAGAAGGCTCTGGATAGCTCAGGGAGATCGATTTGTGGGTAACACCATCTACCAACATTTAGGAGAACCCACTTAAAACCTGGATTTTGGTAAGCCCCGCCGCAAATGGATCTCTTCCAATAGAACAAACACTGTGAACGCTCAGGCTGATGATCTGAGGTTTGTGTTTCTTCGTGAGTGTGTGTGTGTGTGTGTGTGTGTGTGAGTGTGTGTGTGTGTGTGTGTGTGTGTGTTGCCAACTTTTCACCACAGTGACTTTGATGCCTTACGGTTTCTTCTCAATCCCCATGGAGCCGGAAGATCTGACTGGAGAATAAACCTCGTCACTTCCTCAGCTGCAAGATCATCAGAAAGAGTGAGAGAGACTTCTCCTTCTTTTTTCAAGACAAGAGGAGGGCTTGTCTGGGAGCTCTGGACTAATGTTGCTGCAGAGTTTAAAGGCCTCGCTGTTCAAAAAATCTAGGGTTGCAGCCTAATATTTCCTGAGTTTTAGTGTGCCTGGGAATCTACTGAAGGCCTTGATGAAATGCAAGCCCCCGAGTGCCAGCCCCGTTGATTCCGATGGTGCGCGTCTGGGCTGGGCCTCAGGCATTCGTGGTTACTAACAAACACCCCGTGTGTCCTGCTGTGGGCGGGCAGCTCTGGGCCACGGGCAACCTGAATACGGGACACTCCGAAGTGAAGGGGAAGAGAGCTGCCTCATCCTAGAGGCAGTGGGATTTCTTGGGACAGTGAGACAGAAAAGTGGCAGGTTCTGTTTCCAGACCATATCCTGGCAGTGGCCAGACCTCTGTGGGTATAGCTGCATGAGGACATCAGATTAAATCTGAGTGCTGGAGCCAATGAGCAATAGCTGCTCTGCCGTGGTTTTGGTGGCTGAGCGTGGGCAGCAGCAGTGGGTGCCGAAAATAGCAGAGCACCATGCCCTGGACTGGAGTATCTCATCGTTGTCACCGTAAATCGAGGACGCCATCTTTCCTGGATTGCGTGAACCCCAGGCTTCTCAAATTGTTCACTGAGAAATGAACCCTGTTGATGGGAAGGGGGCCAAGCTGGAAGTTAGAAAACAAAGAAGTGACATCTTTTGCTTCATTTCTCCTAATTGTTTTCATTTTCTAATTGTGTGTTGGAGTTTCCATTTCATTAGAATAAAATAGAAAAACGAATTCAGAAAGACTCAGAGGGACTTCAAGGACATCAAAATGCATGGGAAAACAGCAGGACAGGGGGTGAATTCTTCCTCTAACACTGCAGCGTTAACATGAACAGGAGTCCTAATAAGTAGATGTTTGAACAACAGCAAAATTCTGAGGCACTGAAGGCCACTGAGATTAAAAGCAAATTCATCCAGACGGGACTGCATGAGGAGGTTCATGAGAGTACAACTTGAGGCAGGCTCACAGTACAAAGATGGAGTTCCTCTCTGGTCGCCCCAGCAGACCCTGGCGCACTCAGTCTTACACAGGCCCATCCAAGTCTGAGGGGAAGCGTTCTCCAGTGTCACCTAGTGGGAGGAGATTGGCCCTGGTGATATTTAAATTGAGATTCTAATCTGTGTTCGAAAATGCCCTTTTTTTTTAAAGATATTATTTATTTATTTGACAGAGAGAGAGGCAGCGAGAGAGGGAACACAAGCAGGGGGAGTGGGAGAGGGAGAAGCAGGCTTCCCGCTGAGCAGAGAGCTCCACGCAGGGCTTGATCCCAGAACGCTGGTATCATGACCTGAGCCGAAGGCAGACACTTAATGACTGAGCCACCCAGGCGCCCCCGAAAATGCCCTCTTGATACACATTTTACATAGGCCCTCAAATTCTTAAGGCTTCACTCAAATATACTGTGTATATATATTTTCTGAATGTGACTCGGAAACACTTGAGAATATGTAACATCCCGTTTCAATGAAATGCAGTGGATTTTGTTGGAATGCCTTTGTTGCTCAAAAGTTGCCCTGTGTCAATCACCTCCTCATACAGGAGGAGCCTTGTCTAAGCCTCAGGATTCACTCTTTGTACACAGAGATTTGGGGGAGGCAAAAACTGCTTTTGAAATAATTGATCTGAAGTTATAACATATTCTGGGTTTTTAACATTTGGAATTCTTACATACACAGCAATATGCAAAATATGTTTCCCATCTTTTTTTTTTTTTAAATAAAATTAACTTAACCAAATTGGGAAATATTTCATATCACGTGATATTCTGAGGGAGGTCTATTTGATTATGTTCTGTCTCCAAAGGAACATCAAAGGATCATTAGAAGATGTCTATTTAATTTCAAGAGCACAGCCTGGGGACAAGGGTCAGTTACTGGAAACTTGCAGGAAGTCTGCCAGTCAGATATTCAGTCAAAAGAATCCATTATAGTTGATCTTTGAACCAGATAATTCATATTAATTGTAGTTCTTCCTGTTGAGAATTGTAACATGCTCTTTTCTACTCATTATAATAGATACTGTCTCCCTCTCAGTAATCACATCCCTCTTTTTTATCCCCCCAACTTCTAGAATCCTATAGTCAACCCTTATAATTTCTGGTAGAGTCACACTCAGAAGTGAGTTTTTAATGGTAGTGGAATTAAATAAAATTTTTTTACACTGCCTTAGTGATGATAATAATGCTACATCCTTCCATAAATTCAGAAAGCACTTGAGTGGTCTTGGTGTATGTTTAGACATGGCTACTAAAATGTAGGTAATATATGGGAAAAGTTTCTGGGTTCTTGGCTTCATCAGTGGAGACACAGAACATTAGTTTTCTATTGCCAAATAACAAAGGATCACATAGCAGCTTCAAACAACACCAACTGATTATTTCACAGCTCTGGGGGTCGGAAGTCTGGCACGGCGTGACTGGCTTCGCTGCTCAGGTTATCACAGGGCTGAATCAAGGTGCTGGCTGGGCTGAGCACTTATCTGGAGGCGCTGGAGAATTCCACTTCCAAACTCGTTCAGGTTATCGGCAGAATTCAGTTCACTGTGGTTGTAGGATCGACATCCGCACTTGCTGGCTGGCTGTAAGCTGAGGACCTTACCCAGCTCCTCACAACCACCCATATTCCTTCTCAAGCGGTCTCTTCCAAATGCAGGTCAGCAGCGGTTTGTTGAATCACTTCAAATCTCTTCTTCCTCTTCTTCCACTAGGAATTCTCTGGTTTAGATGAGGCACACCCAGATCATCACCCCATCTTATTTTTATTTTAATTAATTAATTAATTTAAATTCTTTATTTAAATTCAATGTTGTTAACATATACTGTATTATTAGTTTCAGGGGTAGAATTGAGTGATTCATCAGTTGCATACACCACCCACTGTTCATTACATCAAGTGTGCTTCTTAATGCCCATTGCCCAGTTACCCCTTACCCCCACTTACCTCCCCTCCAGCAACTCTCAGTTTGCTTCCTCGAGTTAAGAGTCTCTTATGGTTTGCCTCCCTATCTATTTTCATCTTATTTTATTTTTCCTTCCCTTCCCCTATGTTCATCTGTTTTGTTTCTTAAATTCCACATATGAATGAAATCATATGGTGTTTGTCTTTCTCTGACTGGCTTATTTCCCTTAGTGTAATACCCTCTTGCTCCATCTTGCAAATGGCAAGATTTCATTTTTTTTGATGGCTAAGTAATATTCATTCATCTGTCAAAAGACATCTGGGCTCTTTCCATATTTTGGCTATTGTGGATATTGCTGCTGTAAACATTGGGGTGCATGTGCCCCCTTCGAATCACTATGTTTGTATCCTTTGGATATATACCTAGAGGGCAATTGCTGGGTCATAGGGTAGGGTCACTTGAGGAAACTCCATACTGTTTTCCCGAATGGCTGTACCAGCTTGCATTCCCACTAACAGTGTAATAGGGTTCCCCTTTCTCCCCATCCTTGCCAACATCTGTTGTTTCCTGAGTTGTTAATTTCAGCCATTCTGCCTGGTGTGAGGTGATATCTCATTGTGGTTTCGATTTGTGTTTCCCTGATGATGAGTGATGCTGAGCATTTTTTCATGTGTCTTTTGGCCATTTGTATGTCTTCTTTGAAGAAATGTCTGTTTATGTCTTCTGCCCATTTCTTGACTGAATTTTTTGTGTTTTGGGTGTTGAGCTTGATAAGTTCTTTGTAGATTTTGGATACTAACCCTTTATCAGAAAAGACACTTACAAATATCTTCTCCCATTCCTTAGGTTGCCTTTTAGTTTTGTTGACTGTTTCCTCTGCTGGGTCATCACCCTATTTTAAAGTCAACTGTGCCATTGAATATAATACAGACCATGAGAGTGATAGCTCATCGTATGTATGGGTTCTGGAGGTTTAGGGCCACCTCCGGTGTGCTGGATAAGGAGATGGGGCCTTTGGGATGTGCCTAGGTCATGAGAATGAAGCCCTCATAAATGGGATTAGTGCCTTATGAAAGAGGCTCCAGAGAGATTCGTAGCTTCTTCCACCATGTGAGGATGCAGTGAAAATGCTATGAACCAGGAAGAGAGCTCTTACTAGAATATGGCCATGCTGGCACCTTGCCTTTGAACTTCTCAGCCTCTAAAACTGAAAAATAAATTTCTGTTGTTAATAAGCTACCAGTCTGTGATATTTTGCTGTAGTGGCCTGAACAAACTAAGACTGCTGGACATGCTGGTAATCAGGGTCAGAGAAGGGAGAAACAAGCTGCTACCTAAACTCATCTTTACAAAAAGTTTAGTATCGTATGAGCGAAATCGCTAAAGCTCTATTCAATAGTCACAGTTTAGATATATTTTAAGAAAGATCACAGGCAGAGGGAGCAGTGTCATTTAGAGCCACATGGCTCTGGGCTGTTGTTGAAGCCACGGATTGTCAAACCAATGTTGTGCAACCTCCCTAAGCACAGACAAGACACAAGAGTATTTAAAACTAAAGGTATTCTCTGTCCCCCAGTCCCTCCTCCCCGGACATCCTTAATAAACTCCCTCTCTCTTCTCTCACTTCTGGAATTACAGACTTCTTTATTGAAGCATGCTTGGGTCGATGTCTTGCACTTAGTTTATGTCCAGTAAAGCTGATTTGGTTTTGGATCATGAATAATAGCAGAAGAATGGCAGATGCGGGCATGGAGTATAGCAGTACTTTTTTAAAAAAATGTGTTTTTTCCCTATAGAAACCGTATATAATTTACATTGTATTTAATCAGAAAATATAGCATTCACACAAAATAGTTTGGTGAAGTCATGAAAATAGGTCATATTCCTAAGAAGAGAATACTACCTCAAAACCAGGTTTTAAAAAAATTATTTTTTTTAAAGATTTTATTTATTTATTTGACAGAGAGAGGCAGCCAGCGAGAGAGGGAACACAAGCAGGGGGAGTGGGAGAGGAAGAAGCAGGCTCCCAGCGGAGGAGCCTGATGTGGGGCTCGATCCCATAACGCCGGGATCACACCCTGAACCGAAGGCAGACGCTTAACGACTGCGCCACCCAGGCGCTCCTGGGTTTTAAAAAAGTTATTGCAAGATGTATTAGTTTTGTTTACAATCAGTTACTTTTAGGTCAGAAACTTTTCTTACTGTATATTACTAAATTAATAACTTAACAATTAGATATTATTATCAGCTATGCATTCATTTTTTACTGTGAAAAATTTCAAACATACATAAAATGAACAAGAATAGCAAATACCTGTCAACAGAATCAACGGTTATAAAAATTGGCATACCTGCTTGGCTATTTTTAAAGATGTAATCTTAGCAGCTGATGGTCATTGTGTTCATTTGTGCTTTATCACCATTAAAATACATTTTTAAAAGTAGTGAGTATTGGGTGTGGTGATAAATATTTAATTAGCATTATTAAAAATGATGACCTCTGTATAAACTTCCATTATAAAAATGTCAAGGAGAACTATACTCTTGCTTTTCTGTATGGTGACTATTGCTTGAAATAAGGGGGCTTTCACCTAAAACATGAAAACATTTAAGTTACACAGAGTTTTTGGGGGGACCATCACAATAGATATTTCATATTTTTTGTACATGTGTGATGGACCAAGCACTGTACTAAGAGCTTTACATGCACCCATTCTTCAAAGAACCCTGTGAGGCATTCTTTATCTCCATTTTACAGATTAGCAAGCTGAGACTGAGAGAGACAAACTGAATTAACTGTGTGGAGTCATCCAACAAGTACTGGGGGCAGTCATATTTGTTAAAATTGTGTTTAATTTCTATAAATGATGTTTTAAAGGATTAAAAAACATTTTATTCTTACCTACTAGTAATCAATAAATGGCATGATAAGCATAACATTTTACACTGTCATTATTTAACTTAAGGACCTTCTGCATAAACAGACAAGAAGATAGAACCGTGATGAGAGACAAAATAATAATCAGAGGAGATAATAGGGAGTGCCCGCAGACCCCCCCAGGACCGAAGGGAAAGGAGTAGGGCAGCCTTTCCCCCTTACCAAAAAATGCCCAGAAATTTAGAGGAGATTTATAAAACTCTCCTGGATCTCCAGTCCACATTTTGCAGTTTCTATATGCAACAAACTAATAAAATATTTTATCTTATTGTCTTTATTTTTTAACTGATAGTTTATAAATTTGGTCTGTAAACAATGAAAATAGTAACTTACGCGTCGACTGAGATAAGTTTCTTCTCGTTGTCAGAGGCATAGTCCCAAGTCGTTTCAATAATTCCGATGTAATAATGCTTCTCTTTCCCCCAGGCTGAGTTACTATATAAAACTAGAAAAATACTCAGCCACAAAATCTTCATTTTTTCTCCTCTTGGAGCCTTAGAAGCAATGAAGTGAAATCAGAAGCAGGCAATTTTATACTTTCTTCCTTTATTTGCTTGACTGACACAACTTAATGTTGCACAAAAGTAAATTGTTTCGTCAAAGCAAATAACGTTTCCCACCTCAGCTCAGTTCTCGTAAACCCAGAAAGAAAAGTTTCCTGTTGCCAGGCTTCTCTGATTACAAATAAAAAGTCAACAGTGATTGTTGGAGCCACTAGAGTGTGCATAACTCTGCTTTCTCCCGTTTATTGTGTAAATTCCAGGAGGGCAAGAATCATCTCTAAATGCTCCCTTTGTTCCTCGAACAATAAGCCACAGTATAGTGCCCTGCACGCAGTGAACTCTTAATAAATCAGGAGGAAATTATGCAAAGTGGCTTTAAACATGTCACTCTTTACTTTTGAAACGGCTTACAATACTTAGTTGCAACTTGATGATACAGAACATGATACTTAGCATGCCAAATTTAAGTACCCCACAATAAGAATCTTATTTTGAAGGATTTATCTATTTTGCATGCTCTGCACACATCTGCAGAGAAAGCTTACCGTATTATTCTGATTGCTATATGCAAATAACTAACAGAGCGTAACAGGGGTTGATAACTCTGCTTTATTGTCAAAGAAATCAGACATAAGTACATCTGTTTGCAAAGGCAAAGGTTGGTCTTAGTAAACAGAAGTTTATTATCAGAAGTAAACAGAAGTTTATTAACAGAAAATCCTGGTTGTTAACACTGCACATTTTGTGTTAATATGACCTTTACCCCTAGAATCCTTCAATGCATTATTATTTGCCCGAAGTTGTTTATAGAAATAGACTGGTATAGGAGAAAGGACCCTGATGGTTGTACAATTCATTGGTTTAGTACGTGCTACCGAAAAGCCTGCTGTGCGCAGGTCCTGTTCTAAGCGCGGGGCTACAGCAGACGTGAATCCCTACCTGCACCAGCCTGCATTCTAATTGTGAGAGACAGACAATGTACAAATGGAAGGTGAGAGAGCCCCTATTAGCAGCAAGTGCTAGGAAGAAAAACAAATCCGAGAAGCACAATAATGAGTGCCAGGGAAGACAGCAGGATGAAGATGAAAACCTGACGGCACTATGTCACATCAGGCAAGATGCTTAACCCTGGCCTCTGTTTCCTCACCTGTAAAATCTCAGTCCAAGCGGACTGTTGTCCAGATGGTAATTGAATTGACCCACCACGTTAAGGCACGTCGTAGAGATGCTTCTCTCACCGAGTCATAATATTCTTAACTAATTGCCCTGATACAGAAAACTGAGTCACATCGCCCAGGATGTCCCAAGACCTCCTTCTAGAGCCCCCTTTAGCTAATGTGCCCTCACGGAGCCAGCAGCTTTCCCGGCATTTCCTGCTTTCTCATTCTCTACTCCATGCTCAAACTCAGCCCTGAGGGATGTGAGGACAATGTCAGATCACAGCAACAATCCTGTCACTTCTTTCAGCTAGTCTACCCCACTCCCACCAAAAAAACACCCCCAAACGAACAAAAACCGCTCAGGTAGTTACTGAGGGCTTCAGAATGTATACTGATGGCATCCCCTACATGGGGGTAAAATGAGATGGTTAAATAGTAACACCCCTGCCCAGTGGGAGTAAATATTTCATGTTGCAATGCAGGAAGGGTCTTGAAGTCCATATTTCTGTCCTGTTTTGTGACAGTTACCCTTTCCATTAAAAGGCATATGGCTGCTGAATGGCGGGAAGTAGGGAGAATGCTCTGAACCTCAGTACTGTCTAAATAAAAAGAGGCCATTGTGGGCTAATAAACAACCAGCCATTGACAGGGTCATTTACTGGAAACCCCCTTACTGTGACTCCAGGGGTGGACCTCAAAAGTGAACTTTGAATAATGTTGCAATTGAGAACATCTGTGCTCAAGAAATGTCACAGCAGCATAAACTGGGGTGAGCCAAGAAGAGCAGGGGGCCCACCAGGAGAGGCTCAGCAGGCTTAGAGCATTGCAAGAAAAGAAGAGAGGAACCTGGATGGGACCAAGTAGCTCGTCCACTTAACCGCGTGTGTCAGAATGTTGTTACCTCAGAACCCTGGGGCACACATTTATAGTTTGTTATAAATAATTACTGCGCGCCAAGTTAACTGTTTAGTAACCGGAGTAGAGTCACATAGCACAAGTTTTAATCATTTTCCACAATTTCTTTTTTTGTTGTCTTAAAGATTTCTGGATTGGGTGAGTCTTATCTGCATTTAACAATTAAGATCCTGGGGCTGGGGGCACCTGGGTGGCTCAGTCGGTGAAGCATCTGCCTTCGGCTCAGGTGATGGTCTCAGGGTCCTGGGATGGAGCCCCATGTTGGGGGGAGGATCCCTGCTCAGCAGGGAGCCTGCTTCTCTCTCTGCCCCTCCCTTCCCAATTCGTGCTCTCTCACTCTCTCTTTCAAATAAATAAAATCTCTCAAAAAAAAAAAGATTAAAAAAAGAGATCCTGGGGCTGATAATGGCTAAAATCAAGGAAGCTTTAGTTTTACTTCTGTCTGGCAAGATTCAATATCTCCTTACCTCCACTATTCCTGCTTATACCCTCTAGTTTCTTTTTGGTTGATCCATGAAAACTGGCTTTTAATATAATATATCGGAATTACTGAGAAACAAACCGCCAAGGACAGTCTTTCATTTTGTGACAGCAGGAAACAGTATGAAATCACAGGTCACTCTGTACATGACCAGTCAGACCACCACGATGCTATCTTTTTCACAGGAAATTGTGCAACTCTGGAATGTTATCAGTGTGGTTACACACAGAACTCTGATAATGAGTGCCCTGGAACTAGTATAGCACAAGCCTAGCTGATCCTCTTCTCTCCTGCTCACTAGGGAGTGAGCAGTAGGGAGTGATCACACAGATCGGTCTTTGGTTGCTCCATCCCCTTTGGCTGCCGATTAGTGGGTCAAGGCTCTGTTCAGCACACACGGGCAGGTAGAGCTGTCACGGGCAGGTAGAGCTGTCTCAGGCAGGGGAGGAGAAAAGCCTAGACTCTCATCTAGCAAAAGCCTTGATGGTGTTAAGGTCTGCCTTACAACAGAGAAGGAGATTTGTTTTTTAATGGCATAAGGATTCCAATGACTCCATTCTTGTTTTCTTATGCTGTGAACAAGGCAGAAATCAAAGCATGGGATTCGTTAGCAATGAAAGGGAACCAAAATAGTAGAATTATTTTTATAAAAGGTTAAAGAATAACTTATTCACAAGGCTTGATTACATACGACTTCAATGTGTGACTTTAAAAAAAAAAGATTTTATTTATTTATTTATTTATTTATTTATTTATTTATTTATTTGAAAGAGAGAGAGTGTGAGTGGAGTGCTGGGGAGTGGGGCAGAGGGAGAAGCAGAATCCCCACCTGGGCAGGGACCCTGTCTGGGGGCCTAATCCCAGGATCCTGGGATCATGACCTGAGCAGAAGGCAGATGTTTAACCACTTAACTGACTGAGCCCCCCAGGCGTCCCCAATTTGCAATTTTTTTGAAACGTCTTCCTCTCTTGTTATGTTTAACCTCATTCCTTCTTGCTTCTATTCCATGTGGTGCAATACATTCTGTATACCTCTTAACACTTTGATTTGTGCCTGGGTCTTAATTTATAAAAGATGACTCCATGATGACACAAAGAGGCCAATTGAAAGAAAAGTTCCAATTCCCCTAGACACAAGAAGCACACATGTCACACAGGGCCAGAGTTGTTCAGGAGGCAGAAGCAGATACTGGGGGAGGCACAGGCCACAGCCTTTGTTGGGGTGTGTGTAGGAAAGGCAAGGCAGGGCAGAGTAAATAGCTTATGATTGGCTAGTTTGAATACTCGGTGGGCTTTGGGGCATAAGAACAGTCTCTACTTGTTTGGTACTTGGCTCCAGAATTACATAAAGAAGGTGGTTGGGTGTATGGATTCAGGGATCAGTTGGTTTGCATATGAAAGTCTGGCTCACTGGCAAGCTGTTCACTATCTCTAGGAATTAACTAGGTCGGGGGCGGGGGGGGCAGTCTTTTCCCAGCTAGCAAGGTCCCCAAAGATGTCAAAGCACGACAAAATATTGAAAAGGAAACAGTAAAAGGAATGAAAAGTCTGGCTTTGGTTTCAACTCTCATGTTGAACACTTTTATTTAATTTCTGATTTCAAATATTCTTACTTATTGTCAAAGTCATAAGCTGTTTGTTAGCCAACCCACAAGACATTTGTATTCCCCTCTTCCTGTTATTTCCTCTCCAAAGGCTACAAAAACTCTTTCCTAGCCTTCCTTGCAGTTAGGAATAGCAGATAATAGAGGTTTGACCAATGAGACATAGGAAGAAGGCTGGGTCTCCTCAGAAGACTTTTACTTTCCTGATAAGAGGAGAATATGTGGTTGGTGCTTCTCTTTTTTCCTTCTTCTCTGCCTTCAATGTGTATGCAATATCTGGAGTTGCAGCAACCATTTTGCAACCAGGAGGCAACAGTCATGAGGGAAAGGCCAAGGACATTAAAGACACCAGCCCTTGCACCATCAAGTTGCTGAACCAACCCTAGCAGCCTCCTAAATTACTTAAAAATATGAGACAACATCATTGATAATCCCCTTAGCTGGGTTTTCTGTTACTTGTAACAGAACACATCCCAAATGTGAATATTGCTAGAGACAAAGTCAGAGCATGAGTACTTATTCTTGGTTTTGGAAAACTGACACTTATACATTCTGTAACTTGCCATCTAATAATAATATATGGATTTGCATTGTAAAGACTGATTCTGATTTTCATCCATGCTATGAGAATTTCTTTCTTTCTTTCTTTTTTTTTTTTTTTGATGCTTGGTGATGGTGCAGTTTAGTCTTGGATTGTGTATTTTTTTCCTAACCGAGCTAGACTTCAGATTGTACCTGCTCTCTTTGTTCCACTTGCCCACCCCCTTCGCCATATGTTGAAAGCCTTGTTAACACCACTAGAAACTCTGCTCCAGTGGCACAGTTTACAGAAAGAGGAAGCAGCTCACACACAAAATTGGCCAAAAAAAAAAAAAAACCCAACAAAACAAAACCAAAAAACCCCCAAAACCCCGCATTTATTTCAAGCTCGTTTTCCTGATAGATTGCCGTGAATCTTCAGCCAGGGCCCCCTGGATTCCTTCACCCTGGTGTTTCTCCTTCAGCAGCTTTAGCTCTGCTCATGGACTTGTCAACACTCATATCAGAAAGATATTTATGCTGTGGAAAAGAAAGTTTCATGATGTTCTAAGAAGTAACTGAGTCAAAATATTACAATCATATTAAGAGACCAAAGGGTAATGACTTCCGATAGCCTAAGTAAGGAACTGATGAAAATCTCAGAAACAAAGATACTATTTTTATCCTAAAGTTCTAGTAAAATGTGTTGGAGAAAAGGGAGATGGGAATGAGACGAAATAAAGTGTCACTTGAATATGAAAAAATACGTAATCATTATTTCGTTTTTTCAAGGGTTGTGGAAACACTTTATACTTCTACCAGAGTATATGTAATGCACCCATCTCACCACAGTGTTATTGATATTATCTTTGAAAAAAGAAATCTTTGCCAAATCAATAGCTTCCTTACTCAACAACTGTATCTGACTGTTGTTTAAATACAATGTTTAAATGATTTGATTATTAGCAAGGTTAGATATCTTTATAGGCTCAGTAGTCATTTGTGTTTCATCTTCTATAAATTATTCAAATCCTTTTTTTTTTAAAGATTTTATTTATTTATGTGACAGAGAGACAGCCAGCGAGAGAGGGAACACAAGCAGGGGGAGTGGGAGAGGAAGAAGCAGGCTCCCCGCGGAGGAGCCCGATGTGGGGCTCGATCCCGGAATGCCAGGATCACGCCCTGAGCCGAAGGCAGCTGCCCAACGACTGCGCCACCCAGGCGTCCCTAAATTATTCAAATCCTTATGCATATATTATATAAATCTAGAAATAATGCATTTAATTCTAGAGTATCTTTTAGCAGATCAGAAAGTTATCTAAGGAGTGCCTGGGTGGCTCAGTCGTTAAGCGTCTGCCTTCAGCTCAGGTCATGATCCCAGAGTTCGGGCTCTCTGCTCAGCGGGAAGCCTGCTTCTCCCTCTCCCACTCCCCCTGCTTGTGTTCCCTCTCTCGCTGCCTCTCTGTCAAATAAATAAATAAAATCCTAAAAAAAAAAAAAAAGAAAGTTATCTAAGTTTGAGAAAGAAGATAAAACCAGAGTTTCTTGGTCATCTAAAAACAGTAATCTTTGGTTTTTGTTTTCTTTTTTTGAGATTTATTTATTTGAGAGAGAGAGAGAATGAGAGAGAGTGTGGTGGGGGAGGGGCAACAGGAGAGGGGGAGAATGAATCTCAAGTAGAGCCCAATGTGGGGCTCCCCCTCATGATCCTGAGATCATGACCTGAGCTGAAATCAAGAGTCGGATGCTTAACCAACTGAGCCACCCAGGTGTCCCTCAGAACAGGAATCTTTGAGTGAATGAGTTGTGTGTGGGATCATGTAAATGTTCAGTGGATCAGATATCTTTGTATAAACAGTGAATTTATTTAAATACGATTACTTCGAATCAATTTGGCTTACCTTTTCATTCGATTACAGTGTATGTGGTTTCCATTCCACCCTCAATGTGAACACTAACATGGCAATGAAATAACCAGGTCCCAACATCTCTTGCATACATTTTTACAGTCTGATATACTCCAGGAGGAAGGTCATAAACATCAGAGCGATACAGTCCCGTATCCTCAATAAGGAGACAAAACATCATTAAATAACTTATAAAAGGTATCCGTCACTTACACAGCCTATCAATTCTAATATACTTTGTTAGATGACAATTAGAAAGCATTAGGTGCCACTGCACTTCTCCTCTGAGTACAGTTGAGGGTTTTAGAGGAGGGGCAAGTCTGAGAACATTTCAGGGATAGGCCACAGAGAAACATCTCCCTCTAAAGGGATCTCATGTCATTCTTGGTGTTAGATACCTTGTCAGTATCTCCTGCAGAAGAATGCTCTAGATTCCAGACAACATCCGGTCTTACATATCCCAAAAGTTTTAACTGAAGTATTTCTAACTAAGGATGTGGGTGATGTGAAGATGACGTTTCTTGAGAGGTAGCTAATCAGGAAAAGTCATGGTTACGGGAAGGAGAGGAGCTCGTCTGCCTTCTGGGGTTGGGACGAAAGACTGAGGGCCTTAAGGGCTATTTTCTCTCCCAAGCAGAGAACCAGATGTTCAGAAGACTACCTTCTCTGCAGGCTACTTTGATTTTGAAAGATGAAGTCCCAGGCCTGGCCTGGCTGGATTAGGATGGACTTGGAAGAGCATAGGAAGGAGACGAATTGCTCTGAGTAATGCAATGGGAGGTATTTGGAGGGTGGGGGCGTGTTGAAGAGTGCAGCTCAAGATGGGATCTGGAGTAATTTGAGGAGAGGACAGATGTCAAGCAAGTCTAGAGAGGAAGAGTGTGAGGAAAGAAGTCCTGAGTGTGAGAGGAAAAGGCGGAGAGCCAGTGTTTCGTGGTGACGCATGGTAGAGGGATAACTGAATACAGGGGTGTCTACTGTCAAATGCTTTCACCATGTAGTACTGGGTAGGGGGGAAGACTTCATCTACCTCCAAACTTTCACTAAGAGTCTCTGACCCACAATGGCCTTGTTTTTGTGGTGGTTAAGGAGAGTCAAAGGAAATGGGGGTGTGTTCCATTCTGGAGATGCACAGAGATGAGAAAACACCAGTCATGGTAGGTGAGAGGTAAGGGAGATGAGCAGAAACAGGAAGTGAGAGTGGGAGGTGACTAGAAACAGGCTCTCAAGATGCCCTGGAGATATTGGAGAGTGGAAAGCAGGGAGGCAGGGCTGTTTTCCACAGGCTGTAGATTGGAGCCTGAACCACTGTCATTTAGGAAGATTAATTTTGCATCTACAGGGACAACAAAACGGGTGGCATGGTTTCATTTCTAAGATGTCAGAAAATGTAGAGAACAATACTGAACAATTTTAACTAAGAATTGACGATGTTTAAGGCACCAGTAAATGTGCATGATGTATCTGGAGCCCTGGCACCAAGGGAGACCATGGCCTTAGGGAACAGGTAACTGGCTGTTCCAAGACCAAGTGAATAACCCCAGAGGGCTACTTTGCTGTACCCGGGAGTTCCAGAGAGTAAAACCCAGAGGCTGCATTAACCTTGGAGTAATTAATTTCCACCTCAAGGGAGGGGAAGACTATTTGTGATCATCTGAAAGAGGTTAAGGATGAGTGGTGAGAGCTGACAGCTTCTGGTACTAGGAATAGGATTATTCTTGTTTTTAAATTCAAGTATAATTAACATACAGTGTTATATTAGTTTCAGGTGCACGATATAGCGATTCAACAATTCTATACCTTTCTCAGGGCTCATCACGATCAGAGTACTCTTATTCTCCTTTATTTCACACCCTCCCACTCACCTCCCCTCTGGCAACCACCAGTTCTTCCCTGTGTTTAAGAGTCTGGTTTTCTGTTCATCTCCTTTTTTCTTTGTTCATTTTGTTTCTTAAATTTAATAGGATTGTTCTGAAAAGAACAGTTTTGTGAAGCAGTTAAGAGTGAGGGACTCTAGAGCTGGGGGTTCAAATCCTACTTCTACTCCTTATTGTTATGGGAAAGTTCTCTGTCTTGTTAATCCTTCATTTTATTCCCTTATAAAATGGTGATAAAAGAGTGTCTATCTCTGGGAAGGCTCGATGAGAAATCCACGCAAAGAACTAAGCATAGCATTTGACACATAAGTACTTAATCAAGGTTAGCTTTAATTAACACTATAGAAATGTTAGCACAAATTCCACTTAATTTGATGCCTTTATTATATAATATAATCGTCTGTGTAGAACGAGCCCCTGAGAGCTAACTCTTTGGATTTCCTCTGTCTCCACACAATGGAATGTCAGAGGCATTTGCTGAAATGAACTGATCTGAACTGAACATCAAACATACTGTAAAAAATTATAACCAGAGTTTAAATCTGTCTCTTTTGTTCTAATTTTTAAAGTCTAATGTAAACACTTATGAATAACAACCCTAATATCAAGGGTTTTCCTTCAAAAATACAGGGAATGTAGATGGAAGAACAGGAAGGTCATGGTTGTTGGCCCTGGGTGGTGGGTAACGGAGTTCATTATATTATTCTGTCTAGTTTGTCATGTAAAATTCCCTAGAATAATAAAAAAAGTTTTTCAGCCAAAACAAATAGTTTGTTTCAGCCAAAACAAAGAAGGAATCAATGTGTTTATTAAAGGACAGCAGAGAAAGCGGCACATCCAATAAAGCTTTGCCAATCAAGTCATGCACACTCACTGAATTTGCCTGAGATAGGCTCCGAGCATTACAGAAGCTATGAGCATAATACATCTCGAATCCAGGAAAGCTTTACGTGAAACTTTTATCAGAGCCGAAAGATGCACTGTATTATGCCAAGTGGCTGGACTAAGTGAGGTGCCAAATGCATGAAACAGAATTGGTTCTCAATGGTACATTAATGTTTATAAAAGGGACTAGGACGAAGAGATAAAGAAAATGCTCCTTAAGTAAATAAAAGACACTAACCCGGACACTGAAAAGGGGAAGGATAAAACTTAAAATTCTTGTAATAAATTAGAGAAAGGGCCAGGCAAAGACGGTCAGTAAAACAACAATGGCGTAGAGCATGAGGGTGTGGTGGGGGAAAAGCTATTCAGACAGAGCTATAAAGAGACTAAGAATACATAAAACAGAAAAAGAGGAAAATAATTATCTTAAAAAGTTACCATAAATCCAAGCGTCACCTAAATCCACATTTTTATTTTATAACAAACGCTGAAGGAATGACAGAATTAGAAAGCTACCATTTATAACTCCCAACGGAAAAATTGATTCTGGCAACAATCATCAGTGAGTTCTTTTTATAACTACAAGGTGAAATATAGTTGGAGAATAAAATATGTTTTAAAAAATCCCTTATTAATCACTTATTAATTACAAGGGGAAGATGATGCTGTTATAAATGGAGAGACATAGTAGGCATCACCTCAATAAAGTTATCAAACAGCCCCAACAATGTCAGCACCTGTTGTCAGCCTGTACCCCTCGGTGTGATGCATGGGAAGCACGTAATATCACCTGTGTGCTGTTCGTGTCAAGAACGTCTGACGTGGATCCAATCATGAGCAAACTATCAGACCAAGGCCGAATATGGGACATTCTACAAAGCAACTGGCCTGGACCCTTCAAAAGTGAAGTGTCATGAAGGATTGAGAAAAAAAAAGAAATCTCTTCTTTTAGGAGAGACATGACAATGACAACCAAATGCTATGTATAAATGATTAGATCCTGGATTTTTTAAAAAAAAAAGTTATAAAGAGCATTTTGGGGACAACTGGGGCTATTTGGTTGGATTATATGATAGATTATATAATTTTTAAAAAATATTTTATTTATTTATTTGACACACACACAGAGAGAACACAAGCAGGGGGAGCAGCAGGCAGAGGGACAGGGAGAAGCAGGCTCTCCCGCAGCGCAGGGAGCCCAATGCGGGGCTCAATCCCAGGACCCTGGGATCATGACCTGAGCCGAAGGCAGACACTTAACCAGCTGAGCCACCCAGGCGCCCTGACAGATTATATTATTGAATTAAAGTTAACATTGGGAGTGTGATAATGTTATCACGGTGGGGCAGAGATTCTCCTTAGTCTAAGGATGCACATGGTTTTAGTTTTTAGGGGTGAAGAACCATGATGTTTGCAATTTGCTTTAAATTAAGTTCAGAAAAATAGAGAAAGAAAATGTGGCAAAATGTATGACTGTTCCAAGTGTTTTTCTTTTATGTTACTAAGGGTTTGAAAAAAACAAGATGGGATAGAAAGGGTGAAACTCAAGATGATTATAGAAGTCGTATTTACCTATCAAGTAACACCAGATTAGAGTGAGAAGTGCGCTTCATGCTTTCACAAACATTTACTGAATGTCCATGGGACACAAAGAGCCAAATGTATAATTACTTACATGTACCTGATATGTTACAGACTGTAGGTATTGAACTTCAGTTCTGGCTGGGTCATTTCCTTTCTAGTCCTGTTATCCTGCCATGCTGCCCCAACAAGACACGGCAATAATTAAACGAAGCTGTCCAAGGCTCTTACCGTATATTCAAAGCTGTGGCCGTGAAAGTGAACCGTGTGCAGGTCAAATTCACTCCCCATGCCAATCAGATACCAATTCACTTCATCCCCAACGTGGAACGTCAGACCTTGGTTATTTCCAAACATTCTTCCATTAATTGCTGTGGAGGAACACAATTTATTATATTCAACAAAGATTTAAAATAATGTATGTTTAAAAAAAAACACCTCATAGAAAGTATCATAGATGTTTTCAGAGGCCATGAGGATGTTAAAGTCAGCCTAAGGAAGCTGTTGAACATGACCAAGCCGTCCATTCGTGTGGATGAGTCCAGTTCTAGAGTTTTCCTTGCCTGAGGAAATGACACAGTGACTTTGCTTTAAATAATTGGGCTGGACTAGAATATTTCACAACTACCGATACCTAAATTGATGAATACTTAAGTGTGTCTACATATTTAAAGTATATTTAAAGTGATCACAAGAGGCATAGAAGTTGAGTGTGTTCCTCTTCAACTGCTCTAAGTCAGACCTTCACGATCTGTCACTGGTGTGACTAGAATGGCCATTTAGCTGAGGTCCGGGCCTGTTGTCTTTTCCTCTCTCTAGTCCTCTGTAGGCATGGTTTCCAGAGGATAATAGGAAGAAGATGTTAATTTAATCACATGATTATATATAATTCAATTATTAATCATATGCAATCATATATTAATATAATTACTAATAAATCAATATATTTATTAATATATTATATAATTTATAATATATTAATATGTTTTATAATGAATAATTTACATGACATATAAATTATTAATATATTCTGTATATTCTGTATAAAATTATATAATAATTTAATTATATATAATTAAATTATATATTGATGTATATTTATATATCAATATATAACTATATATTAATTATTAATTAACATATTATTATTTATATATAATATTGATAATTAAAATTAGTTAATATACAAATATAATATTCACATTAAATTTCAATATATAAATTATATAAATTTATATAAAAACAATATAAATTATACATATAACTATAAAATTATATATAGCTTTATATTAACTGTACAAATTATATATTATATAAATTATATAAAATATTAATTATATTATTAATTAATTTCATTATATAATTATGGATCTATATATCCTCCTTTTTACTTTTCTTGTTTGTGTTCATCTTTTGAAAAACCAAAAATGCATTAATACAGTGGTACAAATATGGTACAAATATTTATTTACAAATAAATATACTAATTTATAACCATATGTCTATGGAGGTTGGGTTCTAAGTTTTAGCTGATGGAGAAATATAATAGAACTAGGAGACTCTGCTTTAGACCGTGCTTCTCAGACTTTAATGTGTATGTGCCCTGAGAATCTCGTTCCAATGCAGATTATGATTTACTTGCTCTGTTTCACCTGAAATTCTGAAATTCTAACAAGCTGCCGAGTGATGCTGATGCTAGGACTACACCCGGAGCACAAAGGCCTAGCTGAGTGCCAGGGCTGTTCCTACAACACACACCTATTCCTACCGTTCCCTCCTTTGGTGTCTTGAGTGTCTTCAGCATAGAGGTTCTTAGCTGAATTTTGTCCCACAGGCGACTTTTGGCAATGCCTGGAGATATTCTGAGCTGCACAACTTGGGGGAGGGTCTTACTGGCTTCCGGGGTCGGAGGGTAAGGATGCTGCTAACCATTTTACGATGCACAGGAGAGCCCCCCACAAGAGTTCCCAGGCCAAAAATACGAATAGTGGCAAGCTTGAGAAACCCCATCTTGGATCGCGTCTAAATTCTTAACAGGTTATTCAAGGTCTTGCACAATTCTGTGGGCTTTTCTTTTCTTTCTTTCTTAGGTCACATTCTTCCGTCTACATGGAATGTCATTCGCCTCCCTTTCTACTAGACAGACTTCCGTGCATCTTTAAATACTCAGCTTAAAAGTCCCCTCCCCTTCATGAAGATTTTCTTCCAAATAAGAATTTAAAACACAGCACTGTGTTTATATTTCTGTTACAGCACACCCCCCCCCCCCCAAGTCAGCAGAAGCGGGCTGGCCCTGTGCTGTGAACAACCTGAGAGAAGGTGCCTCATCCTATGGCCTTCGTACCCCTCAGCACCAGTATGGTGCTCTGCGCCCTCCACGAGGCTTATTAAAAGACGATGGGTAGTGAGGATGCAGTCCTTGAATTAATTTTGAATTTACTATATGTATGGGAGGAAAACATGAAGAAGTTGGAAAAGATTACATTTGGGTTGGCCTTACTTAAGGGTCCCTTATCTAGTCGCATCCCCGAGCTTCCTCTGGTGAAAGGACTGGGACCAGAAGTCTGACTGAATGTGACTATGATTGAGTGAGATTGTTCATGTGCTTTTTCTTTGAATAATTGTCTCATTATTATGATTCTAGATGGGAGGGGAGACATAAACAGGACATGCCTAGTCACAAGCCACTTACAAAAGAATTTTGATTGATGAGCACGGGGTTTTTGAAAGTTCTGCCTGGTGGGAAGATTGGTTGGGGCCATGTGCTCTCCAGTTTGCCGTAAGCCCCACCTCTCCCTGTGTCCGTCCAGGTAAAATACTTAGAAAAGTGTGTAAGAAAGCCCTGTAGAGTGATAGCTGGTATTCTTGGTTTTGCATCCCCTGAGTGGTTCCAGAAGCATTAGAATTTGCCCCATGCTAAGTCTACAGCCCTTAGGCCAGATCCACCCTCTCGCTTCCTGTTTTTCTATGGCCCATGAGTCCAGGATGGTTTTTCAATGGTTCAAAAAACAAAAAACAAAAAAAGAATATTTCCCAACATGTGAAAACTATATGAAATACAAATTTCAATGTCCATAAAAGAAGTTTTACTGGCCTGTAGCCACCTCCACTTCTTTAGGTCTTGTCTGGGGGTGCCTTTTATGCCCCATGGCAGAGTAAAATACAGCCTCTGGCAGAGACTGGGTGGTTTACAAGTCTATACTCTTTACTCTCTGGTCCTTTATGGAAGTTTGCCAGCCCCTGGTCCACGTGATCTACGTCACAGCCCCATGCGATTGCCTTCCGTCAACTGCTGAGTGTGACAAGCGTGAACCTTCCTCTGTTCCCTTTGTGTGAAACACCCCACAGGCGCCAGCTGTTGAGTCAGCTGGTGGACATTACCGTGCATTTGGTTGCTGAGGTCAAACAGTTCATCATTCCTGTCTATGTTGTTCGGATCTGAAGAATAGGTGTTGACATTTTCTTCAAAGTACCAGGACTTGTTCTCATTAAAAATCATGAAGTGGAGCACACGGTGAACTATGCTGGCTTTGGTGTTTTTGCGACACACGATCAGAGGGCCTACCAGTCCACTGTTAAGATCCTGGAGAAGCAAAGCAGGATTATTAACTGTGCCCAAAACGAAAAATTTCCCCCAACCAGCAAAACGAGTAGAATCAAGGTGGAGTTCTAGTGAGGTCAGATCCTGAGTTTTTAGTTATTAGGATTCTAAGTCTGAGAGTAAGGAAGAAAATGTTTGACATGTTAAATCCTTGACTGAGGAAACACGGTCATCTCACTCATTCGAGTTGAAGTCTGACGAGAACAACTAACTCCTGAGAGGGATTTTAGTCACATTCCTCAGTGGATTTAGCTCTATTTTTGAAATTTTAATTAAAAAAAAAAAAACAACCCAGAGCTTTGTTTTTAATTAGAATTTTTTGGCGTTGGAGTTGGTTGGCAGCAATGTCTAAAGGTCTCGGATCCTTGGCTGTGCGATGTCCCTGCTCCCAGAGTCGCTTTCAGCCGGGAGCCTTGGTTTGTTTATACTCATTTTGGTTTCGGGTTGAATGTCTGGGTGGATTCTTATTCTAGACAGAGAGCAGACCAAAATAACCAAAGTTTGGAGATGAGACTTTTGTTGTTGTTGTTAAGTGAAAATAAACTGAACTCCAGAGCTGATGGTTTAAAAAAAATATACCTCTGTATGTGTTCATTTCTCATTCATCAGAGACCTTTACCTCCATACTTTGTTTTCTGTAATCCAAATTCAACAAAACAAAGAAGAGGCTATTACTATACTTTCCAATTCACAGTGACATTGTGGAAAATACCATGACTCGAAGTAAATAACGCCGTGATTTTGCTCGTGGAAAACGCAAACATCTATAGACTTCAAAGCTGAGCAGAAATTAGGTTACTTAAAAGAAAGATTACATAGAACTGTGATTTTTTTTAAACACAAATAAATTCCTTCTTTCTTCCTTTATAATTTCTAAGAGGAGATGGGAGGAAAAGGACGACTTGATTTAAAGTTTACCTTAACCATATCCACGGTCGAATAGTAAAACCAAGGTATGCACTCAAAGTCCTCTGAGGCAGGACCAGCTCGTTCAGGAATCTGCCAAATATATGTTTGGATCTCTCCTAAAATAGACAAACACAGTGTATAGAAACAGAATGTCTTAAAGCCCATGTTTTTATGGGGAACCGGATAATGAGTAAACCCTAAAGCTATGCAATGAGTAGGCAGCATAGCCCTAGTTTTCACTTCTGGCTCATCCGCTCCTAGCCTTGTGGTCTTGGTCAATGTCTTTACAGTTTCGGAGCTTCTGTTTCCTCCTGCACATAAAATGGGAATTTAGGGATTAGGCAAGATGGTCCAAATAAAGCATTACTTGGGTCTCAGGGTGAAGTTGATGTAACTATCACTGCTGGCTCTCATGTTCTCAGGGTTACGGCATCAAAAGCTTACAGTGATTTTGCCATTGAAAAATGTCAGTCATTACATATCTAACTCATTTGTTCAACAAATATTGATTGTAGTGTAGATAACACAGGCTTTGAAACGTGACAGACCCGTTTTGAATTCCAGCTCTGAACCTTCCAATTTATAGATCACATGTGCCTCTTCCCTGCTCCCAGGGCATTTGCAGTAGCCCTGCTGAGTTTAAGTCCTAAACTCCTGCCTATTTCAGAAAAGTTCTTTTGGACACCTCCTTCCACTCCTGCCCCTTGCTGTATAATCCTGCGTCTTCCACTTCCAGAGGTTTAAATATATTTTCACAAACACCTCGGCTAACTAATCCTATCCCCAATTTCCCTGCTTCCAAATCTTTAACAATCAGTCTACTGAGTACCAGCCCTCCCCTTCCAGCGCACCACACAGTGCCTGGGCACAGCAGGTACTCAGAAGTGGTTGTGGAATGTACGCAATGAGATCCTTCCCTGACTAACGAGGACAGAGTGCTGACTTGCAAACTCTCTTGATATGAGATTCATGTTGGCACTACCATGGGACTGGCTCTTTTTTAAAATCAAAAGGGACTATTTCACCTGTCATCAAAACCTCTCTTTCATCCTTCTGCCCCACACATCTTTCCTTTCTGACTTTGGCTCTTTCCTTCATAACCCTTAATTCCCAGAACTACTTGTTTTGGTAGGCAACTATGATAACAGTCTCGATGCCCCTCTCAGGTTCCCCTTTAAGAATGAAGGAATCTTTGCTCCACAGGCTGTCCACCCTCTTCTGAACTGGCCTCGGTGGAAGAGAGCCACCTCACCCAAGCTTCCATCCAATGACAGATGCAGGGACAGAAAGGCCCAGGTTTCTCACCCCAACTCAGGACAGCTGAGGACCACCCTTTCTTTAGAACTTCTAGGGTGGCTGTGATTTCTTTTGAGGCTATATCTCTGCTTAAGCTCTCCTCCTGTCCAATTCTGTCTTCGTCTTTCTCTCCATAGCCTTTGATCCCAAGAACACTACTGCTGACAAATTTTCATTTCAGGGTCTGCTCCCTAGACATTTATATTAAAAAGCATTTCTTTTTGTCTGAGGCACGTGGAATGGCATGCTGTAGAGTGGGGATGCCATAGAAATGTTAATACACGAGGTTACCTCCTCTTAGTGGCTCCCTCTCCCCTGCCCCCTTCTTCACACACTGCATCGTATACTCAACTCCTGCTTTAGCACTTGAATTGGAGAGATGGAGGATAGCTTAGGGATACCTGGCAGCTGGATAGGTGGAGAGATGGGAAGGAAGGTGGTTCTAGAAGAGAACTGTACACACGGGGGAGTTTTGCTCATAGTACCCACTCTAGAAGAAAACTCAAGACTTGCAAAAGGAACTTGTTCCCAAGCTCCTTCTTTAGACCCTTCCTGCTAGCCCACTGGTCTCTCTCATCTCGAACTACCCCATACTTCAGAAAGAACACTAGCACATAGTCTTGCATAAAAGCTTTGAAGCTTTTTTTCTCTTCCAAAGCAGTTACCTGGCTGTGTTGGAACAACAGTGGAACAGTTTGTTTTCACTCCATGGGCGTGAATCGAATATGGTCTTGAGGCTTTATTTTTAAAGATAATTCGGAGTTTTTGACCAGGGGTGAGGAATATTAAAGGACCTAGGGGATATAAAAAGGAAAATGTGCGGAAATTGTTATTTATTTTAAATTATGAATCATCTGTCCTCTTAAGTATTTATACAGCGACTTATTTTTATCCTTTTTCCTCAACATGCAGCCAAATAAAACACACTTTTAACCAGTGGATCATTGATGATTTATGAAATACAGTTTTTCCCTGGGAAATTTAAGTCTTTAGAAAACTTAATTCGATGAGCCTCAGTTAATGCCTACGAAAACACACAATTTGGAAATGAAATATTTTATTTTCTTTCTTGACCAACATTATCACTTAAACCTTTTTTTTTTAAAAAGGATTTTATTTATTTATGTGACAGAGAGACAGCCAGCGAGAGAGGGAACACAGCAGGGGGAGTGGGAGAGGAAGAAGCAGGCTCCCAGCAGAGGAGCCCGATGCAGGGCTCGATCCCAGAAC
This sequence comes from Ursus maritimus, assembly GCF_017311325.1. Lineage (NCBI taxonomy): Eukaryota > Metazoa > Chordata > Mammalia > Carnivora > Ursidae > Ursus > Ursus maritimus. The sequence goes on along the minus strand of NW_024424453.1, from coordinate 15,138,026 downwards.
ACCGGGATCACGCCCTGAGCCGAAGGCAGACGCTTAACGACTGCGCCACCCAGGCACCCCTCACTTAAACCTTTTATCCTTTTCCCCTTTCACCTTAGTGGAGAGTTAGGAGGAGCTGGAAGGCCTTTTTATTGACCAAAGGTGATTTTTTTTTTTCTCCACACTGAAGACCCCTTCATTGTACCCTCTCTCCCTTTCATCCCAGGCCAAGAACTGGAGGTAAAAAATTTGTTTTAAATCTTCTTTCTATTTAGAAGCAGATTGTATCAGTGACTCTAAAAATTCTGAAACAGAGATGGCTTTGAGATGAACTAAGCAGTAAGAATTCCCTTCAAACTTGTACTATCATTACTGAAATCAGAGCCCTGAAGACACCTACTAGACGTTAGATGCTAGCTCGGGACATCCTTTCTTTGTTCCCATGGCCATTTCACTTTCCCAAACACTAGAGAATTGTTTTCCCTTTTCCATAAAGTGGTTGGGTGTTTTGTTTTGTTTTTGGTATAAATAATAATGGAATCTAGAGGGTCATACTATGTCATTTACCTTGATGCATGCAGTCAGAATCCTAGCAAAAACTAACATCCTGCTGTTACTAAAGGTAGGAGCCCACCCAATAACAGGGGGACCCAGACAGCACAGACCTCCTTCTGGGGGTTGCAAAGGGACAAGCTCAAGAGGCCAATGCGGAGCTAAGAAGAGTAAGAGTCTCTCCAACAGCATGTAAGTCCATCTTGTCGGGGCCCCACACCAGAAGATAGTCTCCAATAGACACTTAGATGTCTATCTCCAATAGACACGTAAAATTTGAGCATACGGAAATGCCACGTGGCTTCTGGAAATATTATGCAACATACAGAAATGTCATTTGACCTATGAAAACATCATGTGACCTCTGCAAACGCTGTGGCAATTAGGAAAATGTTACACGTAGGTGCTGGGGGCAACTTGTGGTTTTCCTGGCTGACCTGTCAAGGGTAGAAGAAAGGGCTGTAATTTTCCTCACTCTTAGAAGGTGAAACTAGATATTAACACTTTAAGTATTTAAATTAAACACTTAAATTTAAACAAAGAGGTCCCCCTCCTCACTATAGTAGGCCTTCTGGGCTTCATTTTAATATCAGTGAAATGATCTCTAAAAGCTACTTCTAAGGTCTCTCTAGAGTTCCTGAGTTCTAGGAAGCCAGGTAATCCATAACTAATCACATTATATTTCTATGGTCTCTTTAGTTTCCGTGAAACAACGGTTGAATCAATTTTCTTTTCCCAGTAAAAGTGCCTATCGGCAAACAAATTAGAATTAGCATTATTGGCACTCTTCTCTGTCCTGGTGGAGGTCGACAGTACCCTCAATGTGTGCAACAGTGCCTGGTGGTCGAGGACAAGAAGAAAAACACGAAGACCAGTCTGATCGTATATCAGTACCTAGTATATCCAGATGTTTTTCGTCTTCATTTCTTTTTGTTCGATTCTTGAATGTGATATCATCATACTGACGGTATATGACTTTCTTGTATTTGGACCCAAGATACGTCCCAATTCTATCCAAATATATGTTTGTTTTACTTTAAGGAAATAAAAACAAAACCAAAAAACCACAAAGTTAGTTAATTTAACCATTAAATTCGACAAATTCTCATATGGAAGAACTCCTTATTGAAACAACACAATTGATTAATGTCTAGAGGCTACTTTACCTGGAAAAGTGATTCTTTTTTTTTTTTTTAAAGATTTTATTTATTTATTTGACAGAGGATAGAGACAGCCAGCAAGAGAGGGAACACAAGCAGGGGGAGTGGGAGAGGAAGAAGCAGGCTCCTAGCGGAGGAGCCTGATGTGGGGCTCGATCCCATAACGCCAGGATCACGCCCTGAGCCGAAGGCAGACGCTTAACTGCTGTGCCACCCAGGCGCCCCTGGAAAAGTGATTCTTCTTAAAAAAAAATTGCTAATACTGGTAAGATTGCTGGATATTCATCCTGTATTTTAAAACATGTTTTCTGGATGAAATTTTAGTTTTGATAAATGAATAAATAGTAAAAGTGAAAATCAGAGAAAGAAAGCAAGTTTTACCAAAAGAAAAGCAAGGATCTTCAATCTGAGGTTCCCAGAAGAAGAGAGATTGACAGAAACAAATGAAGACAAGAGGAAAATCTGACTGATGCCAGATGTTAAATGTAGCTGAAAGAGGTTTATCACACCTCGGAGTGGCCAGGCTGGATGGGAACACGCATCAGGAAGACTGGAGGCGAGAAGGGAAAAGAAAGACAGTGAGAAACAAAGCACAGAAGTAAGTGACGCAGCTATTTGGAAAGACTGGAAGTCATTTGTAGTTGAAGGTAAGATACACAGATACATTGTGATTTGTAATGGATCCTCTCCTAAGCACACACGTGCCTCACACGTACCATGCACACGCACCCGTCGTGCACATGTACGCCATACACACATACCCACACACCGGAGCAAACAAATACACAACACGTGCACGCATACGTGAGACTGGAAAGGAAGGGCGGAGGACTCCAGAATGAACCCTTCTTGGTTAGAGATGGAAGTGATGGCCATACTTCTCTCCTTGTAAATGTTGCAGTTGTTTCTCCCACTTCCTGCTGGGAGAATAATCCCACACAACTTCCTCAGCAGCGATGTAAATGGTTTTCTCTTCCTCATACTGTGTTTGATCAGGGTTTGGCTCCGCACACTGCCTCACGTGGTATTTATGTTTCATGCCTCCTAGATAGTGCTCTGTTGTCATACAAACCACAGCAAAAGTTCCTGGAGGCAAGTAAGAAAAGAATGCATAAAACTTTGCGTTCAGATTTCTTTTCTCTGTGAAGTCATCTAGAAGATATTAACCCCCAAATGTAAGACAGTTTATTTTTTTTTCATTAATTTGACAGATACTTATTTATGCTTTATGCCAGGATTATTTCTAGGCACTTGGGAAACATCAGTGAACAAAATAGTTAAAAATCCATGCCCTTAGGGTTTCTGTTGCAGGGCGGGTGTTGCCAAGATAAACATGGCAGGTAACATTTATGGATGTTGGAAGCTAATAAGCACTGTGGATTAAAGAGAAAGGCACACCGGTGTCAGAAGGATTGAGAATCCTGGTGGGGTGGGGTGGGGCAGGCAGAGGGGAGCTCTAGGGACAATGAGCAATATTTTATAGGATAATCAGGGTAGGCCTTGATGGGAGGGTGACACTTGGACAAAGATGAGAGGTGAGTGATGGATCCAGGGCCAGAGTAATCCAGGCAGAGGAAACACGCAGCAAAAGCCCCAAGCTGAAGGCCTGCTTGGTGTGTCTGCAGACCATTCGAGAGGCCTGTGTGTCTGGGATGGGGGGGGGGGGTGAGAGGAGACAAGCTTGGTGTGGGTTGGAGGGCTGGGTCCCAAGGGCTCTTAGGGGTCACTGAAAGTCTGTGGCTCTGTGCAATGGGGAGCCATTGTGGGATTTTGAGCTGATGAGTGATGAGGACACTGCGGCTGTGCTGAGAACAGAAGGTAGTGGGCAAGCGTGGAAGGAAGGAGACCTGTTAAGGCGCTAGGAAGTAATCCGCGAGAGATGGTGCGGCGTGGGTCAGAGTGGCCGAAGTGGAAGGCGATCAGACTCACACTTTCAAATCCCTAAGCGATGACCACAACAACAGCAACAAAAAAACTCCAGTCTGGTTGAGACCAGTAAATTCCACCTGAATTCAGGTTGTCCTTCTTTGATTTTGGTAATTTTATGCTCATTGCCTGCCGACGCTGCTTCGCAAAGTTACCTTTGTCATCACCAATACTCTCTTCTGTCTCTGGACATGTTTCTGTTGTTGCTGTAACTTTTTGTGGAGGGTAAGATTCAGGAAGACTGACAATGATCAAAACCTTCAGACTCAAGGATTTGGAAAGAAGTCATTGTTTAGAATGAACCGGCGCCCATGTAGCACGGCGCTCGACACATAGCAGGTGTCTCCCATGTTTACTGCTGCTGATAGCGTTAAGGAAAGAAATGAAGAACAAAGCAATTTTTTTTTTTTAAGTCCAGGAAAACACCTCCTGGGAAAAGGAGAGGAAGAAGTAGGGTGGGCGGGGACAGGAAATCACTTGACACCAAGTGAGTGCCCAGGGCAGAGAGGAGAACGAGTGTTGGAAAAGATTTCTTTCTTTTTTTCCTCCAAGTGGTCTTAATCACACGTTCTATTTGTTTGAAAAGTAAAATAAAAAAATGTTAAACGTAGAATATGTAATCAAGTGAATCTGTGGTATCACCAAGAGTTCGGACACCCATCCATGGCATTTACGGAGTAGCTAGCTTATTGTACAGCCAGCATTTGATTGGTGCCAGTAGTTTTTGACCAAGATGAATGGATTTTTATTTATTTATTTATTTATTTATTTATTTATTTATTTATTTATTTATTTATTTTGATGAAGGTGGATCTGCAGGATAAAGGAAGAAACTAATATTTTACTGAACATCTAACATATGCCAGCACTTTACTATGCTACCTCTATCACACCTGGTCCTTGTCTATTCCTTTTTGTGGATTGTAAATTATTGCCATCCCTCTTTTACAAATGAGGGTATTAGGTTCAGAGAAGAGGGGATATATATATATATATGATATATATAACAATATTCTAATTTTAAAATTTTTGCCAGCTGCAATCGACCTCCCTGAAGTGAAAACATTTTCCTACAGAACAAAGCTAGCAAGGAGAGGAGTAGAAAGAAGGCAGAAGCAGAGGGCAGGTCTGGGAAACAAAGGGATAGAAGAGTAAGAAATGGAGGGGATAACAGAGTGAAAACAGGTGAAAATACTTCAAAGCATCTCACCGTGTTTGAGGAATGTGAATTGATTTAGAGTCTGGAGGCCAGGAAGAGAAAAACGAGGGGTGGGTGTGATTTTTGTGATCTGGGAAATGATATATTACTGTTCTTGTAGATTACATGGGGCAGGGGAAAGGCTTTTTAAGCACTGTTTACATAAGTTCCTTTTTTTTCCGTACGAACAATATTCGGTGCATGTAAAGACACTGTTTTTCATAATTCGGACACATTTCAGTTTGAAAGAGAAGATCTACTACTTACCTACAGAATCAGGTTTCATAAAAAGCGTCTGGGAGGTGTGGGGAAACACAGTTATGGTGTCATCCCTTGATCCTAAGGAAGTGAAGGTATTTCCTGAGAAATATATCCCATGTAAGTCTTTTTCAGATCCCACACTAAGAATGTGCCATGAAACATTGTCTCCTAAGCACATATCCAGTCCAGGCAGATTTCCATACATGTATCCATTTATGGCTACAAGACATTGGTGACGAAGAAAAGAAAATTCAATGATAACTGGCATCTCTTCAAACTCAACAAAGGACTAATCATAAGGAAGCTCAATCATGTAAGAATCTCAAGATTTTCCGAGTTAACCCCTTCCTTTTAGATTTGAGGAAACAAATGCCAAAGAGGCAATTACTTGTCCAGTGTTATTAAGCTAATATTTGAAACAGTTCAGATCAGAGTTCAAGTCTCTAGATTCTAGACCAGTCCTTTCCCCCTACACCTGCAGTCTTCAAAAACCAACCAACGAACCAACCAACCAATCAACTAACTAAACCAACTCAATAAACACTCCACCCACCTACACCACTAATTTGGCAATAAAAAAAATACATGACTTTTCTATCTCACATTCGTAATAGCTAAACAATATAGTGCACCAACAAGGCATTGTTAAATATTAAATATATTGAATTTAACATAATCATCCTAGTAGATAATATTTTTGTTGAGAAATTATCTTTAAAAGAAACATGAAACATATTAGCCAACCCTTGGGGAAAAATGTATGTCTCTCTTAATCTGCGATTCTTTAGATATAATGAAATTAAACAAGTGCTTAATGCATTTATATTGTAAATTGTATGTTTTCTTACAATACATCTGGTTGGACTTTTGGAAATCTGGATCCTTTTTATCCACATTTTCAGGTTTTGTGGTAAATGTTCTTATATTTTCATCTAAGAGATAACTTTCATTTTCATCAAATATCGTGGCAAGCAGGTAAAACTCTTTGTCTTTTCCTTTCTGTGGATGAGAATAGAAAAAGAAATAGACATGAAATATATATATAGCTAGCTAGCTAGATATAGATAGATAGACACACACACACACACATACACAAAGTCTAGTCAAATAGTTGATCTGCATACAGGATTGCCTAAACAAAGTGTTTTGTATACTCCTGGAAAATCCAGGCATGGATAAAGGCATGAATCCCAGTGAATGGATTTATCACACAACTAAGAAGTTAGGAGAATTATCTACAGCTATTTTCATATAAAGCTCTTACTCTAGGGACCCCTACAGCTGAACTTCATAAAACTAAACTGTATGATCGTAGATGTTTATAGTGGCTTTTCATAGGATGCTTTGTAGAAAGTGAGTTAAATAAAATGTTTTCTAGTGCATTTTTAGCATTTATGAAGAAATTAAATATGTACACGTATTTATATTTTTGGATAAATAGATTACATGTACTATAAGAATCACGAGACTTATAATGCTTGCATTATATGGATGCCTATTAATATATCATCTCATTTTTAAATAAAATATACATTGAATTATACTTTACTTGGGGATAATTAGTAGGCTTTATTACCTTATAAATTATAGATGAAAAAAAGAAATCGGATATTAGTTCACTTGTGAGTGAGGAACAAGGGAAATTCATTCCTCAAACATTTATTGAGCACCTACTACATGCCACAGAGGGGGTGTGGTTGTTCCAAAAAATTAATAAAACCTCATGTATGGTTTCATTTCATAGTGGGACAGAAAGACCAATAAACACAATTGCATGGAGAAGTGCTCCAATGGAAACATACACAAGGAACTGTGGTATCTAGCAGAAACCACTGTAGTTAGTGAATATTGTCGGAAGGGCAGGAAGGGACCTTCAGTCGGAGTTTTAAAAATGGCTCCAGTGAGGAAAGGCCATTCCAGAAAGAGAGAAGAGGGCACAATCAAAGAGATGTGAATTAGTCTTTCTTCCTCATGGACTAATAAGCCAATTCTGCAGTAGAACGAGAATTGCATGCCCAGGGTGGCAGGAAGGAGCCATGAATCTGGAGGGATCGATAAGGGTCTGATGGGCTGACTTCTGAGCCAGCAGACTGCAGAATGTGGAGAGTGCTATAGTTCGATTTGAAAGGAAGGGATGTGGAGCTGTACTGAGGCAGGGTGAGAGTGGAAAGAGGAGTCAGGAGGTTGAAGGAATTCAGAATGAGGAGATGGGACCTCCGAGAAGGCAGTGGTATTGGGAGTTTGGTGACTAATGTTGGAGGTGAGAAAGGAGTTGCTGATGAAGTCCTGGGCTGGATGGTGTCATTAACAAAGAGACGGAGTGGAGGAGAGAGGGGCAGTTATGGTTGTCCAGAGGGAGATGAAGAGCTAAAACCATCAAGTGGAATTGGAGGTGTCTGGTACACGCTAGGGTGGGTGCTCATTGGGCGGAGAAAGATGCAGGTCTGGAGTTCAGAAAAGGATAGAACTGAGAGAATCAGCACACAGAAGAAACTGAAACTGCCGATTGCCACACTGCGTTTCCTCTGCAGTTCGTCTCAGGCAACCTCTCGTCAAGGCACATCTAGTCGTAGGTCCATGACTCACCTGTTTGCCATCCTCTCCAAGACTTCCATTTCTGCACACGAGGAGAGGCCCTACGAGGCCACTGTTGATGTCTGTTGGCATATCTACTGAGGAATAGTATAACCAGGTCAGGCAGTCGGGATCCGCGGAGGTAGGACCCACGTATCTTGGAACTTCCCACGTATAGACAAATGTCTTGCCAGGATTTACATGTGAGGAGGGTGGAGGAGTACCTAGTAAGAAATAAGTATTTGTAAAATAGGACCTAGAACCAGAAGTACCCTGGTCTAGGCTGTGAGATCTCTGAGAACAAGGACTGTATCTTGCTCACCTTTTAGCACCTCGGGGGACAGTTGAAAGGGGCTGAGGGAATCACCGCCATAATAAGGACACAGTGGTTACTATGTCAAAAGTGGGCTGCGTCCCGAATTGAGGAGGAATTTTATTTTCTAGCTGACATTATGTCGCAGTGTGGCTTGCTTGGGCCTCCCTTGGGCGTTACTTACTCCCTCCAGGTGTTTTGTAGAAGGAACCCTCGTTGCTCTTGTTGTAACGCAGTCCATGAGGCTGAATGCTGAGTGGCACGGAAGCGTTGTTATAGAAAGTGATCTTGATGATCTGTCCTACTTCTGCCTTAATAACAGGGCCTAGAAACCAACAGAGTCCGTAAGTGTCCTTGGTTTTCACCAACAGTTGTCTGGTGTGTTACTTGAGTAAGTTTCTTCTAGGAACAAGTTAAAGAGATAATGCCACGAACCAGGAACGCATCCGACTTCAAGAGCTCTAGATGATTCACGGTCACAGAAAGTCACTTTGGATCATATGAACGTATTAATCTCATTGGATGTGTAGGGACAAAAGAATGTACTTTAAAATTGGCTGAATCCGAATGAACTGTTTTCATAGATGACGGCTAAAATCTCTAAAACTGTGAGATGTGAATACTATTTTGATTGCATAGAAAATGTGTCTATTATAACCCTGCAGAGCTATGAAGAGAATTTTACCAAGGATTCCAAGGTGCTCATCTCTTGCTTTCTGTGTTCGGAAGGAAGCATCTGTATATTCGCGGTAAACTAGTTTTTTGTAAGATCCTCCAATTCTGGTCGGGCTTTGTTCAAAATGTAGCTGGGATTCACTGTGCAGAGAAAGTAGGTAACACAAAGAACCTTTAAAATAACAGTGATCATGTGAAAAGAAAGCAAGAATCTACATACATCTGTTTTAAATTAGTTGCAATTTATTTATAAAAGCAATGCATGTTCATTGTAGAAAAGTTGAAAAATAAAAGGAAAACTGACCCAAAAAATTAAAATCTTCATAATCCCATTATCTACATATAACCACTGTCAACATTTTCCATGGATTTCTTTTCAGTCTTTTATCTGTGCATGCGTATATAAGCATCTGTGCCTGTCTACTCGGTGGTTTATCCACACACTTTCTTCTGGAACAAAAGGTATTTTTTTTTCAGTCAGGTAGGAACAAACACCACTTCTAAAACTACCATGTGCCAAGATGTTAGAATAGTAAGATGAGCGATGTCAGTCCTCTTTTTAAATTTTATTACGATAAAATTAAGTGGGGTCCCCTGAGAAAAAGTGTTCCCTAGCAGTAAAGTAGTGACTTGTCATGCTAACGCATCATAGAATTTCATAGGCAGGACAGTCAAGCAAGTTGAAAAAACATCTATTCATTCATACTTATTTGAGTCCATATAAAGTGAGAGTTGGACCTAATTCTGAATCTAATTTTTGCTCTAAGCCCAGAGAGCCTTCATATAAAATTTCCATCCCGCAGATTGAATAATTTATTGATGAGCTGATGTAAGAAGAGAAAATATTCACTTGATATAGCAGTCTTAGTTTTCACAAATTTTCTGCGAGTAAATGAGAGAAAAATAATTACCATGGGAAACACTGGTTGGTGGTTTTAGAGCTTGATCTCTTCTGACATATAACTTTCATTCAATGGACCAGCAGGATTAAAATTCTTGTAATCTTTGAGTTGATAAATACAATTATAGCAGGTGGACTATCAAAAAACCTTTTCGTGTACTTTTAAATGCTGGTGTCGTGGTAATGTTTTTTGGTCGTAGGTTTTGGTCATTAAAATAGTAATTGGTAATATATTCTTACATGTTGGAATAAAAAATATTTATAAAACGTGATTTAAGAATGTCATAGGAAAGAAAAAAATAATAAATGTCATGGGCAATTATTTAATTATGCCTTCAGATCTTAGCAGGAAAGTATAAATTATACAGGAAGAACATTTTTGAATTTTTGTAAAATTGTTATCGATAAATTATCCACTATGTCTCATAATTACATATAATAAATCTATTTTAAAATTTAGTGCTGGGGAAAAAAATGAGCAGCATGTTTTATTTTGCACTGGCTGCCAAGGCATTTAGAGAAAAATTTTGTGTGGTAGTGATCCTTTGATTCAATAGTTTCTAATTATTGATATAATTATTTTTCTACTTTTGTTTTATTGGTATCTTTTTATGATAAGATGCCTAAATCCTTTTTAGGAGTAGCTGGTTATGAAAAATTTCGATTATTTTTATTTAACTATAAATATTTTAATCACCAAATTATTACCTTCCAGATGCTGTTAAATTTTTTTTAGTGAAGGAATCTACACCAGAGGGAGCATAGTTCCAAACAATTTTTTCAGCAGCAATATAGTAATGTACAACACGTGTCCCAGGAACGTCTGTTGAAGGTTTTTGGCAATTCCTTACATTGAAAAAGGCCTGCATACTATCTGAAAAACAATAAACCCAAGCATAGAACATTACTACAACATTTTTCTTATTCCATATATATCTATATTTTAGCCAATAATATTGCAACTTCTCCTTTTTGGAGAAATTTCAGGGATTTTACTTACAGAATCTGTGTAAAAACCTAAAATGTATGAAACAAATACAGAAAGCAGGATGCAAAGATGAATGTTAGAGGAACACGTATTACCTCGGAGAATAATCACCACCATTGGCCCAGTCCCTAGATGAAGATGGTGCCTGTCTACCAAGAAGATTTGAGAATCTCTTTGGCCAAAAACGTCTTTCCTCGGGGGTATGAAATTACTACCATTAGTCACTAGTGAATTAGCTGATTTATTAGATTAACTAATTGGCAAGCAGGAAGAAATCAGGCAGGTTCCTCTCCATGAGGGCACCAGTCCGGTGATTTGATTTCAGAGCACTGTTGGTGGGAGTGTAAATTAGGACAGATATTTTGGAAGGCAATCTAGCAGCATTTGTTTAAACTAAACACCTTCCATTACATAATTTCACTTCTTGGTAGTCAACCAAGAGAAATATTTGCACGTACATAAAAAGATACAAATAAAAAGATGTTAACTATAACATTGTTAATAAGTAAAAAACGTGGAAGCAATTTAAATGTTGGTAGGCAAATCGGTAAATAACTTAAGATACATCCCCAATGTGGAAAACTATACAACAGCGTAAAAGAATAAGTTAGGTGTATGGGGAATGTCAGGGAAAAGATTTCAAAACATTGATACGTGAAGAAAACAACAGCAGAAAATCACATGCAGCATGATCTAAACTTATGTAAAATAAAACACAAACTATAGCAATGTGTTTTTTGTGTCTACATGTTCATATACATTGTGTGAGAATGCATAGTACACAGGTTTTCAAGTATTCACACCCGGTGTTTATTCTCTGGGGAGGAATGAAGATGGCAACGGGAGGGTTGGACTAATGGTGTGTTCTTAAACCAGCTCTCTAAAGACAAAAAACACAATATTTGATTTATTTTGCTAATTTTTGTAGTCTAAACACTTCCACTGTGACCAATTTGAAGTTACCAAGGGTTTACCAGTTGGCTGACTTAACCCTCCACCCTCTTGAGCTGGTATGAGCAGGCTCCCATACATCACATTAGATTTTCACTTTTTCTGCCTACTACCCCCCCACCAAAACCTCCCTCCGCCTCCTTCCTTCCTCCTTCCATCCTTCCTTTCTTTCTGGCCAAAGTCTATGCATATATTCTTGTAATTACTAATAAAATAAAGTAAAATTTTAAATAAAATTTAAATTAAAAAATTTTTAAATGCAAATTTTAAAAAGAGTGGAAGTAAATTTTGAAAACCACACACAACTCTAGGACATGGGACACAGGAGAAAGCTCTGGAGTCAATCGAATCAGCCAAGGAACTCTCAGAAGCTTCTCAATTGTGCCTAGGGCTGACCCTATCCTTTCCTAAGAGTTGAGGACCAGCCCTGGCTTGAAGGCACTATCTGCAAAGTCAGTAAATGGGACGAGTGGGACTGAGTGTACATTTTCATCTGAAAATGATATTCCTTTCTAAGTGAGAAACTTTTTACCATTAAATTCAGTCCTCAAGTTGCAGTAGCTGCGAGTGGTTCTCCTTTTTCCCAGAGCCCTACGAGGACCCCAGCACATAGAAAATCCTGATAAATATTTGCTGTGTAGTTATTTCAGTAACTAGTGGAAGCATGATTCTAACCAAAGTATGGGACTTAGAAGACAGGTTTGACCACAGAAATAAACCCCAGTTTTGTACAAAAGAAGAAAAGTTACATTCTTCAGTTCTAATAACCATGTTTTTTGATTGAAAGGTAAAACAAAACATTTACATGATTATATGTAGTTTTGGTCATACTCAAGTATAGAAAGGATCAATGACTTCATAACTGGCCATCGTATGATTCAATGGAGGGTGTGATTGAAGAGGGAAATAAATGGAAATACAGAGGTTTCCTGAGTCCTGGATTAGTATCATTTAGTCCCACAATATTCCTAGCAATTCTTATAGGGTTTTAGACAAGTGTTTCAACCTTGAAACTTGTTTCCTCAACTAAAAAACAAACAAACAGTAATAGTACCTTCTCTGACATTCAGGCTTTCTGCAAGGCTTGCTGGCTAAAAATAGAAAAGTTTTTTGCACAAACAAAACAAAATATCCCGATATACCTAGAAGCGTCCATTACTGTGGAGTTAAGTGTTAGACACCTGGGTTCCAGTTCTGACCTTGTCACTGCCTTTCGAAAAGGCAATCCCATCACCTCCCTAGAAATCAGTTTCTCCATTTGGAAGAGAAGGCATTTGTGAGGGGTTGCAATCTTGAAAGTTCTCTGACCCTGTATTATGTAAAGGTCACAAAACCCTACCGTGTATCTGACATCCCAGCTGCCACTCTCCAGGGCCCTTGGCTACCATGAAGGCATCTTCCAGCGAGGCAGGGAAGACCGTAATGGTGTCCTTTCTGTGATTCCGAGATATCAGGGTTTGTCCGTGCAGATAGATGGGGTGTGTGTCCAACACACCACCCATGCCCACAAAATACCACTTGACCCTGTCCTCGGCACACATGGTGAGATTGGGCAGATTTCCATACATGTATCCGTTTATTGCTGAAAAAAAGGGCATGTTTTATTTATTTATTTTGAGCAAACTCTAGCCCCAGCGCAGGGCTTGAACCCATGGCCCCGATAGCAAGGGTTGCATGCTGTACTGCCTGAGCCAAGAAAACAAACGTGTACTAATCTCTCACACACGGTAGATGAGGACCACGTGCTGTACGTTCTGTGCATTTGCTCGTTACACAAACCTCACAGTGTCAGCCTTATTCTCACGCATAATCTAACAGGGGACTTGACTGGTGTTTCACACAAAAAGGCCATAGATATTGTAGATAATTAGAAGGGTCAGGAGAACCAAGAATTACAGGTGAGAGGAGGAAAAATGAGCCAAAGGGCAGGGGTCATTGACGAGGGGAAAAGACCAAAAAGAAGCTAAGTCCCGGAAAGAAGAGAACCAGGATGGGTGACTGAGAGAATGAGAGTATCTTTTCTGAAACATCTTATGTAGAAACACATTTTTTTTTTTTAAGAAACACATTTTCATAAAATACCCGGTTAGTTATGTTTTTGTTCTTCCATAATATTTTATTATCTTAACATTGTGTCTTTCTTGTTTTTTACCGTCTCCTTTTGATCAAGATAAGACTTTAGAAAACAAATGCATCTACCTAACTTCACCTGCTAAGAACCTTTGCCAACCAGCAAGATTTACCAGACGCCTTGCATATCAACCAGCGTAGCTCGAGTGAAAGCCTGGAAGATGTAAACTCAGCCACAAAAACTTGAACAGAAGAAATCACGGAAGTTAGAATTATAGGGCATGATGAATCAGAAAGCTTTCTTTCTTACAGGGCATGAGATTGCTCTCCTGGAAGTCAGAATCGCTGGCATTAACTTTGCCGGATTCAGTATATGTATTAATATTGTCATCAATATACCAGCTTTTGTTTTCATCAGTTATGAAAAACATCAAAACGTAAGATCTGTCGATATTTTTTTCGGTGTCTCCATCCAGTGTGCCTGAAACATAAAGAACAACAAAACTTGCTCTTTGCCATAACTAGTTTTGCCACGAAATAAACTGGTGATTCTAACTGATTCAAGTTAATCTTGCACACCTACAGACAGAACTCTTAAGGAACACAGCATGCAAGGAACAGACAGCCCCTCATCGTCCTAGTTTCTCCAACGCTGCTGATGGAACACTTCTCTATAGGAGAAAGGTGTCAAGTCATTTTGTGAAAAGGTGGGTAAAGTGAAGTTTACTGGGTTTGACTACCATCTAGTGACCAACCTGCATCACTGGAGTTGAACTGCGGCATGGGACTCACCATCGCCATCTAGTGCTCGGAGTCTGAGAGGGCAACTTTACTTTCTTGACGGAACAACCAGGGTCAAGGCAGAAAAGGGGAGCTCGTTTGATAGAAAAATTCCACTAGGAGAGCAGGGGAGAGACGGCTTATTCTGGTTCTTTGGCTACAATGAGATTCTAAAAATACGATACCTCGTTTGCAAGTCAGAATTGGTCCAACTAGACCCGAAGCCACGTCTCTTGGAGTGTCTACATGGGAGTGGTAAATCCTTGTCACGCAGTTACTGTCGTTGGGGCCAGGCCCCTGCTTTTCTTCTACATACCACTTGTAAGTATATTGTGCCCCTGGCTGCAGACGGTCATCTTCCTTTTGCTTGTTCGTAGTATTATCAGGATAGAGAGCACCTTGGAAGACATAATCTACACTGCAGTCACAGTAACCATTGGGCAGCACTGTTTTGAATGTGACTCGTGCTTTCTCTAGTAAGCCATAAATGTATGTTAATTTCTATTTTTAGACTCAAGTGTGCATTTCTCCCCTCCTCTTTCCTGCCTCCTGTCTCTTCTTCCTTAGCTGGCTTCCACTTGTATGTCCAGCTGGTCTAGTTTTTAAACTAAACTGGAATGAGAGAGGCAGTATAATTGCAGACTATTATCACAATTATTGATGGATTCCAAAAATATTTACTGTGTATCTACTATATGCCTAGACCTCAGATACAGAAATCTAGGCTCCTGAGATGCCTTCCATATTTTCTTCAGAGTTGGGACCCAGGGCATCAAGAGACATCCATGTGTCCTCTAAGTGGACCACTGGAGCCCCAAAGAGGCCTTCTGCGTAGCTTACATTACCCTGAGCTATTAGTTCTGAATCTGGGCTTTCTCTTCTTTCTTTCTTCTTTTCCTAGAATTTTTGCTTCAGATCTCTATCTCTTGAGGCTGGAGTCCTCATAACTATGCATAAAGTTCCTACCTTCAATAGAGGGCTTTGAAGCATGGCTAACCTCTCATGTATACCCATCTTCCAGGAACCCCCTGTTTCATGGAGAACATAAAACCTTATTTGGTGGCTTTCTCTTCCCTTCCTTTCTCTAACACCACTAGGCAGCTGTGAGTGTGGATGTCTAGGAGACAAGATACTGTCTGGAAAATGATTTTTCTTGACACTGATGTTTTCAAGAGGCTAATCCTCGTCCATCAGGAAATGAAATGAGATGGGGGTAGAACAGTATTTCTGCCAACCTAACATTTGCTCGTGAGCATCTCCCACACACACAAAAAAAAAAAAAAAAAAAAAAAGGAAGGAAGGAAGGAAGGAAGGAAGAAAGAGACCCATGCTTTCTCTATTAAGCCATGAATGTACATTATTATTATTGTGAGTGAAAAGTGTATTTTCTTTCCTTGGAATTGCATAAGGGTGGGCACTTACTCAAGATGAGAAATTGAAAAAGGACTGTCTTGGGTATAAACATTAAAGACATCAAAAGTAAGTGTCTGCATTCACCCCAAACTCCTCCCAGTTAATAATTACCCTGCTTTCCCTGAGGTCCTGGGCTCCCACTTGCCATAAGCAACAGCTCAGGAATGTAAGGAGAAAGACCCACTTACCTTCATTTTCTTTAGTGTAGGTGAGTCCGTGAGGATGGAAACTATACATTCTCGAAGCAAAATTTTTTACATGAACATAAACCATGTCTCCAGTCTCAGCCTTAATTATTGGCCCTAAAAATCCCAGCCAGGATGGTTTTCCAATGAGTGTTTGAAATGTGTCATTAGTATACTGAAAATACAAAGCCTTCTTATAAACAGATCCTATCCTGTCTTGGCTTCGTTGCAGATATTTATGGGACTGAAGCTCCCTGTAAAAAATAAACAAAGAAACAAAAAGAGAGAACTTCAACAAAGTTTGACAGGAAAGAAAAAAAATATTGAATCAAATGAAACGAGAAAAAGAAGCTTTACAGACTAATTTTGATAGACAAAACTCAGACACTGGAGAAAATGTGAAGGGAATCAAAAAAGTGGTGTAGGCAAGGAGAACATTGGAGTCTGTGATAAAGGGATCAGACACAAATGTAGCAAGTCACAAACGTGGCATTTTGGTTTACAAGACTCACCCAACTCTTCACACTGAGCCACAAAAGCTTCTAACCCCACTTGAAGGTCACGTTAGATCTCGAACATTACATCGATCCTGGTGACTTAGAATCGTTTACCCATTTCAGAGGATTTGTGGATTTGCTGATAGACTTAGGGTCCTTTTGGCCAACAAACGTGGTAAATCCAAACCATGGATAACCACTTGATTTCTCCCTCCCACTTACTTGAAAAGAGAAGTCAAGAACACAAATGCAATTTTAGAATCTCTGCCATACCTTCCCTATCAGAAGGACTAGTGTCATTTTATATCTTGAGGGCCACACACACAAAATTGATGGTAAACACAGAGTTAGAGGTGACCCCTGAAATACTGTGCCATGTTGGCAAGAATGGTGACAATTCTAAGAATAATTTCTGATTTCTATCAGTATCTGTCTTTCACGCCATGCTTACAAGAAAACAAAGGAAGCAGTTCTAATAGCAAACGTGCCCTTAAAGGGTCGATGATGGGAAATTCTTCATCAGCAATTTCTCAGTGAATAACGATTAACAACTTTTGTTTCTGATAGCAACTTTTTCATTGCAAAGGTATTACTTACTGATCTTCTGAAAAAGGCTTCCCATTGAGCATATTTTTACCCGTAGGAGCATAGTTCCAAGTGGTTTCTTTAATGCCTATGCTGTAGTGCCTATCTACTGCCCCACCTGGAGAACTAATAAAAACCAGAAAGATTAGTGGTAAAAGGGCCTTCATTTTCAGACCCTAAGCCTGGAGAGTCTAAGTGAGGGATGCCTGCCTTTCTTTTATAATCCAGGCTTTCTTCCTTTATTTGTGTCCATTTACATAAGTCAGAGTTGCATAAGAGCCTGTCATGTGTTTCATCTACACATACGTCATTCCCATTCTAAATACATTTAGCTTTCATTAGTCAGGCTGAGTGCAATGTTGCACAATCCACGGAGAATACTGGTGCTTGGCCAGTATCAGAGCTTGCTTGAATTACTGGATAGATGGGCTACCAGATCATCCATCATCCCCTGACAATTATTATCTGTTCCTAGATTATAGGAATCATCTCTAGTTTATTCTCTAACCTCTACGTTCTCGCTGTCCCAGTCCGTCCTACTACGTACCATTCCCAGATTCTTCATTACATGTTAATTTCAGTAATGCGTTCCTCTACATGTCAATGTATTTTTTTTAAAAGATTTTATTTATTAATTTGACAGAGACACAGAGAGAGAGGGAACACAAGCAGGGGGAGTGGGAGAGGGAGAAGCAGGCTCCCAGCAGAGCAGGGAGCCCAACGCAGGGCTCGATTCCAGGACCCTGGGATCACGCCCTGGGCCAAAGCCTCAGTCGCTTAACCACTGAGCCACCCAGGCACCCCTCTAGATGTTAATTTAAATTCCTCGTCATTTAATACGTCAAGTTATTCTCAAATTTCTTGAAATTTAAGACTGTCCGTAATCTAGCCCCCAATCTGATATTCCACGTTCATCTCCATAAGTCACTTACAGGACCCCTTCCCTCTGGGAAGTGGACTTATTAGGGACACGGCCTGGTGTGGGGCTGGTGGGAGGATGCCTGAGCACTGGCATTAGAAGGCTCTAAGTTTGCATCTTAACGCGGTAACTCCGCCACTTACCGGCTGTGTAACCCGTGTGTAATTGTGGAGCTCAGTTTCTTCATTTATAAAATGATAATAATATTATTATCGGAAGTTGTGAAAATTAGACAAAACAGCACACACTGTAGAGGAGCTCGGGGACCCATAAGGAGCCTGGTACACAGTCAGCATTTAACAAATGTTATTTACCTCCTTCCTCCCCATTGTTAGAATGTGCTTTCTGAATTCATCTGAACAAATGCACACCCAGTCCCTGCCTGATATTTCCTCCCTCTCCTTCTCCCTTCCTTGTCTTACCCAAATTGTCCCCGTTTTTTCAAGCCTCCCGAAACTTTACCTCCTGAGTGAAGACCTCCCTGATTATTTCAGCCCATAGATACCTCTCTCTTTCTGAATTCACCAGCTGTGTCCTAGCCTGGCAATTAACTACACAGCTTTGTACTGATGTTTAAATTTTCATGTATTTTCTCTGTCCCCATTAGATTATAAATCCTTTTTATTCCATGTATCCTCTAGAAATGTCAAGGAATAAATGTTAACATTTTTTAGAACAAATAGAGCGTCTTGGCTGCAGTTACAGTATGTAAGGAAAGGAACAGGGGTCTTCGTCATTCATCTGTGTCATCATATACTGGGATATCTATTGTCATTAGGTCTTGTATGAGACTTTACAACTGGAAAGCCACAATGTCTTCCAACAGTTAGTGTGGTATTCTGGTTTAAGTTTGAAAACCCACACTTAGAAATATTAAGACAGGGCAATCAAATAGCATGTATTATTTTGTAGCTTGCTTTTATTCCTCAACCACCTGTCTTAGAGACCTCTATACATCACTGCCTACAAGGCTACTTCCTTCATTTTAATTGCAGCATTTTTTTCTATTATGAATGTAATGCATTTATTTTTTAAAACACACAAAATCAAAGTATATTTTTCCTGGTGTACATACAGATGTCTATACACACTTAAGAAGGTGCCCCATAGGGTAACCTATCGAACTAAATGCAGCTCTGAGAAGAGAGAGGATTATTATATTTAAATCATGTTTTTACAAGGAGGATGCATGTTCATATTACTTGATTTAAAAAATTGACCAAGTATTTGCATTTTTTTCTTTCTTGGATTAAAAAATAACGAAGCTCTGAGTCTTCCTTAGAAGTCATGGTTGCTAAATTCTAAGAAATCAAAACTTCTAGGCTGTTGTATAACAAAAATTATTCACATTTGTGAATTCATAGGTGAGTTTTAAGAACAAGTTGGGTAAACATCCCACTGCTTTGGCAGGTTTTAATGTCACCGGCAGATGTTGGAAGGAATTCAGAAAAGCTAAGCGTGGAGGGACCTCAGTGTGTGGAAAGACTGCCCACAGGAAAATCAGGAAGAGGAAGAGTTTCCCCTTGGGGAAACAGTTGAAAGGATTGAAGAGAAGACCCAGATCAGACGCGATGGGTCTCACAAGAGAGAGAGGTTAGAAACTGGCTCTCTGGCCCCAGGGAGGAGACCCATGGGTTGGAATAGTTGGAAACTACAGTCTCACATATTTAGCTCTTTATATGGAAGAACCTTCTGACCTTCCCTGTCACTGCGGTGGTCTAGACCAGTAGCTGTGAAAGACCCACCCATCAGGCAGGGGGGCAGGATTCCTTAAATGGCCTTTCCAATGTCCCTTTATCCTGAAATTCTGTGACTTCCTTCCTCATACTCCCAGAAAGAATTTTACTCTGCAATGTGGATAATAGAAGACCCATTCAGCTGACTTTTTTTTTTTTTTTTTTTTACTCAGCAAGTACCCCAAGAAGTTCAAAGTCTAGTGTATTCAAATCAAACAGATGTATTCCCAGTTCCCAACTCCACCATATACTAGTTATGTGATGTAGGACGAATTGCATGATCATTCTGAACCCAGGTCCCCTTATCTGTGTAACACAATGGTAATAACAATTTAAGCTCACGGCTGCTGTGAGGATTACCTTCCAGCCTATCAAAGAAAGTTAAGCATCCTCCCCCCAAGACAATAAAAATGGTGTTGGTGAACATGTGTTGTTTGTTTTTCTTCTCCAAAAAATGACTAAAAAACCTGGTTTGGGTTTGTTGTTGTTGTTTTGTTTGTTTGTTTTTGTGATGGATGAGATGGGAAAGAAGCACTTTTTCTTAGGTGATGTTATATTTTATGGCTTGGCAAGATGACAATTTCTGTCCTTCCCTTCCTGCATAGACCTCAATAGATCCATCTTTTGGTACGGCAGTATTTGAAGTTCGTCACCATGATTTGGCTACGTTCTTGGTTTGTAGCCCAAGAGCACAAGGCAACTTACT
This sequence comes from Ursus maritimus, assembly GCF_017311325.1. Lineage (NCBI taxonomy): Eukaryota > Metazoa > Chordata > Mammalia > Carnivora > Ursidae > Ursus > Ursus maritimus. The sequence continues at coordinate 15,117,657 of NW_024424453.1, read as the reverse complement.
TAGTTAAGCTTTGTTGAATTTGGCCCAAAGGTGTAAGCTCAAACACCTTGGAGGAAAATTTGGATTCCTTTCTGGTTTTTCTATTCCACAGCTGAAAATCATTTAAGAGGAAATAGAACATATGGAAATATACATAATGACACTAGCACCTTATGTTTGTAAAAAGCTTTACAATATATAAAACTACCTTTAAAAATTATTCTTCAAAATGTAATCTTCAAAACACTCTCCCTCATCCCAACTCTTACACCTGTTTAATACATGAAGTACCTAAAGCTGGGAAGGTCTAGTAACTTGCTGCAAGATGCACGTCCCAAGTTATAATGTCAGAGTTCAAACAGAAACCACAGGATTCCAAGTCAAATATTTCTTCCATGTGACCTTATTAATTGGCTTCAATAGTTTAAGTGTATATACTTCTATATTATCAATAAATGCTAAGTTTCGCTCAAAATATATAATTCTAACTGTATCTTCCAACAAGGCAGACCAATGGGATATAAATGATGTGGGGGCAGGATGGGGAGTTTAAAGACAATGGGGAAGATGTTAGCAACGCTTACATCCATTTCCATTGTTTCTGTTTCTTCTGCCAATAACCACTATTTGTTGAAAGTCAGATCATCCTTAGCCACTTTCTGAACAGTAACCCTAAGTGTGTCAGCAAATCCTGAAAGGGAAGTTCATTAAGCTCTTTTTATAGTTGAGGAAACTAGAACTCGGGGGGTTTAAAGAACCAAAGCCAGTAGGTGTTGTTGTCAAATTTAAACCCAAACCTTAGAGCCTGGTAGATGTTCTTACTACTAAACTCCCCACCTGCTACTCTGGGGAACTCCGGGCAGTTCTCAACCAGATCAGAAGAGTTTAAGTAGAACAACTGGCAGCTGGGACATGTAGGGACACTTAGGCCAGAGCCCTATGTCCTTCTCAGGTTGGAACTATGCACACTGCGAGCTTTTACAGTACGGGCTAGACTCCATGAGAGACCAGATGCCCACGAAACAAGGCATAGGAGGAAATAGTGGGAAATGTTGAGGACCAAGAAGAAAGGGAAAAGCAGCCCCTGATATTTGGAGCTGGCCTGATCCTATGCTGGGCCCTTTCCTGGGACTCGCAGTTAGACCTCGGTGTTTTCCTCCTATTGGACATAAAATTTCCAGAACTCTAACATCAGACTACACCACTGTGACCACAATGTATTAAGACAAAAACAAGTCCACTCCAGAATAATATCTGAACACTTGGGAGGAACATGAACATTGTCTAAACCTTTAAAATAAGCAAGCATTCCCTTATCCTGGATACAACTGACTGATGTTTCTTCACCAATCAAAGCATTAGCTTTGCTTCGTTCCTCCTGACTAATAGATAAGATTTATTAAGACGTCCAATCATAGAATCAGCCCTACTGCACCCAATCTAGAGCAAAGCCCTGCTTCCTTAAACATCCCTCAAGTTACCTAACACAAGCGCCAATCCCGTAAGTCCTTTGTAAACCTTCTTTCCGAGATACTCCGTGATTCTCCATGGTATGTGTTGTCTTTCACTGCAACAAGCAATAAACACAACTTATTCAATTACAGGTGTATTCCTGTGGTTTGGTTAGGGTGCACTGACACTAATTTCCCCTAGGAAAAAAATCCATAACATGGCTACTATTAAAATACTATCAACAAAACTTCAGAAATTTATGTCTCCGACTTGGACCTCTCTGCCTAATTCGTGTATATACGGTGGTCTACTCACATCTTCACTTAGTTTTTTAGTACAGCACTTCACAAACATTTATGTGCAGATGAATCTCCAGAAAAAGCTGAGGATCTTCAAAATGCAAATTCTGAGTCTGTAGGTCTGAGGTGGAGCCCGACATTCTGCATTTCTGGGCTGGCTCCCCAGTGATGCCAATCCTACAGGTCCACAAGCCATACTCTCAGTAGCAGCAACCTAATCGACACCTCAAACTCAACATGCCCAAATACGAACTTCTAAGCCTCATTCTTAACTCCAACATATTAGAAGCTTGGAAGTCATCACTGCCATCCTTGCAACAAGAAACACTGGACAAACTGGAAATCAACAACTTTTCTTAAACCCACTAGAGAAGTAATGCAAGTAGGGAGATGAAAATTCTAAAAGCAAGAATCAAAAGAAAATGCCGGAAATCAAAACCACTGTAACAGGAATAAAGGTGCTTCTGATGCTTCATTAGATTGGATACAGCCAAGGAATCAATCGGTGAGTTTAAAAGCAGTCCATAGAAACTTCCAAAGGTGAAATGCAAAGAGAAAAAAGAATGGGAAAACAAACAAACAAACAACACACACACACACAGAATATCCTGGAATTGTGCGATAACTTCAAAAGATAAAACAAAATTGGAATTCCAGAAGGAGAAGAACGAAAGAAATGGATGGAGTTAAATAAATTTTTGGAGTAATAAGGACCGAGAACCTTCCAAAATGAGTGACAAATATCGAAGTACAAATTCGAGCAGCTCAGGGAGCAAATGCTAGGATAAATACAAAAACCAAAACCAAAACCCTATACTTAAGCATATCATATTCAAACGATGGAAGACCAAATCTAGAGAGAAAATCCTGAAAGAAGCCAGGAAGAGGAAAGTATCTTGTTGTTGAGATTAAGTGAGTTACAGAGAAACAAGAATAAGAATTATAAAGCTGGACAGATCTTGCCCATTCTCCTAAAGCCATTCATTCCATTTATTGTCTTCTTCATCGCAGTTAATGGCACCTCCAGTCTTCTAATAAAGTTTGGTCAAAAATGTTGGATTCGTCCTTAGCTCCTTTCACATTTCACATCCAGTCTGTCACCTGTTCAAAATATAACCTAAAATCCAGCCACTTCTTGCCACCTCTACTGATACTTCCCTGATTCAAGCCACCAATGTGTCCCTCTAGGGAACTGTAAGAGCTCCTAAGTAGTTTCTCTGCTTCTACTCTTGCCTTCCTCCAGTCTGTTCTTTTTTTTTTTTTTTTAAAGATTTTATTTATTTATTCGACAGAGATAGAGACAGCCAGAGAGAGAGGGAACACAAGCAGGGGGAGTGGGAGAGGAAGAAGCAGGCTCACAGCGGAAGAGCCCGATGTGGGGCTCGATCCCAGAACGCCGGGATCACGCCCTGAGCCGAAGGCAGAGAACGCCGGGATCACGCCCTGAGCCGAAGGCAGACGCTTAACCGCTGTGCCACCCAGGCGCCCCCCTCCTGTCTGTTCTTAACACAGGAGCCTGAGTGTTCCATCAGGTCACTCCCGTGCTCAAAGTCTTGCAATGGCTCCCCATTTCCTGCAGTATAAGATCCATAGTCTCTTCTACAGCTTTCAAAGCTCCTTAATGACTTCACTTCACACTTCACCTCTCTTCTCCCATGTCCACTCTTCTCTCCTTCACTCGCTCTGCTCACACCAGGTTTGCCTTGTTGTGCTCCTCGGACCTCCCAGCCACACCTGCAACAGAAGGCTTTTGCACTGACTCTTTCCTCCGCCTGAACACTTCCCCTCCGGTATCCTCATGGCTCCCTTCTTCACCTCCACCAGGTCTTAATTTAAATGTCACCCTCTCGATGAGGTCTACCCTGACTATATGATTTCATATCAGCACCTGCTCCACCGCTGTTCACCCTAGCACCTGGGATTCCCCCCTACTTTTCCTTCTGTCCACAGCACATATCTTCCAACTTACTAGACAATCTTCTTCTTTATCAGGTTTATAATTTATTGCGTGTCTCTTTTTACTAAAATGTAAGCTCCATAAGGGCACAAAATTTTGTCGGTTTTGTTTGTTGATGTATCCCCAGCACCTAGAACAGTGTTTGGCACAAAGTATGTGCTCAATGAATATTTGTTGAATGAATGCATGGTAGGATACCCTGAAACTGGCTGTGTGACCTGGGAAAACAGTAGCAGCCACAATAATGACAATTTTAGAGTGCTTTCTATGTGTTAAGCACCTTAACTCACTTAATCTCTACAACCTCAAGAATGAGACAACCAAACCAAGAAGAAGCTAAGACTCCTGCCCAGGGCTGCACAGCTGGTGAAAGATAGAGCCAGAATTTGAGCACTCAGGTATTCTGGCTCCAGAGCTCAAGTTCACCAGCAAAGTGCTATGCTGGGAAAGTGGATTACCTTCTCTGTACTTCAAGCATTTTCCTCTTTGTTACAAACTGTTGTGCCATATTATTTTAAAGGATCCTTCCATATCCACAAACCTGAATGTCCCTTTACTTCACTATTTTATCTACTTTGCTGATGGTTTCAGACTAAGTTATGAGGTAATGACTTGATGGAACCAGGAACTGGTGGCTCTGTGGACACAACATTGCAGATCCTTCAGAATGCTCCTACTTCCTATTTTCAGATGCAAATACCACACAACTGTGCATGAGTAAACTTTTTTTCCCTGCCATGACTATACAATGCTGGCTAGTCCTGCCTATCCAAGTTCCCCTAGTATTTGTTATGAGGTTATGACTTGATGGAACCAGGAACTGGTGGCTCTGTGGACACAACATTGCAGATCCTTCAGAATGCTCCTACTTCCTATTTTCAGATGCAAATATCACACAACTGTGCATGAGTAAACTCTTTTTTTCCCTGCCATGACTATACAATGCTGGCTAGTCCTGCCTATCCAAGTTCCCCTAGTATTTGTATGAATGAACAAACAATGATTTTGTAAATCAAACTTCTTCAAAGAAAACAGAACAATTTTAAATAGCCAGATTAACCAAAACTAGCAGAGACCTCACTCCTGCTTTTAGGAGCAAACGGGGAATTTTGTGGGGGAGGGACTGAGGGAACCTGGTACAGCTCAGAGATATACAACTGGTCAGAAATACTGGGATGTAAAATGGTGGGATTAATAGAAACTGTATTGGAAAAAAACTTTTTTTGCCCCTTTTGCTTACCAACTATGAGCCATTTCTACTTCACTGTATATGTGAATGACACTCATAAGCAGGAAGTCATGTCTTCACTTCAACATTGAGCAGATGCTTATGAAAAGTTTTTATGTGCCCAGTCTTATGCCAATCACTAAGGGAGAATGACATCTATAAAATAGGGCAGTATAATGAGTAAAGAGGGTCTGTGGCTGATGGTCAGACAAAAACACAAACCTCATTTCTTGTTTGTATTCTCAAGTATATTGCCTGATTTATTTTCTCACCACATTACTAAAATCAACCTATCTTCAGTGGATGAGTAGCTGCCATTTTAAAAGACATTAAAAAGTTATTGTCACAGACTGCAAGGGTGGTTCAACATCCACAAATCAATCAATGTGACAGAGCACATTAACAAAAGAAAGGACAAGAGCCGTATGATCCTCTCAATAGATGCAGAAAAAGCATTTGACAAAATACAGCATCCTTTCTTGATTAAAACCCTCCACCATGTAGTGAGAGAAGAAATATACCTCAATATCATAAAAGCCATATATGAAAGACACACAGCAAATATCATCCTCAAAGGGGGAAAACTAAGAGATTTCCCCTAAGGTCAGGAACATGTAGGGATGTCCACTATCACCACTGTTGTTTAACATAGTACTGGAAGTCCTAGCCTCAGCTATCAGACAACAAAAAGAAGTAAAAGGCATCCAGATCAATAAAGAAGTCAAACTCTCGTTCTTCACAGATGACATGATACTCTGTGTAGAAAACCCAGAAGACTCCACCAAAATATTGCTAGAACTGATACAGGAATTCAGCAGAGTCACAGGATATAAAATCAACGCACAGAAGTCAGTTGCATTTCTATACACTAACAATGAAGCAGAAGAAAGAGAAATCAAGGAATCAATCCCATTTACAATTGCACCAAAAAACCATAAGATACCTAGGAATAAACCTAACCAGAGAGGCAAAGGATCTGGACTCAGAAAACTATAGAACACTCATGAAAGAAATTGAGGAAGACACAAAGAAATGGAAAAATGTTCCACGCTCATGGATGTGCAGAACAAATATTGTTTAAATATCTATGCTACCTAGAGCAATTTACACAGTCAATGCAATCCCTATCAAAATACCATCGACATATTTCACAGAGCTGGAACAAACAATCCCTCAACTCTATGGTCAACTAATCTTTGACAAAGCAGGAAAAAATATCCAATAGAAAAAAGACAGTCTCTTCAACAAATGGTGCTGGGAAAATTGGGCAACCACATGCAGGAGAATGAAACTGGACCATTTCCTTATACCACACACAAAAATAAACTCAAAATGGATGAAAGACCTAAATGTGAAAAAGGAATCCATCAGAATCCTAGAGGAGAACACATGCAGAAACCTCTTTGACCTCAGCCACAGCAGCTTCTTGCTAGACACGTCTCCAAAGGCAAGGGAAACAAAAGCAAAAATGAACTATTGGGACTTCATTAGGATAAAAGCTTTTGCACAGCCAAGGAAACAGTCAACAAAACCTAAAGACAACCGACAGAATGGGAGAAGATATTTGCAAATGACATAACAGACAAAGGGCTAGTATCCAAAGTCTATAAAGAACGTATCAAACCCAACACCCAGAGAAGAAATAATCAAATCAAGAAATGGGCAGAAGACAAGAACAGACAGTTCTCCAAAGAAGACACCAAACGGCCAACAGACACAATGCAAAGTGCTCAACATCACTAGCCATCAGGGAAATACAATCAAAACCACAATGAGATACCACCTCACACCAGGCAGAATGGTTAAAATTAACCACTCAGGAAACAACAGATGTTGGCAAGGATGCAGTGAAAGGGGAACCCTCTTACACTGTTGGGAATGCAAGCTAGTGCAGCCACTCTGGAAAACAGTACAGAGGTTCCTCAAAAAGTTGAAAATAGAGCTACCCTAGAACCTAGCAATTACACTAATGGGTATTTACCCCAAAGATACAAATGTAGTGATCCAAAGGGACACCTGCACCCCAATGTTTATAACAGCAATGTCCACAATAGCCAAACTGTGGAAGGAGCTGAGATGTCTTTTGACAGATGAATGGATAAAGAAGATGTGGTATATATACACAATGGAATACTACTTAGCCATCAAAAAAAATGAAATCTTGCCATTTGCAATAATGCGGATGGAACTCGAGGGTACTATGCTAAGTGAAATAAGTCAATCAGAGAAAGACAATTATCATATGATCTCACTCATATGTGGAATTTAAGAAACAAAAACAGGCTCAGAGGGGAAGAGAGGAAAAAATAAAACAAGACAAAAACAGAGAGGGAGACAAATCATAAGAGACTCTTAATCATAGGAAACAAAGTGAGGGTTGCTTGAGTGGAGGGGGGGATGGGGTAACTGGATGGTGGACGTTAAGAAGGACACATGATGTAATGGGCACTGGGTATTATATAAGACTGATGAATCACTGACCTCTACCTCTGAAACTAATAATACATTATATGTTAATTAATTGACTTTAACAAAATTAAAAATAAATAAATTTAGGTATAAAAAAAGATTATTGGCACAGAATTTCAGGGCAACCAGAAGAGAAGACCCAACAACTATTTGGAACCATGACCTTCTTGTGAAAATGTCTGTATAATCTCCCTGGTTGATGACTTTGAGAATATCTACATTTGCTAGAATACGCACATTGCGGCGTGTTTCTTACTAAAACAGTTACACTATGTCACCTTTACAACTGTTTAGCTGCTATCAGCTAAAAAAAAAGGGGGGGGTTGATTGCAAAAATTAATTTGTACTTCATCGTTTGGACCTCAGGATGACTTTTCTCCCAATGAAGCAGTGTTCCAAGTGGTGGATGAATTCCACCTCTGCCCTCCCAATGACATTGTAAACCCAAATGTAGATAAAATAACCAAAGATCTGGGGCACCTGGGTGGCACAGCGGTTAAGCGTCTGCCTTCGGCTCAGGGCGTGATCCCGGCGTTATGGGATCGAGCCCCACATCAGGCTCCTCCGCTATGAGCCTGCTTCTTCCTCTCCCACTCCCCCTGCTTGTGTTCCCTCTCTCGCTGGCTGTCTCTATCTCTGTTGAATAAATAAATAAAATCTTAAAAAAAAAAATAACCAAAGATCGTTGTTACTGAAAAATGGCCATGTAAAGTAAATCCATTTGAAACTGGTAATAAAATACCTGATTAGGATTTTATTGTTAGAAATGAAAATTAAGAGAATAAGCTTATTTTATTTTATATCAGTTGAAATCTTAATTTTTTGATTTATAAAAATGAGTTTCACATGGTTTCATCTAATATTTAACACAATTTTGATTAGGCCTGTAAGTCTGCACTAAATCTTAGGATGAAGTAAAAACAAATCAAGAGTTACTTGGATTTAAATGTTATTATTTTTGTTGACAAAGCTTTAAGAGAGCACAATATAGACTCCTTCATTTCACTTTTGGTATATGTAGCACCTTCATGAAGAGTGTCATTTTGCCTAAATATCGAAGGGAATCCTAAGGGCATCTCTAAATCTATAATATTCAAATCATTCTTTTAACACATTTAACCTGTCATAATTCTTTGACTTTTCTTCAAACATTTGCTAACCTAGCTCTGCCAGATCCTTATTTGTCAAGACCTTGTGTGTGATTTGAGTAGCTCCCCTTTACTTTCAATGACTTTAAAGTCCTCCAATATTTACATTTAATTGGCACTGGGAAGTGAAGCAGGGAAGGGAGAGAAGCCAAAAAGCGAGTGAGTTAATGCTGTGGGTAACTGGGGCTCAGTCAGCCTGGAGATTCTTTGAGAGACTGAATAATAGCCCCTCAGAACTAACCTATTGAAGAGCAAGGAGGTTATGGAATTTACCCACCTGAAGGTCAGTGCCCGGCTGTTGACCCCCAGGCACTTCTGGCGCCCCGTGTTTTATACAAGCATGCGCCTACAGCCAGAGAATACATTCAGGTAGAGAAACGCAGAAAGTCGTCTGCCTGTACTGGAACTGTCTGCAGAAGCCTTACAGGGTGAACCAAGGGGAAATGTGAGAGGTACTGACATGTCTGCTACACTCAGTTGCGTCACTTAGAGAAGGTGACGTCAGATATCTCCATTCAAAAGGTATCTTTTCCCCTTCATAATCTATAAGTAATTTCAAAGGTGATCTTTGTGTTCAACTAAACATCTTATTCCCCAGACATACTTTTACTCAATGATTTTACTACTATTCATTCATAACTCTCTCTCTCTCTTAAAGATTTTATTTATTTATTTGAGGGAGAGAGAGCAGGATTGGGACAGGGAGGAGCAGAGGGAGAAGCAGACTCTCTGCTGAGCAGGGGGTCCGATGTGGCATTCAATCCCAGGACCCTGGGACCATGACCTGAGCTGAAGGCAGACGCTTACCTGACTGAGCCGCCCAGGTGCCCTCACTTATAACTCTTATTAACATAAGGGATAAAACCCTGTCTCCGGTCAGTGAGCTCCAAAAAACCTATAATTAATGAAAGTAACCTCACCTGGTCCCTGAACTCTTTGAACCTGCCTTAGTCTTCCCCCTAGCTATCCTTTTAGATCTTCAGATCCAAAGAACTCATCCTTAGGGGTTTATGGCATTATAGAAACTGACCCAAAATACCAGGAACTGCCTGCAGGATTCTTACAAATGTTTTTCTTCAATCTTCCTGCCCTTACCCCTAGGGCTGGTACTATTGCCTCTGCCAAAATCGGTGAAGAGTAGGCCTAGAATTCAGAGGCAGAGCAGTGAGACTTGCCCCGTCATACCCAAGAACACCAAAAGGCTCCTAGGAGCCTCATTTTCCAGTTCGGAGAAGCTAATGAAAGACTCCTCCATGACAGGCAGCATCTGTACTTCCAGAGATTTCCACCATGGTGGACCTGATTCCCCAGAGCTGCAGGACTCAGCCAGAGTACCTCTTCCTGCTCCCTGGAATGGAAGCTTCCACATTTTGCTCATTTCCCAGGGTTCTTTTTTTCTAGGCCCTTCAGGAATAGCTTTATCTGGATGTCCTGAGGCCAAGATTGCTCAGTGGTACCCATTCAGCAGAGTTCTACGTCCTTAGTCTGTGGAAGAAACCTTAGCTTCCCACGTAAATGAGTTCCAACTTCCATTGAGTATCTTCCGTTATATCTCTACGTTAGACGCAGTGGTTCTGAAAACAGAGAACTGGAGTCTCATGGAAAATGAAAGGGAGGAGGGGGAGTCCAGAAGCTATCCTGAGTTGTTCTCTAAAGATCTCAGGCTCCCAAGTTTGTCTGTAAGTAAAAATAAATTTATCTAAAAATCTTTAGAATAATTCGGATATATTAACCTTAGTGCCTAGAGTGACAAGTTATGAAGTCTACCGCAACCCGAGTTCCTATGGGTGCCCAAACAGCTGAGGCCGCGTGGAGGGACATGGAGGACGAGATCTAGGTTGCACTGGGGCTTGCTTACAAATTTGAAGAACGTGGAAAAGGCCCCCAATCCTCAATATTTATGCAAGTTCCTGCACTGTTGTGCTTGAGACTTTCCTTGAGTTAGAATTCCCCAGGACTTCCAAAAAAGCATTTTGTATGAAATCCAGAACTGATCGTTAAAGACACAGACACAGCCAGGGTGACATGGGAACCCGCCTTGGTGAACACAGTTCATTCCCTGGAAAATAAGTTCTTCTGTTTGACATCATTTGATCTAGGTATCGATCCTAAAACAATATGTTATTTTCTTTTGAAGAAGAAAAAATAATAGGAAACATAAACCTGTCTGTGTTAGAAAAGCAGCAACCGTGCAAATGTTGGCTCCAGGCTCCTGGGAGAAGCTAAGTGGAACGATGGTCACAGTGGTCCCTGTGGCCTGCCAGCTCTCGGGACTGGGCGGAGGAGAATTCCCAGAGAGTGAATTGAGTGTCCTCAGCCCATGCGAATGGTGGACAACAGATGGGAGAGCAGGAACCTCAGCAGCACGTGGCAAAGCCAGACCAAGCAGAGATAAAAATCTCACCCAGTCATGCCATCCTCAAGTTCAAAGGATAGCCCTTCACAGCAGGGCCCTTGGTGACGACTGTCCTTGACCATCTGTCTCTCAAGTCTACTGCTCCAGCAGACTGATTGTTCCAAACTTGGTGAACAGGTGTTATTCTGGAACACTCTTTTCCTTCTTTCTGGGAATTCCCCTAAGCTCTCTGTGATCTGTCTCGGTTCCTGAATCTTATTTCTTCCTCTTTGTGGAGGGAGAATTCTCTCATTTTGGTGGAGCGCATTCTCCAGGAACTTCCTGGGAAGGTGCTATTTTGAGAACTTAATCATCAGAAAATGTCATGTGTCATGGAAATAATTTCTTTTAAAATATAAAAGGCATTGTTCCAGTCTTTCTCTAATTTAGCTGTTTAGACATTTAAAGCCAATATGATTCCCTATACTCTCTATGGGACCTGTTTTTTTTTTTTACCCAGAAGGTTATGGGATATCCTCTTTCAGTCAGGGGTTCTAAAACTTCATTTGGTATACCTTTTCTATCTGGATACTCATACTCTTCAGTTTCATGAAATTTTCTTGCATTAAAATCATTTCTGCCTGAGGGCACCTGGGTGGCTCAGTTGGTTAAGCATCCAACTCATGGTTTCAGCCCAGTCCATGATCTCAGGGTCATGAGATCCAGCCCTAAGTCAGGCTCCATGCTCAGTGCATGAGGATTCTGCTCAAAATTCTCTTCCTCTCCCTCTGCCCCTCCCCCACTCACACACACTCTGTCACTCTCTCTAAAATAAATAAATAAAATCTTAAAATTATTTCTGTCCCCATTTTGTCTGTTATCTCTTTCTAGAAATTCACATTATTTGGTGTTGACTTCTTAGACTCACTGGTTTTCTAATTTTCCTTATTTTTGCTCTTTTTTTTAAAAAAAATCTCTTCTTTTTGCTCTACTCTGAGTGATTCCTTGACTTCATTTTCCAAATCGTCTACAGAGTTTTTCATATATGCAATCTCATTCTTAATTTCTAAGAGTTTTGTTGTTGTTGTTCTCTGAATGCTTCTTTTTAAATAGCATTCCTGTCTTTTTTCATGAACACAAAATCTTATCTTGGCGAGGAATTCATCATATATATATTTTTAAGGTTTTCTTCTTTCCAAGTTTGTTTCCTTCAAATCAGTGTTTATTTATATTTGCTTTAAGTCTCTATCTTTCATGTAAGAGGCATTCCTCAGGTCTATCTGCTCATGATTATGAATGAAGGAAAGAGCTGATTGCAAGTTGAGTGTGTGTGTAGGGCTTATTGACCCTGAACTTCACTGTTGGGTAAACTGGGTGAGCCATTTGTTGAAGAATTGCACATGTCACTATATTAGTTTCCTATTGCTATGGTAACACACAACTACAAACTTAGTGACAGAGAACAACACAAGTTTATTATCTTACAATAATTAGAGTGGAGAGTGAAAGGCCAAAATCAGTTTCACTGGACTAAAATCAAGATGTGGGCAAGCCTAAGTTCCTTCTGGAGGCTGTAGATGAGAATCCGTTTCCTTGACTTTCCAGGCTTCTACAGTCTGTCTACATTCCTTGATTGATCCCTTCCCTCCATCTTCAGAGCCAGAAGTGTAGCAGCTTCTCTCCTCTCTGATTTCTGTTTCTGTCCTTGTCTCTTCTCTCTCTGAATGGGATATTCTTGTCTCCCTCCTATCACGACCTTTGTGATTACATTGGATTTGCCTGGATGATCCAGGATAATCCCCCATTTTAAAATCCTTAACTTAATCACATCTACAAAGTCCATTTCTAGTAACATATTCACAGGCTCCCAGGATTAGGACATGGACATTTTGGGGGTTATTATTCAGTCTACCACAATCAGTGTCTAAGTTTTCCCTCTTGCACTGTCCAGACTCCCTACAAGGGGCTCCAGCTTGGAAGGTAAAATTCCGGCTACCAGTATTCTGAGATCTGAGTGGATTAAAGGGGCTGGGGGACAGGTGTGTCTCAGCGTTCCTCATTCGGGATGTACCAGTCACTCAATGTCTTTAGTTTTGCTGCAGTGTCCATTATGTTTGGTGAGTCTAGTTCCCTCCAGTTCAGAGACCCTCTATTTTACCCTGTCCAGAGAATAAACTCAAATGTCTGCCACTTTCCAGTGACATAGAGGGGAGAAGGGATACAGGGAGTCACTCAGTCCTTCTTGTTTTAGTGCTCTTCCTTTACTCCCAGTTCCAGATTAATCTGGTGCTATCTGTTTGGGAGTCTTTTGAAGATTCTGACATGTAAATTAAGCTGGCTCTCTGCTCCCCGCCCCCACTCCCAGAGCTTGGATTTTCATGCTTCATAGTTGGTTTTGTCAGTTATGTTTTATCAGTATGCTTTGTAGCTTCCACAATTTTATTGCTGTTGTCTCTTCTCCTAATCTCTGGTTATTTATTGGTTTATGTCTTTAAAAAATCTTTATTATAAATTTAGTGTGATTTTAGGCAGGAGTGAAATTAGATTTGTGTGTGTGTTTTCATATTAATGCAGAAAAAGCATTTAACTTGAATTGGTTATGTTCCTTGGGTCAGGCATGGGTTGTCTCTGACCAGGGTAACCAGGCACCACATCTAGTAAAAGGATTTTAGTGGCCAGGCTTTTGTGTCCTGCCCTACCTGTCCAATGACACACACTAAAGCTTGACTTCTTGCCTCAGTTTCCTACCAGATATCCCAGTTCCTCTGGGACTGGAATCTTGTTCCTAATTCCCAGCTTCATCTCACAAAGCAGGAAGTAGAACTGGCAGGAGTCATTTCGAATATAAATAGTTGGGGTTTTCATAATAGTACCCTTGAATTGCCTCCTTCCCTTGTAGCTTTTCAGTGGGATGGAAGTATATAAGCCAGAGGCTGAGGTTTTAGGAATCTGATTCTTTTTCTTTAATTTTTATTTATATCTTTGACAGAGAGGGGGAGAGCGCACAAGCAGGGGGAGTGGCAGAGGGAGAGGGAAAAGCAGGCTCTCTGCTGAGCAGGGAGCCTAATTCGGGGCTCAATCCCAGGACCCCCACGATCATGACCTGAGCCAAAGGCAGACAGTTAACCAACTGAGCCACCCAGGCATCCTGGGAACCTGATTCTGATGGCTATTATGTTTACACTCTCCAAACATGTGATGAGAGGAAAATGCAGACCTGTCTTGCACTTTGTCTAGCCAAGCAATGCCTGCCTCTTACCTCTGCCTACTTCCCCTCCCCAGACTTCTGACCCTACCCTCTCCCTAGAACTGTAGGACATTCCTTTACTCTCCTCCCCTTTCGTTATATTTGTGGTATTTCCAGGTCTCAGCCCCCCCAAATCTGCTCCAACTACACTGGTTTCTGATTTCAGCCACCTGGGTTCTAAGAACTTTATATGTACCAGCTCACAATCTGCACAACACCTCTACTATTTTTTTAATATTTATTTTTTTAGAAGGGGATGGGGCCAGAGGGAGAGGGAGAGAGAGAATCTTAAGCAGGCTCCATACCTAGCATGGAGCCAGATGTGGGGCTTGCCCCACGGGGCTGATCTCATGACTCTGAGATCATGATCCGAGCCAAAATCTAGAGTTTGCTGCTTAACTGACTGAGCAACTCAGGTGACACACAACAGCTCTATTATTATTCCTCCTTTACAAATTCAGAAACTGAGGCACAGATACTGTAAGTAAATTGACCACGATCGTATAGCTAATAAGGCAGAGTCCAGATTTGAATCTGAGCATTCTGACTCCAGAGTACATCTTTAAACCACTACGTTATAGACTTAAAAATCACATCCATGTGCCAAACACTGTTTTCTGAGATAGAGAGATCCATATATATAATATGTAAATAAGATTATACAATTTAGTGTATATATATATATATATATATATATATATATATATATACCCCCATTTAATCTTCCTGGATGCTATGGATGAAGCAAACAAACAAAAGGAAATATACTGAGAATCTGAACAACAAAATTAACAACTTCACCTAATAGACACTGTAGAATCTTGCACCCAATATTTGGAAAAATATATACTTTTAAAATACATAAAATATTTACAAATAGTAACCATAAAACATGTTTTAAAATGCTCGAAGTATCAGAATCACTTTGTATAATCACAATACAATTAAGTTGGAAATCAATTTTTAAAAAAACCCAAACTCATATATTTGGGAATTTTAAAGCACATTTAAAAACACATAGATGGAAAAATAAATCCTAAAGAAAAGTACAAAAATTTATAACTAAATAATAAGGGAAATACAACATTTTGACATTTAGGAGATGCAACTAAAGTGACACTTAAAGAAAAAGTGTATAGTCTTAAATGCTTATTTTAAGGAAAAAAAAAGAAAGTTTGAAAATTAATGCGCTAGGCATTCAATTTAAGAAGTTGGGAAAATTACAATAAGATAGAAGCAAGGGAAATGAGAGAGAAATAGCAAATATAAAACATAAACCCATAAAATGGAATTCATTCTCAATTAGAATTAGCTAGCAATATTCAGACTGAGAATGAGAAAATGAAAAAAAAACAAGAAAAAGGGCTATCACACACTTATCCTCATTTTTAGTGCTTTTCTATTTTAAGCTCCTTAAGTGGATTTTACAGAAAGGATGAGAGACTACTTCCTTTATAAATGGTATTTATTTTTTCTCATTATTCAAGTAACACATTTTCAAATGAAAATTTGAAAATATAGAGCAATGTAGAGAAAAGAAGCATAAGTCACAATCCCACCATTAGGGGATAATTATTAACTATTAACATTTAGGTATTATTCCAGTCTTTTTTTGTCTGTATCTGAAGGTTTGCACATGTCTACCTGTAATCATATGGTTATTTAAAAATTTGGGCTCACAGTGCACATATAGATTTGTATCCAGCTTTTTTCCTTAAAACTACATCATTAGCAAATGTTCTTTAAATAAAACATGTGGGGTGGCTGTGTTAATATTTAATTTACATATGCATATACTGTACTGCATTTGGCTGCAACCCTGTTTTTAGACAATGTTTCCAATTCTGGGGTGGAGTTGTTCAGCTGACATCTACTTAATGGTCCACTCAAGGTATGGCGCCATATTGAATCGAAAAAGGGTTGAGACAGCCTGAATGTGTCAGACAAACTGGTGGGGTTGACCTGCCAGAAGTCTGTTTACCAGAGGCTTAAGGAGTTATTAGGAGAACTAAGAAAAGTGGGTGACAAATATGAGAAGTTTATGGACTTGGTGGAGTAATCAGATACTCTCTGTATGTTGGCATCCTTTCTCATGCTTTAATTATTTTCCTGACAGCAATGATTGGGGTGCTTCATTCCTAGCCTCCCTGAGTTCAAATTCTCAAGCGAGAATGACCACTAATCTCATTTGGATGGTGTTTCTCTCTTGGCTAAGTCAAAACTAATAGGGCAACAATAGGCTGCCCATGGCTTGGGTGTCCATCCCAATTCTTCTGGCTGGGTCCAGACATGGAGGTCATTTGATTACAACATGGCTTGCTTTCAAGATACTTACACCAGCAAAGGCTACAGTCAGGGCAGCTTCCCTGTAGAAGGAGAGGAGCATTTTCCCTCTTTCCCCAGGCTGTTGCACAGCTTTGGCACAGAGCAGGGATTGACAGAGCATTGTTGACAGTGTTCATGGAGGAGAGCAACAGGGAAGTGACAGAAGTGTTATGGCCCCGGTGGGCCTCTGATGGAGACAGGAGTTCAGCAGAGTAGCCATGAAAGGCAGACGGGCTTGGCATGAATATCCAACATTGAGTGTCTACTATATCCACTTTATGCTATGTCCAATGGAGGGTGGGAAAATATATAACATAGCTGCTGTTTTCAAGGAGGTCATGATAAGTATTGGGTATAGATAGAAAGTTTCTAAATGTTTTACTAAATTTTTTTTTCTATAAATACAAGTAGTGGTAACTCCCTATGACATAGGTATTGACTGGTCAATGTTCACTTTCTTTAACCCCTTGAGCCTGTCCTCAGCTGCTCATTTATTTCAAGGTTACTTCTTGTAGCCCATCACACTCATCATCAGGAGTAAGAAAATGAAGCTAAATGCTCAGTTGGATTATATAAATTTATATCACTTTTTTGTCTTTTCTATCTCAATACTTTCCTTATTGAATACTGATTGAAGTGTTATTTTATGATGTTTACAGATGCTCAAGGTGGGAAAACGTGGAAAAAGCATATATCTTTAAAGGTTGGGTAAAAGCAAACATTTTTCATAGTAAAAATGAGTTTTAAAATATGTTTTAATTATAAAACATGATAAAGAAAACTTGGGAAATAGAGAAAAGCATAGAGGGTCACCTATTATCCAGACAAATGACAGTTGACATTTTTCTGTAAATCCTTCTAGATTGAGTTTTTCTTCTAAATTTTGATTATTTGGTGTTTGTCTTAGATCGATATGTTTTTACTATAAACATAAATTTGTAATCTGCTTTTTAAATTAACAGTATTCATAATATTTAAAATATAATTTGTAATGACTATATAATATTACAACAAATGTACTACTCTTGATTTAATCCTTCCCCTAAAGTTAGACTTTGGGGTACTTCTAATTTTCTAGAATACTAAATAATATTGTATTATTTGTATTTGCATAAAGTTTTATGTTCTATTCTTATTTATTTCCATAGTACAGATTATTGGAAATGGATTTGTTTCACCAAAGAGTATGGACATTTCTGAAGATCCTGGCACATATTCCTTAGAAAAAATTCCAAATGGAAGGGTGACATAGTTTGCACTTTCAGTGAGGACTATAAATTTTATAAGCAGGCTCAAAAAACACCAAATGGAGAAATCACCATCATTTGAATAATGCCTTAAGGTCTATACAGAAGATATAAGGCAGATAGATGGCATTTCTTGATAATGGAAAATATTCTTGTTATCATTCAAATGATTCCAGGCTATAAAAAAAGAAAAAGAAAGTAAATAAAGTTAATAAATTTGGCTTGATTAATGATCCATGATCCAGGTAGCAACTTAAATTTATAGTTCATATTCAAAACATGATGAATTAGGAAAATCCCTACTTGAAACTACTAGGAAGGGTATACATTATTTGTTGTTAAATAAGACACAAGATAACTCGCTCACGGTTTCTCTTCACTCTGGACTTGCTGGGTAGTTTTAGCAATTTCAATCATAACTAAATTAACATCAGTATTTTAGCAGATGAAGCAAAAACAATTTTGAAGAGATAAAAACAGAATTCTCTACTTTAAAACCAATTACTAATGATACAGTATAAAAATGATTATTAGGTTACTGTAGCAGCATCCGGAAGAGAAATTATTTCAATGGGATAATGTTGTGAGCCTTCTATTATCTTATGAACAGGGAAATTCTCAATAAACGGTAAGGCTTCTTTGTGCTTTGAGTTATTTCTCCACAAAACCCTGCACTGTGGCTCATTCAACACACTTGTGCTGTTTGCACCATTCAGGACTGAATGCAGATTTTATAACTATTCCATTGATTCGACCCACATAGGCAAGCCAACACATATTGGCATATTGAAAAAAATGGAGCTACTCGAGCTTGATGAGCGCAGTAGGGGTGGGAAGAAAAAGATGGGAGGCTAAAAACCTTCCAACAAGAGTCGTTGAATCGTGGGCAGTGGGGGGTAAAATGGAGGAGGTGCAGGTATTCCCAGCGAGCTCTTACCTGGATGATGACCGAATAGGTTCCGCAGAGTATCTTGGATAACTGAGTGACTACCCTGATGAGGCAAACAATCACTTGAAGCCCACTGAGAGCTATGAGAACGGAAAATAAAATGATGTTCCACTCCACTACATGCTCAGGTTCCAGGCACTCGGTCCATATGCTGGAATCTGTAAGGAAACTGAGAGAGAGGACAGAGACAGTCAACAAGACGCGCGGCCAAGCCTACATACTTGGTCCAAGGAAGAAGGCCAGAGATGTCTGTATGTTTGGGAAATTAATATATATGATTGAAATACATAATATTATTAAATGTGAATCAAAGCATTTAGAAAAATCATTCAGATACATATATTGAGTATATACCATGCAGAAAGCATTGGCCTATGCTTATTTTAAACATGGTGCCTCCTCAGAGACGATTTTAATTCAGTTAGAAGACAAGACACATACCGAACAGTTCGCTAGTAAGAAAAGGCAGCACATATCAATACCAAGAAAGGTAGAGACTGCTCATTCCCTAAAAGTCCAGAAATTAGCCTGGCTGAGCTTGTGCTGGATATAAAAATCACACATGTGGCAAAGTAACAAAGGGAAATGCTGCTGGAAATTCCTAGACTCGGGGCACCTGGTGGCTCAGTCGGTTAAACGTCTGCCTTCGACTCAGGTCATGATCCCAGGGTCCTGGGATTGAGCCCCGCATTGGGCTTCCTGCTTAGCAGGGAGTCTGCTTCTCCCTCTCCCTCTGCTGCTCCCCGTTTGTCCTCTCACTCTCTCTCTGTCAAATGAATAAATAAATAAAATCTTTAAAAAAAATGAATCTCTTATAAGCACTATTTGTTTAAAAAAAAGAAAAGAAAAGAAAAAGAAACTCCTGGATTCTGTCATCAAGCCTTTTCAGACAGTAGTTCTCAACAAGCATATGTCAGGATTATCTGGAGGGCTTGTGAGAATGCAGATTGCAAAGACACCCCCCCCCCCCTGCAATTTTCTGATTCAGAAGGTCTGGATGAGGCTTGAGAGCTTGCGTCTCTAAGTTCCCAGTGTTGCTGCTGCGGCTGGTTTGGAGTCCGCATCGTGAGGACCTCTGCTTTAGAACAGTGCTGCGCTGCTGCCACTAAGCTTTAAGTGATGAGTGAGGTGGTAATGCGAAGTCGAAAGGTTCCATCAACCTAATTTAGCACTGGGTTGTGAGAATTCAACCAGGTCCCAGGATAATCTTAAAACCACACTGAGTCTACCCGACTGACGTTTGCTCACTTCCAGGTACACCATGCCCAGCAACGCTTCTCCAAAGGGTGACACTCTGTTCAACAGAATCAAAATGGAAAACTGGTCTCTCAGAAAATTCTCCAAACAAAAATAATCAAAACTATTTATAGGGTACAGTTGTTTACAAATACCTCGTCAATAGCAATATGCTTTTTCTTGAGACGGCAGCTAAGGCAAAGAGGCTACTGGACAAGTGGCCTGGAACGTTGGTGTCTGTGGTGGGACAGGGTGAATTCTGCAGTTCGGGGAACACCACCGCCATGACTTCCCTCTCCTCTTTGTTCATTCTTCTCCCTGTCCCCCCACCCCGCCCTGTTTCTCTCCTATTCCTTTCCTTTAGTTCTCTCTTTCCTCCCTTTCTTTAGTTCCTGCTCTATGCTCCGGGACCCTCAGAAGCACTCCGAGAATTTCTTGATCTTGCTAAAGGCCGTCAGGTCTCAAGTGGCAAAGAGTATTCAGTAGGGAACTCTTGGTTCAGTAGCATCTCGGCCAAGAGACTTCACATGTCTGACCTCTAGAGTCTTATTTGGACAATGGGCTTAACATGTGGAACCCTGGGGTTATTATGAATATTCAGTGAAAGGTGTGTAAGGATGCTTTGGAACCTGTAAAGCCTGCTCCAGATATAATTTCCTGTTACCATTTCCCTAGACCCAGTCCCTACACCCTCATGCTCTGAACTCAGTCTCAGCCACCAGGGAAGCTAATCCCTTCAAGATCCTCGCTCTAGACTTGCCAGTACATGCTCTGCACAGATCCCCCAACACTTGAAAGCAAGAGGACCTTCACGGTGCTGATTTTTCTCCTGGACTGTGGTGCTTATTTATTCTTCGTGTAAACCACAGAGTAGTAAATGCACTAGCGGGGTCTGGAAGGGATGGAGACGCTATTTCGGATCCTCCCTCCCTCCACAACCTCCATATAGAGCTCTATCACAGCATTTACTTCCTTATATCGTAAGTCTGTCTTATCTGTATCTGCATCTGTTCCCTCACTAAGCTGTGTACTCTGAGAGCCCTACCGTGATTTATACACCCCTGGACAGCCAAGCCTAAGACCTAAGGCAGTGCCTGTCGCATTGCAAAGGTCAACAAGTGCTTGTTGAATGGAACTGATCAGGATCCCCAGCAGTCACCGTGCCAGTGGCTGAGCCTACAGAAGACCCAGCAGATGAAGGCATAAAAGATTATGCCCGGTAACGATGTTAATCATAAAATCTGGCTTATCCTAAAAATGTATTACATCTGATCTGTGCTTTGCTTCCACTTAATTGTCCATTTTGTGAGGTAGACATGATTTACAGAGGCTCAGGGATATTTGTTTAAGGTCGTGCAGTTTGTAAGTAGCAGATGAAAGACGTGAACCCAGATGGGTAAACATTGAAGGCCTGTGCTAGGAGGGCAATGTTCATTCTACGGCCTCGCTTTTAGCAGAACATTCCGTCAGGTCCGTGTGAGCTCCTAGAGGGAAGTTCAACTGTGTCGTGTACCTTTGATTCTCCAGCACCTGATTCAAGCTGGGGACATAGTAGATGTTCAAGAAATATTTGTTGACGGAATGTGCAAATGCAAAAGGGATTTGTGGAACTTTAACATTAACACTTGTTCCACCCAGAATTTGCCAAGGCTTGGAAACTTCTCAAGGAGACCTGAGATTTAATTTCCCTTTATGGCTTCCAATGTTTGATCTCCAAACATTTGTATGTAGCTGGGGTCAGGTGAATACAAATATCAGGGGTAACTTTCAAGAGTAATGGAGAAGCATGTGGACAGTCTGAGATTCTTGCACTGAAAGGGAAATCTTCTTTGGTTTGGGGGTTGGGGGCGTTCAGGGAATGATGGCACAGAAGATGATTTTTTGCACCCAGTCGGACTCTCTTCATTAGGGTCCCCTTTCCTGAGCCCCTGAAGTCCCTCAGGAGTGCTCCAAAATGCCTGAGGTTATTTTCTAGGTTCTCCCAACCTGAGAGAGAGCTCTGCTCACTGCACGTGGCACTTGGTGGAACCTTCAGGACAAAGGCGGCCATGGGCACAGAAGCAGTTTTGCAATCCAGGCTTAGGTGAGCATGTAAGCCTTCAAATAGACGTGGGCCTTGAACAACAGAGCCAGTCATAGGGAGCTGAGAAGAGACTGTAACTTCCCTAGGGAGTGGTACAGACACTCCCTCCATTTATACCATTAATATTCTGAGCATAGGACAAGCCTGGAGAGATTCGATGGGCTTCTCCTGCATCTCTGCCTGGGCCCTGCTACCTCCAGAGCTGTCTCTGCAGGTGCTGGCTGGTACAATGCCATTGTGAGGTGTTCTGCCATCCAGGATTGGATTCTTCAACAGCTAACTGAACTACCGGCCCTCTAAGTAAGGCTGCCTTCCTAGACTCTTCTTCAGTACACACTCGATCATCTCCTGGCTCTCCCCCACAAACCCCTGCACCTGGTCATGTCCCCGATCTCACTCTGCACTTTGATGCTCACGCTGCCTAGTTCTATCTCTGTGTTGTCCCTGATGGCATAGCATGGGTCACACCATCCAAGGGCACTGGGATTCTCTCCCAGTCAAGCTCCTTCCCACCTGTAACAGAGCACACATCTAAACTGGCCACACAACAAGACTGAGTTGTTAGAACCATTCAAGTCCCAGGCTCCAGCACTTGCCCGACCACAATAACGACAAAGCTTTGCTCTGAAGTTTGGGAGAAACACACCTTTCATTTGGATATCTCCACATCGACCTCAAAATAGTGAATGCATATGGCATTAAAAGACTGGCAAAAAGAGAGAGAGAGAGAGAGAGAGAGAGAGAAACAAAGATCTATGTAGGAAGAAATTGGTCTGAGTATTATTTAGCTAGTAGGAAAATTCTGCACTAACATATCCCTGTGGAACACCAAAGTGATCTTGGAAAATGAGCATGAGCACGAAGCCAGGTGTTTCTGGCTTTCTGAGCCTCTTGATTCGGAGAATTATTCCTTACCGTCCAGCAGTGCCTTCAAAGGCGTACTCCCAGCCATCAGGAGTGCGGCAGTATGGACCCTGAACGAGGCCCAGAGCAGATATGACCAGGCAGTATCCAGAGAAAGCAATTCCAAGGGCAGAAAAGATCATCGACAGCAGTGTCTAAATTAAACATAGAAGAAGGATGTTAGGGAAAAAAAAAAAAAAAAGAAGGAAGAGGAAGAGGGGTCAGTGCCATAGAATGAAACAAGGGGATATTGTGGCTAAATGACCAGATAGGTACCTTCCCGTACTCGTCCAAACTTACTGCACGCAGTCTGTGTAAATGTCCACAGAGAAACAGAAACGTTTAATCCAAATCTACCTGATCTTTAAAATAAGTTTTTAAAACGACTTTTTGTTTGGGATTCCACAGAGGATACTGCTTAATTTACTACATTTCTTCCTTTCTTCTGGAATTTCGGTATCAAAATAATGATCAAACATTAATGCAGTGAGGGGTGTGACTGATCAATCTGCCTTTACTGAAGACATTATTTTCTAGGTCGGGTGGATTCTCTAAGAATCGGAAGCTAGGACCTTGGCTTTTCTCATGTGAAGATGATGAATACCTTCACTTACAGGAACGTGAGGGGAAATACCAGGTGTGAAGCCTACAGGGCCATATCAAGTGAGGATGAGCTCGATGGGGAGGAGGGTGTTTTCCTCGGAGCCGAGAGGACGAGCAGTGTTCACAGGCAGATCAGTGCAAGCAGAGTTGTAAGGGTAAGTAGATTAGTGTGATCCAAGAGAGGGTTCCTACAGAGCGTTATGGGGAAATTTATGAAGACCAGCTTGACATGTTTGCTAATGCTGGGGAAACGGGGTTGTTGGACACAACCCAGCCCTCCAGTTGATTACAAAGTGAGTGCAACTTGGTATATGGAGCAGAAGGTGGCTTTGAATGCTGGATCAAGGAGGGCGGACTTCACCCTTCAGGGCAAGTAGCTTTTCCCCCCATGGCCTTTCACTACATTTTTTTCCAAATCTACCAAAAAGTTGAATATATAGTATAGTATACTATAGTCAATGTATCTTTGTATACTATTTATCTAGTCTCACCTTCCGTGAATATTTTATCATTTTTGCTTGCTCTGTGTGTGTATGTATGTGTATATATCCATGCACGTGTATTTATTTATCTACACATTTTTGTTGCCTAACCACTTGAAAGTAGGTTGTAGATACTGTGTTATCTCACTCCTAAACACATCAGCACATATCTCCCCAAAATAAAGATATCCTATTACTCTGCAACTGTGTTTTACTTTTTTGTACAGGGTCCAATCAGGGTTTATGCACAGGATTACATCTCCTTAGTTTCCTTTGATCTATATTAGTCTTACTGCCTTTTTGTTTTTTAGAATATTATATTGTTTCTTAAGAATCCAAACCAGTTGTCTTATAGAATGTCCCCACGATCTGGGCTTTTCTGATTGTTTCCTCACACCTGAACTTGGGTTAAACATTTTGGCAAGAACACCTGATGGGCACCAGAACATTAGGGGCCTCTCACTGCTACTGGTGGTGCTTTTGACCTCTTGGTTAAGGTGGTATCCTTCAGGTCTATAAACATATATTTTTCACTTTGCAATTAGTAAATAAGTTGAGGTAATACTTTGAGGCTGTGTGATATCCTCTCCCCAGAGATATTTCAACTGATGGATTTGCCATCCATTGATGGTCCTCATACCCGTTATCACCAATTATCACAATGACTGGTTGCAGGGTGCTGCTTATCTCATTCTATCATGTCTTCTGCATTTATATCTTACTACTTTTCACAGAAGAACTTCCATTTCCCTTCTCTCTCTTTCTCTCTTACTGTAGATGCATGGATTTTCTAATTCAATGTGTTATAATTCATAACTGTTATTATTCTTTTAGATGCTTATTTGGTCCGAATATGGCCAGTGAGAACATCCTGTCAAGTCAATTCCTCTGCGCTTTGAGGTATCCTTATCATTCCTTGAACACCTCCTTGCTTCCTGGCACAAAATGTACCAAGTTCATTTTGAATTTATAAAGAACCAGAATAGCTCTTTTCCCAACAAGCCATGTACTTGGTTTTTGAGCAAGGAAGTGACATGAACCAATATATAATTTTGAAAGATGGCTGTGGCAGTAACGGCATGCCAGCCAGAAGTGAGAAAGCACAGAATAAGGATTTCACGTGGAGACAACTTCAACTTGCGGTGACAAAGACATGCCCTGGAGGACATGAACGGAAAGGACAGAAATAGGGATGCCAAGAAGGGTAGTTTGGTTTGGAAGACAATTCAGTCTAGTTTTAGAAATGTTGCTTTCAAGTGAGAGTAGAACAACCAAGTTAGTTGATAATAAATTCAAAAATGGAGACCAGAAAAACTGAGAGCAACAAACCTGTGATTTTGGGAACAAGAGTGATCTCACATTATATATCTCTCAACTAATTCAACATTATTTTGCTGATTATAACATTAATACATGCTCATTATGGAAAATCAGAAAAACATATTTTAAAAACCCAAAGAAGACAAGAACAATTCTGCTTTTTTTCTTATTTGATATTATTTCATTGGCATCTTCACATATGATTAAAAGATCTTCCAAATTCTGTTTCTCATATTGATTTTAATAGAATGTTGCCCATCATGGGATGAGACACGCTACTTCTTTTTGTTTAACAGATGACTGTTCCTTACACTTCACAAAGAAAATTTACCTATTCGCCAATGCCAACTTCCAAAAAGGAAGAAGGTGTTTTGAAAAGATTGAGCTCCTTGTTTACCAAATACGCTCTTAAGCAGTTCACTGGGAGGATAAATGAAGACTTCCTCCATCGGTGAAATTGGCAACCATAGCGCAGTACATATATTTGTATACATATACAAATTACAGTCTAATGAGTGGATACCATTGCACAACTGAGATTCAAAATACAGCAGGAATCAGAATCTCTCTGAGTCACAGTTTCATTTTCTACAAACTGTAAATGATGTAGATGATTATAGAACCACATATCAGGGCTGTTTCAAAGATTCAAGGACACAATGGATGTAAAAATAATTTCAAAAGTGTCAATATAATCACAACATTATCTATTATTCCAAGCGCCTCTATTTGGCTGATAATTGTTTTCCAGGGATAACAACCCACAGGATTTGGGCAGAAAATGAGACCCCACAGAAGAATGAATAGCAAACAAGTTAATGGGGTTCAGGTCACCCCCCAAAATATGGCACCTTAGCATACAGAATGTCTTAAACTGAAGGAGTTTGAGAAAATGGCAGAAGCAGGATGGTCACTCTGACCCCTCCCAGCCCCTTCGCCCTTCTTCTCTGAAACAGGTCATAAAACTCCCATGTGCAAGTTACCCTCTCTGTACAAGGAGGAAGGAAGACGTTCTTATCAGCAGAGACAGGGAATTTGGGGCCAAGAAACCTGTATAAACAAACTTCATTAAACTAAACCTTATCTTCCTAGTAAACCTTATTTTCTTCAACATTTACTACCCCTGGCCCAAACCCCTCACTCTCGCCAATTCTTTACAAATTCGTGGCTACTTCTTGCTACTCTGGTCACTGCTTCAGCTCTTCATTCTCTCATGAGGGCTCCCATGGATACGTAAAAATTCAATAAAATGTGTATCCCTTTCTCTTGCTAATCTGTCTTCATCAGTTTAATTTTCAGACTGAGCCAGGGACCCTTAAAGGGTAGAGTAAAACTTTTCCTCTGCTAGTTTCTGGCACCCCAAATGGGGCATTATTGGCTGGGGACACCTTGCTTGGTCCAGGAGCTACAGTTAGAGATCCTGGATCTGTGACAAAAGCCACAGAAGAATTCTTGCCATGTCAGTTTCTTGGATCTCTGCCTGTGGGGGACTAGTCCAGAGAAGGTGGTAAGAGTGTTTTCCTTTTCAGATTCAGATTGGTAGGGGGCATAAAAACTAATTCTTTGGTTTGTGACTATGGTTAAAATTTGGTTTCGAGTTATCCATTGGTTATTGATCCTTTCTCTCCCACGGACAGCTATCGATTTCCTGTTTGTCTCTTATTTGTGTTCTGAGAACTTGGCTTGGCTTTCTGCTTGTCAGGGCATGCAAGTGTCAGTTCTTGGAGGCAGCCAACTGTCAGGTTGTGGGGCCCAAAAAATCTAGGCTAGCATCCTACCAACTGTCGCCAGCTTTCAGGAGGACTTGTCTAAGTCTTTCTTTTGCTACCTTGGGAGTGGTTCTGGCTCTTGGGAGGGCTGCATCTTTTGCACCCTGTTTGGAGACATCTCTTGCATCCATGGTTAAGTTTTGGTTTTAGTTTCAAGTCACTTGGTTTAAGTATTTGAAACAATTTTTTTAAGGGGCTGTATGGTCAGAAGTTGGCCAAATTGAAGGTTGATATTCAGATCCTGATAGAAACTTTTAAAATCAAGGCCTTTTCTCCTAAGCTAAAATGGAACTCTGTACTCAGAGGGAAAGAAAACATGTGGAAGGTTTTGTGAAACAATTATGAGAACATTACAAAGACACACCACTGTAAATCTAGGACCCAGAAATTTTCTGATTTCCATCTTAGTTGGAAATTTTCTCCCTGATATAAAGAAGCAAGTTGAAAATCATGTAATTGAATGGGTTGATCAGGATCATTCAGGCTGTGATTCAATCCTTTGAGGAATTAAAAAACAATTGCCCTTGTCTTACAAATCTAGTCTTTATCGAACTAGAAATGTGTCGCTAAAAGCAATTCAAAGCTCACCTACCTATCCTTACTGATCCCCAAGCCTCCCCTCTTCATTTCAAAATGTTTGTAGATGTTGTAAAAGATTGGGACATGGGAAACGGAACTGCCCTGCGTTTCAGAAAAAGAAGAAAAAATTAAATAGTAATTATTCGAGACCTCTTGATAATAGATAAATATGCCCCCAAATTCCTTCTAAAAGGAAACCTACATTCTTTATCTCCTCTGAGAGGTGACTCTTACTGTCTCTTTGAAATGTAAACATTCCAGGAGATAATTACAAAACAGCCTACAATTGCCTGAAACTAAAAGGGAAAAAAAAGGAGGTTGGGGAGTTTTTTTTTAAAAGCCAACTGCTATAAAAACTCCTTTGCCAAAATCTATCCACAGCCTTCGTAAGACTACTTGTCAAGGGCAAATACAAATCTTAAAAGTCTTCTCCACAACTATTAGTAAAAAGCTTTCGCCATCCACGTGGGTAGCCGTAACTTGTTCCATCGGCCAGAAACATAATTTGGACTTTTTTATAAACTGGTGAGTTTTGTATCAATGTACCTGATACGCGGTGAAAATTTAAAAGCAAAGGCTGTAAGATCTCTGTGTCGTCTCTATGTTTATTTATATCTACATATGCGTGTTACAGACGGGCAATATTTTTCTACCTCAGATGGTATTACCAAAATAATTTATAAAATCACTCAAAAGAGTTCTGTTCTAATTGACATAGAGATAAATGAGTACTCATATAAATTAAGTATTCTCAAATACAGAGACTAATCCAAAAAACTTTTTTTTAAGTTCACACGATCTGGGATAATCTTTGGTAAATAAAGATAGCTTAAAAATTGTTGGGGAAAAAAAAAGGTGGGGGGTGCCTGGGTGCCTCAGTCGGTTAGGCGTGTGCCTTCAGCTCAGGTCATGATCTCAGGGTTCTGGAATCAAGCCCTGTGTTGGGCTCCCTGCTCAGCGGGAAGCCTGCTTCTCCCTCCCCTTCTGTGCTAGTTCTCTCTCTCTGTCAAATAAATAAATAAAATTAAAAAAAAAAATTGTTGGGGGAAAAAAACCCAGCAAGCATATCTTTAGAGTTGTCAGCATTAAACGTAACGTAGTCAGACAGTTTTTTCTACCGAGGATTACTAGTCAAGCAAACATATTATCTCTACTAGATGTTTAACAATATAAAACTATAAATTCAACCTAAAAACAAAGCATACGCTAAAAAATAAATTGCTAAATGTATGTCAAGCACACCAGTTGAGAGAAAGAGAGAAAAAGTATGTCTAACTTTCTGGGTGCTTTGTTTCTGTGATGTTTGATGCTTGCCTGATACATATGTCACAAAATTTGTCAACAAGAAAAATAACTTAAAATAATGGCTAACTTTGTCTATGGTGTCATGAAATTTTCATGAGTAATCTACACAGTTGTTAAGAGCAAGCGCGTTAAATACATGTGTGATAAAAGTTTATAAGTGAATTTTTCAACAATGATTAGGTTTCACAAAATCCATTTATTTTAAAATACCTTCCAAAATCTTTTTGTTAACTTAAATTTAAAGTTATATAAGTTATACTGAGTGAAGTTAAATAATGGTAATTCATTGAATATGCAAGTCATTTCCAAATAAAATAAATTACTGCAACATTGATTAGTGAATCTAAGTTTACCTACTTTTGTCTCTCTGTCAAAGAGGAACTAAAGATATTTGGGTCTATTAGTAGATACACTGAAAATTGTACTATGGATCTGTATGCTTGAGAAATTATGAACTAGCATATTCATGACTTTGCCGACCAACAGGATGTTTGTATCTATAACATTCTGCAATTGCTTACTTCCTGGTTTTCACTAGAAATTAAAGTTTCTGAGAGTTAAGAATTCTAACATATGTAATTTAAACTGCTAAAAAAAAAAGAAAGTAAAACTACTAGAAATAATAAGGGAACAACTCTGTATACAAGAAAAAAAAGGAAGCGTGTTGGTAAAAAAAAAAAAAGTATGAGTTATGGAGATGTGTTTTTGTTGAGGGAAAAGGAAATTTTGGGGGAAAACTTTTTCTGCTCTGTAAAGTGAATCTTGGATGCCCTCAATTTCCACTGCCGAGCTTTAGCAGTTCCAAACCCGGGCAGACTCACATTTAGCCTCGAAGATGTGCTTTATCTAATTTAAGTGAGAATTAATTGCCAACATGTTACAACTGAGAAGTTGTACATTAAAGCTCCATATTTCTACTTTCTATTGAAAACTGAGAAACACTGCCCAGTTTTGTCATAACAATTGGCTGGACTGGAGTAGGAGATCCCTCTCTTCCTTAAACAGACATTTTGCTCTAACGCCTACCAGGCTCAGTTCTTTCATTTCCATCAGGTAGTTGGCTCCTAGGGGCATATAAGCTGGAACCCCTATTCTAAAGCCCCACCTTGAAAGAACCAAGCAGGGAACCCAGAGAATCCTCTTTCCCTTCCTCCTGCTCTTCCCGTTAAGATGCCAGTCATCTCATTGGATTTGATTACCAGACCCTGTCCAGACTCCACACTGTCTCAACATCCATTTGTGCTGGAGATGATCATAGCGAGTCAAGGCAAATGGAACACATTTATTTTGATTATGAACTTAGTGACACACACGTTTGTTTCGTTTGTTTTCTAGAGATTCCCTAAGTATCCTAGCTTAATGCTTCCCTGAATCTACCGCTTCATGTAGGCAATTTTGAAAGCTTTTCCCTAAGCATAATACCGGCAGCTACTGGGGGAGGTCTGAGTCAGTTGATTGAGAAAATACATACAACCACAACGCACATGCGCATGAACGTGCGCAGAGCAACTTTCAGTTCTTCAGATCTTCTCCACCAGGAGCACAGTTCTAAATTTAGCCCCTAGTTTAGTCTTCCAACGCATCTGTCAAAGAAAGCTGGACATGTCATCTCGACTGCACATTAAAATCTGGTTGCCCCTCGGACCAATGAGCTCAAGGTGTCTTGGGGGTGGGGGTGGGGGATTCCAACTCCAAGCTCTCAGATGATTGCAGCGGGCAGCCATGATGGGCAGCCACTGCTGCAAGACACGCGTACCAGGCCTCCGGGAAAGTCCTTTTAGTTAATACCGCACACGTTCTCTCTGAGCCACAGGTAATTCATATAAGTATGAGTAACAACGATCTAATTCACTGCGTAAGTGTGAAGAAAACTATAAAGTGCTATGCAAATATGATTAAAAGATGATGACCCTGAGGAGAAGGAGAACGACGGAAATGTAGGAGGCCAGCACCTGCCTGCTGAGCACAGGCTTAGAAAATTTGGTTGTATTATTCTCTCTTGATTCTATTTAAATTATTTTTAAAGCCCCAGTTTAAAAAAAAATGTGCACCATGTATACCGAACACATGGATAAATCTAATCATTATGCTGAGTGACAGAAGCCAGATACAAAAGACAAATTCTTCATGATTCTATTTACATAGAATACAAGCTAATCTATAATGACATAAAGCAGATCAAAGATTAATCTTTCTGGGGTGATAGAAATGTTCTGTGTCTTGATTGTGATGGTGGTTGCCTGGGTATATTTGGTTGTCAAAACTCGTGGAATTGTACAATTTTAATGGATGCCATTTACTGAATGTAAAGTAGTCCTCAATAAAACTGAAAAGGGAAAAAAAATAAACTCACAGAAACCTAGTTAGGAAAAGGTAGTATTATTTCCTAATTTCATGTATCTTTAAATCCTGAACTTCTGGAAGAACATTAGCAGGACAAAGAGGACAAAGGTGGAGGAAAGACAGTAAACAAAATGGAAGATAATTTTTTTTTTTTTTTTTTTTAGTAAACTCTTGGGCTCTGGATTGGAAGGATTATGGAAGGGGGACAATAGTGTCAATATTTTCACATTTCTGAGAGGAAAGAGAGCCAGAGCCCATTCAACCATCCTCAAAGTACTATTGCTCTTACCATGTATTTTTTGCTGCAGTTTTCGCTCTGGCAACATTTATAGTTGCTCTCATTCTCCAATACAAGAAGAACTGCTGCTACTATAAGCATCTGCAGTAGGGAAGAGAGGAAATATCAACAATGGAATACCAGTCATAGAGCACACTGATTCAGAGCAGGGACCTGGGTTCGAATCCCGTGCTGCCATTTCTAGCTATGTGAGCTTGACCTCCCTTCCCTGTACAATGGTGTTGAGAACTCACCTCGCTGGGTTGTTAGGAGGTCATGTATGTAAAATTCTGAACATACTGCTTGATTTATAAAACAGTGATTGATAAATGTTAGCTATTATTGTATGGTTGTTAGTCATCAAAAGCTAATGATTAAGCAGTAAATGGTCGAACACGGGAATACCACCCCGTGCAGCAAACCTACATTTCTCACTGACTCAGTGGCAGAGGTCAAAGGAAAATCATTCACCAGACTTTGCTTTCTTTGCCAGCCTCTCTGCATTTACTGCCCTCTAGGAATGCAGATGAGAGGCATGGTTAATCTGAAACTACATGTCTTAATTCAAAGTAAAGTCAGTTTGATTTCCCCAAGCATTCAAATCATCTCAGGTTCAAATTCTCAAGTGTGCTTTGTCTCTATCGAGCCAACAGACTGGGAGAATTCAATGTATTCTACTTCCCTTTCTTGTATCTCAAGCAAAGGGCTCAAGTTCTGAAAAGAATGTGGATTTCTTTACTGTTATAGTTCCTGGTTTGGGCAGGTATGGACCGTGAATTGCTTCTGACAAATTTCCACCTATCCTTTACTCCCGATATTCAGGACTGAATCTTGAAGCTGAATTCATTGTTATTTTGCTATATACAGTCAACATTTCCAGTTTCCAAATTCCTTCAGCTTTCGTTTGTCTACTTATTTATTTATCTATATTCCTCTTCTTTCTCCTATAAAGATTTGATGCAGTAACAATCATGTTTTTCAAGAATTCCTTGACAATGGAAAATAGAGAATTGGTTCTTTTCTAAGTTTTAAGTTTTACACAGAATATAAGCCAAAGAGTCTTATATTCTCCTCCTTTCAACACCGTTAGTTATCACAGATTTTAGTAGATTCTTATTTAATCTTATTAATGCCTTGCAACCCTTCTGCTGATTACAGTGACACACTGAGGGAGAAGGCACAGCACACCAGGTACAGTGATGGCTTCATTACAATATTAAGAGAAATAATTAGACCTAGACCCTGGAGTCCTGTGTCAAAAGAGACACACAGGCATCACTCGTGTTGAAAGAGAAACTGCTTTCTTTTTTCATTGTAAAATTATAACTGGGATACAGGGCTCAAGCATAATGGAGGAACATGACCCCAAATGTCACCACCCTGATATGTTTTTATGTATTTACTCCCGGGGTATTACCACATGTGTATATTTTGCATAGTTGTAATCGTAACTTATTCACAATTTCTTGTATCTTTTCTTTTTTGCTTAACACAAAATAATATGCATTTTCCATGTTATTACATCTTCATAATTATCATTTTCATCGCCATAGGAAATGAATGTATCACAATTTATTTGGCCAATTCTATGCTGGGGGCTTCTACTAATAACTTACTATTATAAATAAATATCTCTTACTATTATAAATATCTACGTATGCATCTCTTTCCTTATTATGGATTGTTTCCTCAGAATGAATTCTCAGGTTTAGGATGACTGAGTCAAAAGACATAAGCGTTTTCATGGATCTTAATAAAGCATATCCAAATCTTCTCCAGAAGGTTAGTATTCACTTATAGTACAATCACCAAACATTCATTGTGTACCTACCTGTCACATAGCAACTTCGACAGCGTTGGGTATCAATACTTTAAAGTTGACTCACTTCATATGCAAAACAGTAACTAAATGAAAACTGCTTTTCGTTATAGTTATTCAAAAATTATAATAATTAAGCACCCATGAAGATGTAGAGATAAATTATAATGCATATTCTTTTATGTCATTGGTGGTATAGTAAGCTTATAGTGTACAAAGTGCTGTTTTTAGAAATGATATAATCAGGAAAAGTGGTTTTTCCTCTGACTTGCCAAGATGATTTATTATCAGCTTGTTTTTAAATAGCACAAAGTCATCAGGAAAACATTCATGGATTCTTACTGTAAATAATTTCATTTCATTTTCAAAAACACCCCGATTTATGAGGGTTATAATATCAGACTATTTAATGATGATCTGACCCATTCTTCAACAGGTATTTATAATCACAATATTCGCTGACTACCTAATACATGTCAGCCTCTGTCCTGGGCGCTTCCTTCATGAAATTTTATTGAAGCCCCACAATTACCCTACAATGTAAATGCCATCACTCCCATTTTTCAGATGAGGACCCTGAGGCTCCAAGACGTTGAGTAATTTGCTCGAGGTCTCATGGCACAAATGGCAGAGCCTGTATTTGAACACAAATTTGTCTGAATCTCCAAATCTCTGCTTTTTCTACGTTGTCTGGATACCTCTCCAATCTAGAGAAATTGTAAGTTCAGATAGAAACTGTTCTGGAAAAGAGCACTGCCACTGGACATTAAACAGCTGAACCCAACACACAGAGTTCATGAGGACATAATATTTCGACAGGCCAGTGTCCCACAGACTCATTAGGACTAATTTCCTACACTGACAAAGTGACATAAATGGGCAGCTTACCGGAGACAAAGCTACCCTCCCAAGCCTTCACGGACTACCTGCCCCCCTACCCCCACCCATCTTCCAAATCCCAAACCCAGGACTAGTCGCATGATTTTTCCATTATTCATTATTTCTGCAAAGAACAAGACAATGCTTAGTAAAAACACCCCCTTCTGCAACCCCAAGTCTCCGAAGTCACACTTACCATGATACCTGAGAAACAGATTCCTTCAAAATACCACACGTAGTTGGTGAGTTTATTGCTGGATGCATAGGAAGTTTGCCCATTTGGGAAATACAATAATATATTCACAATTATGCTCCAAAGTGCAAGCGGAATCAGCAGACCACTTAGGCAGCTGCCACATTTCCGAGACCCCATTTTACCCTGCTCGGGACCTGCAGGAGATTTCAAGAGTATAGAATTACATGAAGCCTAATTTTCTTCCCACCTGTCCTTTTTTTTTTTTTTGAGATTACCTGCCACTTTCTGGGTCAGAGCCCTTCACTTCATATTCATGTGAAGCCCAGGGCTCGGACAGAACTGCAGCCCACAATCTCTGGTGAGAAATAGTAGTTTACTGTTTGGAGAACAATAGACAATGATCCAGGGCTGAAGAGCTGAGCTGGTCTTCATCCTGTGCCAAAGGAATGCGGTGTTTTTACTGCATTTTAAAATAAGTCATTTTCCTCTGGATTACAGCACGAAAGCCTTAACCCTGAGCATATTTTTAAGAAGGAAGTTGGGGTGGGGGGATGAGGGTGGAATTGAATCTGGCAAATTTCATCCAACGGTGAACAGGGGGGTTAAAGAGGAAACTACCAAGGGAGTTTGCGTAGAGCAGAGTATGTGGTGTGTCCTGACTTTCCGTATCTGCCCTTCATTCCGTGTTCTTTATTTTGTGCTCACTATTCACCAAGCTTTGTTCCAACTGCAGGGGGCACAAAAAGGACAAAGACAGGGACAGCCTGGTGGGGGAGAAAAACAAGACATCCCTGTGGGTGAGTTTACTGTCGCAACACCGGTACAGCTTTCCTTCCGAGAGTTCATCTCTGTGATTTCTACCTCTCTGAAAAGTAATAACGGGAATAAATGCGTATCTTTCTTACTGCTTAGGAAAATGGGTAAAAGAATTTGGGTAATTTGATTACGACTTTAGGAGTAATAAGTCTGAAACCAGGATTTAAGAATTCTCCCTTCCAAATGATTGCCCTGAATTAAAAGAGCCACACATTCTCTTTAATTAGGATGACATAGGAAAGGATTAAGGGAATGCATCCTGACACTGCTATGGGTTTTTTTTTTTTTTTTTTTAAGATTTTATTTATTTGAGAGAGAGAGAGACAGCATACGAGCCAGGGGAAAGGGCAGAGGGAGAAGCAGACTTTCTGCTGAGCAGGGAGCCCAAGGTGGGGCTCAATCCCAGGATCCTGTGATCATGACCCGAGCCGAAGGCAAACACTTAACCCACTGAGTCACCCAGGCACCCCACCCCACTTTTTTTGGTTAAGATTTTACTTACTTATTTAAGAGAGAGAGAGGGAGAGCTGATATTACTATGTTAAAGATTATGAGGACAACGGTGGTAAGGAATTCAAGGGTTGCCTGACCTCATTGCCACCCCTTTCTATTGGTAACATCAGAACCCTGTTCAACTTTCTTTTTTTAATTAATTACTTAATTACTTTATTAATTAATTATTTGACAAAGAGAGAGAGAGAGCACAAGCAGGGGGAACAGCAGAGGCAGAAGCAGGCTCCTCACTGATCAGGGACTCCAGTGTAGACTCGATCCCAGGACCCTGGGATCATGACCTGAGCCAAAGGCAGATACTTAATGACTGAGCCACTCAGGCGCCCCTCAACTTAACTTTCTTAAGTCTCAACTTCTTCATCTGTGAAATGAGAATTAAAAAAAAAAATGATACCTTCCCTAGAAGAATAATGTTAGGGTTAAACAAGATTATGTGGGCAAACCACAGTGTCAGGTGATATAGAAGGGGTAGGCAATAAATGGGAGCCATCGTTAACAATAAAAAAAAATTGTACAGAGAGCAGAAATAATGTCTGTTTATTTACTTCTCTTGGTACCCAAAGAGTTCTGTGTCACGACCTTCTAAAATCTTGATCCCAGAAGTATTTACATTAATTTGTTAGTGTCCTCTAGAAAGTACTAATGTTCTGTAATATATATACTTTTAATTCAAGAGAATAAAAACTTATTTTATATAAATAATGTTAAATTGTATTATATTCATACTTTTTTTTCAAGAAACTGAGATCCTTGGATCGACTTTTGGATTCAAACAAAGCAAACTTAGAAACTAACAGTCTTATTCTATGATGGGTTCCAAAGAGATTTCTTGGCACCCCTGGTGAGTGTGATGTTTTTCCCCTAGTGTTTTTTGAGCAAAGTGCATCACAAAGTCTTGTCACTAGATTTTTTTTTTCCTGGGGATATAGAAGCAAACTAAAGTCATATTTACTAGAACCCTTGGGATGATAGGGAGAACAGCAGTGTTGGCTGGATATTTATTGAACACCTCCTATGTGCCAGGCAATGTTCTAAGAGCTGGGGAGAGACGGATCCATGAAGGAGACAGTCCAAAATCCTTGCCCTTGTAAAGCTTATATTCCATTGTGGGGAAACTAACAATAAAAAAATAAATAGCTTGTCAGGTAGTGATAAGTATGGCTAAAATAAATCAAGAAAAGGGCAAGTAGGAATGCCAGAGAATGGGAATGGGGATATCATTTCAAACAGGGTGGTCAGGAAAGATCTTAATGAGAAGATGACATCTGAGTAAAAATCTGAAGGAAGTGGAGAGTGTGAGCCATGTAGGGAACTTGGGGGCAAAGCATTCCAGGCAGAGAGAATGGCAAGTGTACAAAAGCCCTGATGTCGAAGTGAATCCTGGTGAGGAGACCACTGTGGCTGGAGCCAAGCGAAGGAGGGGAAAAGTAGGAACATCTGAGATTAGTTTTGAGTAGGAAAATGATTTCTTATGTTAAATGGCTCACCATGGCTGCTGTGTTGTGAATTGGTTGTAAAGGATCTGGTTGAAAGAAAGAAGATGAGTTCTAAAGTCATTTCAACAATCCAGGTAAGAGTGGCTCAGGCTATGACAGTAGTAGCCAAGATGGTGAGAAAAGGCTGGATTCTGTGTGTGTGTGTGTGTGTGTGTGTGTGTGTGTGTGTGTGTGTTTAAGATTTTAT
Source organism: Ursus maritimus (assembly GCF_017311325.1). Taxonomy (NCBI): domain Eukaryota; kingdom Metazoa; phylum Chordata; class Mammalia; order Carnivora; family Ursidae; genus Ursus; species Ursus maritimus. The sequence goes on along the minus strand of NW_024424453.1, from coordinate 15,080,216 downwards.
TTTACATAATTTCTGCACTTAACTTGGGGCTTGAACTCAAAACCTGGAGATCAAGAGTCACATGCTCTACTGACTGAGCTGGCCAGGTGCCCCTGTATGTATTTTTAAGACAGAATCAATAGTATGTGGTGACAGATTCCACTGAATATAAGAGAAAGAGAGGCATCAAAGATGACTACATAGTGCAGGGTCCAGGCAACTGGAATAATGAAGTTGTCAGTGACTGAAATTAACAAAACAGCAGGTTGAACAGGTTTGGGAGGGGAAAGATGAGGTGGTAAGTTTCAGACATTCCAAGTTTTCAGATAACTATTAAAATCCAAGTGGAGATGCCAATTAGGTAGTTGGATATACAAATATGAAGTGCAAGGGAGAAGTCTTGGGTGGAGAATATAAGAGTTGTCAACGTTTTAATAGTATTTAAAGCCATGAAACACTACGAAAATAAGTGTAGACAGAAAAGAGGCCCAAGGACTAAATCCTGGGCAGTCCAATGGATTGAATTTGGAGACATGAGGGTGAGTCAGCAAAGGAGCTTGAGAAGTGGCCAGTGAGTTAGAAGAAAAACCAGAAGCTTACCCTAGAAGTTGAGTTTCCGGCTGAGGAGGAAGTAACCAACTGAGTCAAATGCTGCCTATAGGGCAAGTAATATGGGAAGACTAAGAGTTGGCTATTGGATTTAACAACATGGAGGTCACCAATGACCTTGATAAGAGAAACTGGTGGTGCAGTGGACTTGGGAGGCCAACTGGAGTGAGTTCATGAGAGAATGGAAAGAGAGGAGAGGCGCTCTTTTGGAGAATTTTACTGTAAAGGAGAGCAGAAAAACGAAGCAGTAGCTGGAGGGAAAGTGGAAGTCAAGGGAAGAAAGTTAATAGGAAAAATTGTGGCATCTGTGTACATTTGATGGAAATGTTCTTTTTGGGAGTGGGGAGGGGAGGTGGGAATTGATAATGCAAGAGAGAGAGGGAAGAATTGCCAGAACATGTCCTCATTTACATGAGAAGGGGTGGGAACATGTGCTCAGATGGAGGAGCTGGTCTTAGATACAGCGTGGGCCCCTCAGTCCTTGGCACAGAAAGGAAGACAGAACAGACGAGATTAGATTTGGTTTTTTTTGGTGAAACAGGAAGCAGGTTGATCAACCAAGAATGAGAATGGGGGGAGAATATTAAATGTTCGGAGAGAGGAAAAAGTATGAAACAGTTGCCTAGGATGGTGAATGGTCTGGAGCAATGTGGCAGGATTGCCAGCAGGCACTGAGGGCCCAATGAGGTCATGAATTGACAGTGAGCCGAGGCAGCACGATTGAGTATTTTTCCTAGTGAAGTGCAGGTGCAGAGGTGTGGGCAGAGTAGTAAGGAAGCTGGAATTGCCAGGATTGGGACTTTGCCGGGCAAGTACCATGAAGAAAGAGGGGCAAGGGAATCAAGAATATATGTAAGAGAGTGATTCCAATGATGGACCATGAAACACAGTATGAGAAAGGCAAGTAAGGAGATAAGAGAATGTGAGGAGAGTGAAAAAGTTATTGGATTTGGAGATTGTGTGTCCCAGTGTGGTTGAAGAGTTACTGGTTTGGGGTAGCAGAAAGAGAAAGAGCTGGAAAGATAGAATTTAGTGATCGAGAAGTGGGACGCTGGAATTTGAGATTGAAATGTTTCAGAAATTGATGAAGACAAAGTCTAATGGTGTATTATGGGCTGAATTGTGTCCCCTCAAAATTCATTATGTTGAAGCACTAATCCTTATAACCTCAGAATGTGACTATATTTAAAGTGGTAATTAAGTTAAAAAGGGGTGGTAGGGAGGGCCCTAATCCATTGACTGGTGTCCTTATAAGAAGAGGAAATTTGAACACTCAAAGAGATACCAAGTGCACTCGGAACACAGAGAAAAGACTGAGTGAGGACACAAGAAGGCAGCCATCTGTAAGTCAAGGAGAGAGGTCTCAAGAGAAACCAAACCTGCTGACATCTTGATCTTGGACCTCGAGCTTCCATTACTCTGAGAAAATAAATTTCTGTTGTTTAAGCCCCCTAGTCTGTAGTATTTTGTTGTAGTAGCCCCCACAGACTAACAAGGTGGGGCCATGAAAGTGAGAGGCGAGGTAGGACGGGAGGTAAGAGGATTGGAAAGAAGAATTGAGAGGGTTTCGTTGAGATTTTACCAAAGTTTTTATTGCTGATGCTTTGTACTTTGAAGAAGAGTGACTAAATACTTTTTGTTAACGCTTACAGAGAGTGGAATCATTGAGGATTTTCCATCTTCTATCAGCTCTATGGCTTCCAGTAAATTTCAGTGTTGGTGAGATGAGTAGTCACTCCCAATAGGGGTGTCCCTCAAGTAATCATGATGAATTGACATCTAATATCCATTAGATGTCTTTTTCATCCTAGAAACTGTGCAAAAAATACATTAAAACAAAAAATGAGTTCGGTGACACTAAGGTGAAAGCATTATTAATCTCATTTTACATGTGAAAAAAAAATGGACCTCAGAAAAACAATTTTCAACTTGCCCAAGAACTAGAAGTTAAATCCAAGACTTTTGTATTCTTTGGACTCTTCAACTGCCCCTGCCTGATACACTTCTATGTATCAATCCCTTCTTCTTCATTGCAGATTGGTTTCGAGTGTGGATATTCTGATTCCGTGGTAGTGGCTGCCTACAATGTTATTTTGAAGACACACTGGTAACCAGATAGATTAGCTAGATACATGACTGCTGTCTGCTGTGGAGATCGGGTCAGGGAAGGGCAACACGCATGGCTAATACTCCCCAGTCCTAGTCAACCCCAGAAAGATGTGTCTAGTGATGCTTTTATGTCACAGGTACTTACGAAGACTTGAGGAGGTACAGGACCAGTTGCCATTTGGAAGACGGGTGGCGGTGACAGAAGTAAATGCAAAGGATATGACAGGCTGGAAAATTTGATAAAATTTGTGGAAAGGGGAGTTGAAGTAATGTCCTAATTTTGGTGATCCCCTTAATGAAAACATCTAATGAAGTCTCCCCAGACAAGCAAAAAAAAAAAAAAAAAAAAAAAGCTTCATTTAATTTCCAAGAAGACTCTTTTTTAACCTGCCTCCTGAAAAAAATTTGTGTACTCATAAAGAAGATTCCTGAAGCCATTTGTCTCCAGTAAACTCCCAATTTTCTTGCCAATGAATTCTTACTAAATCAGGATTTTCTTGCTGGTCCTACAGGAACCGGGACAAGTCACTGGGCTGCTGTGCTTATTGGCTGCTTCTGGCCTTGGCTTCCTGTTCTCAACAGCAGAGCTGAGGAAATCCGCAGGATGCTTGCTACCAGGGGACAAGATGACTCAGGAGGAAACACTCCACCTAAAATAGTCTTGGTGTGCAGCCTCTGAGTCACTTTGGAATCAAAGTCAATGTGTGATCCTGGAATTAATCCCACAGGTGATGGGAAGTGAAGAAGAAGGAAGTATCTGAAAGAAGTTTATCCAAAAGAAAAGTTGGCCACGACGATGAAAACTGAACTGTAGAAAAGGTTACTATTCAGGGAGAAATTTCATCCTGGAAGTTCAAAGTGGATGAATTGAGATGTTCGCCAGTGACCGTGGGCATAAAGTGTTCATGGAGGCCAAATCTAGGGACCCACCGGAAGTGGGTATTTCCTTAAAAACACATTAGGAAAGCAGCAGTAGGACAGCTGTGTAAACAGAAATGGATCATTGGGTTGAAGCAGCCTTGATTTTTGTCTCTATAATTCTTTCTCAAGAATTATCAGGCCAAAATGTTTATGGTGCTGCTAGAGTCTTCGTTTATTTCTAATTCATGGTAAACATCTAGTGTGTTGCCTACTGAGAGAGGGGAAGGAGTATACAATTCATACTCAAATCTCTCCAAACAATATTCTGTATTTGGAAAGGCCTTTCAAACCTTTGTCTTTCCTGCCCTTTGCCCTCTTCATCCTGGCTCTAGCTCTCAGAGTCCACTCATTTATTACAGCTCTTCCCAATGAGGGGCCAAGGAACTGTATTCCAGCACTTATTCTTTAAACGTGCATTGAGCGATTACCATCTAGCAGGAAGGCAAAACATTTTTGCCCTCAAGATGCTTAGAATCTAATTGGGGAAATAGAAAAGGTCACACTTGCTCTTAACCAAAAGGCCAAGAAGCGATTGGATATAGAAAAGTTCAACAACAGGTTGAAGTTGTTCAACAAATTGTCAAATACCCAGTAGATTAAAGTGTAAGCTTCTTGAAATTACAGCAAGGCGCAGGGAGCTTGAATGAAGCTGGGGGTTCATGGGAGATTTCTTGGAAGGGCAGGGACACAACTGAGTCCGAAAGGTGAAGAAGCTGGTAGCGGGGCAAACTGTGACTCAATCAAAGTTAAACATTCACTGGTAGATAAATGCAAAGTATGAAGCTTGATTGGATCTTGGCTTGGGAAACGAGGTGAAACATATTTTGAGGACAATAGCAAAACTATGAATACAGAGTATATCAGACAATATTAGGTGTTTTAACGTGCTGGGAATTCTTTTTTTTTTTTTTAAGATTTTATTTGTTTATTTGACAGAGAGAGAGACAGCCAGCGAGAGAGGGAACACAAACAGGGGGAGTGGGAGAGGAAGAAGCAGGCTCCCAGGGGAGCAGGAAGCCCAATGTGGGGTTCGATCCCAGGACCCTGGGATCATGCCCTGAGCTGAAGGCAGACACTTAACGACTGAGGCACCCAGGCGTCCCTAACATGCTGGGAACTCAACATAGAAAATAAATGCTCTGCCCAAACAACCACATTAGGCTACAGAGAAGTACCGAGTTAGGAAAGAGGGGCCCAGTCTGCAACTTAGAGCCAGCGTCCAGCTGACTGAGGGGCAATGAATGTGGTTGGGAGGGTGGGTGGAGAAGGAGCTCAGAGCTTGAAGAGTCTTGTGCGTGTCAAGCTGAAGACTCTTTGGACTTTATCCTGAGGAAGTCAGAGCTGCTTAAGAGTGGAGGGCATTTTAGAGGCTCGTTTGAGGGATGGATCAGAGTTTGGAAGGCATGCAGCTATGAGATCATTGCAGAGACAAGTGCAGTCATTCCATCAGAAATAAAGAAGGCCAGGGTGCCTGGATAGTGCAGTCGGTTAAGTGACCAACTCTTGGTTTCAGCTCAGGTCCCCGTCTCAGGGTCATGAGATCGAGCCCCATGTTGGCCTCTGTGCTTGAGATTCTTTCTTCCTTTCCCTCTGCCCTCCCACTCACGCTCTCTCTCCCAAATAAATAAATGAAGCTTTAAAAATAAAAAGAAAGAAAGAAAGAAAGCAGGCCAAATGTTGGGAAGAATGTGCATTAAGCTACTTTGGAAAAGAATTTGGCAGTCTCTTACAAAGTTAGATATACACGTACCACACACCCCAGCAATTTCACTACTAGGAATTTACTCAAGAAAACAAAAAACCTTAAGTTACACAAAGACTTTGACAGGAATGTTTAGAGCAGCATTATTCATAATCACCAAAATTGGAAGTATTGACTAGTAAATGGATAAAGTATACATTCATAAATAGAAGAGTGGGCAATAAAATGGAATGACATACTGATACTACAACATGGATGAATTTCAAAAGCCTATGCTAAGTGGAAGAAGCCGAACTACACACCGTATGATTCTGTGGATATGACATTCTGAAAAAAATAAAGTTAGTGGTACAGAAGTCAGACAAGTGGTTACCAGGTGCTGTGGTATGGGGGAGGATTTGCCCACTGAGGGGCACATGGAACTTTCTGGGGTGATAATGAAATATTTAATACAGTATTTTTATCATGGTGGTGGTTGCACAGCTGCAGACATTTATCAAAGCTATGTGCCTACAAAGGGTGAATTTCACTGTATAGAAACTGGATATCTCGATATACCTCACTTCAAAGAAAAGAAAAAGAAACAGAATAACAAGACATGAGGACTGAATGGATAGAGAATAGGAGAAGGAAAAGTGAAAGATGTTTTGGTAATCAAGAAAGCAGATATACTAATACAGGAAATGTCAGAGCATCGCACCGGATACAGCCAGTTAACTGCTGCAAGAATAAAAGGATTGGGGCGCCTGGGTGGCACAGCGGTTAAGCGTCTGCCTTCGGCTCAGGGCGTGATCCTGGCGTTGTGGGATCGAGCCCCACATCAGGCTCCTCTGCTATGAGCCTGTTTCTTCCTCTCCCACTCCCCCTGCTTGTGTTCCCTCTCTCGCTGGCTGTCTCTCTCTCTGTCAAATGAATAAAATCTTAAAAAAAAAAAAAGAAAGAAAAAAAAGAATAAAAGGATCAATCAAGTTATATCTAGGAGTAATTCAGAATGTATTAAAATATTTTCATCTATTTTAATGTTACTACTGTAGCAGCCAATTTGGCACAAGTATGAGGAATGTGTTACTGACTTTAAAAAGTGTATAATGGATTCTCAAGAAGAAATTTATATTCTGGGAACATAGAAAATTTGTGTGTGTTTGTGTGTGTCTGTATGGGCATTCCTGTCTCAAAATATCTGTCAATAATCTTCTTTGGGCTATGTTTTTCACTGATTTTACATGGTTTTTAAAATTTATTTATTTGCGTGAGAGAGCTAGTGGTGGGGAGGAGCAGAGAGAGAGGGACAAGCAGACTCTGTGCTAAGAGCAGAGCCAGACCTGGGGCTAGATCCCATGACCCTGAAATCATGACCTGAGTCAAAATCAAGAGTCAGAAGCTTAACCAACAGGGCCACCAGACACCCCTGATTTTACATGTTTTTTAAATAATTAAAATGTATACAAAATATTTAATTAGTTAATTAATTAATGTCTTAATTCCAGTTAACAAAAAACACTAAATTTTTTTTAAGTGAGAAATGCCTATAATATGGTGGAAACATTAAGCGTGGAGATCGTTTTGGAGAGAATTTAAGAAGGTAGAATCTTTTCCAGGAAGTGATTTTTCAGATAAGATAGGCTTGCACATGGGCATATGGACCTCTCAAATAAGAATACTACTGTAGTATTTGTGGGGAGAAAAGAGTGGAAATAATCTAATTTTCCATTAATAGAAAACTGATTAAATAAATTATGGTACATCTATACAACAGAATACTATGCAGCTGTTAAAAATGAGAAAAATCTACATGCTCTGGTATGCAATAATGGTTGAATATTTAAAAAAACAACATTACACAGAGTATTACTAATTACACAACAAAAGAGATCACACACACACACACACACACACACACACACACACACACACTGCATAGTCATAGGATATCTCTGGAAGACTATGACCAGAAGCAGTTTTATCTGTCAGGGTCCCTTCAGGAGACAGAAATTACACACTAATTTGGATAGTGAAGGCTTAATATAAAGAGTGGTTACACTGGCTGGGCCACTATCCACTGCAGTGGATGGGGCTGCTGGCCACGTAGGGGCCGTGCTGCCTGGGCCCGGGCCTGTCCCGCTCCACAGCCTGGCCTCCACGTCCCGCATTCGAGCAGACACCGTGAACCTGGCCACCAGGGTGCGGCGCCCGCTCCTCCTCCTCTGGAAGAGGTGGCTGCTTGCCCTGGTCTTCCGGTTCTCGCCCGTCCACTTCCTCCTCAGCACCTTCAGGCAGGAGGAGAGGGCAGTGAGAGATCAGAATCTCCTCCAGGTTCCGGACCATGATCAGCCCATTCTGTGGAAAGAGAAATTTCACCTGGGCGAGAGCAGGCCGGCCTGGCCACCAGTGCCGGGACTCCATTCAAGAGAAGCGCCTCGTCACCGACGGCTGGGATGCATTTGTGAAAGGGAGGATTTGCTGGTGAATGGCCGCTGGGACATCAACGTCGGTGGCACAAAGCAGTACTGCTGTGACAGCTGCTTGCCCCACGGCTGCTGCAGAGCTTCCAGGTACTGCATGTCCTGCTGCCTGCAGCCCAGCAAGTGACTTCTGGCACGCTTCCTCCCCTGGGCAGTGGTGGGGTTCCAGAACCTCTTCATGGATGTCGAAGATCACTTTGAATTGTATTTGGGCAAATGCAGGACCTCATCCCAGGTTCCCAAGTAGTTGAAGCTGGCTGCTGACTTCATCTGTTCATCATGACAAGGGTAAAAGAAAAATATTAAATTACAGGAGTATCCAGCCCTCTCTCTGCCCACCACCTGCACAAAGAAGGACCAAGGTTCATTTTGTAGTCAGTTGAATGGTGGCTGTGATAAAGGATATCTTCGCAGTCCGAGCCCTTGGAAACTGCGAATATGAGACTATTTAGAAAAAGTGTCTTTGCAGATGGAATTAAGTTCAGGATCTTGAAATGAGATCACCTTGGATTATCTGGGTGGGCCCTAAATCCAATGACAGAAGTTCCCATGAAACACACAGAGGAGGTACACACAGAGAAAGGCATGTGGAGACAGAGGCAGCCACAAACCCAGGGATGCTGACAGCCACCCGGAGCTTGAAGAGGCAAAGAACAAAGTCTCGCCTAGAGCTCTGGAAGGAGCACAACCCTACCAACACCTTGACTTGGGACTAATGGCCTCCAGAGATGTGAGAGAATAAATTCCTATTGTGCTAAGCCACCAAGTTTGTGGCCATTTGTTTTGGTAACCCTGGAAAACTGATAGACATTTCTTCTTGCATTAATGGAAAAGGGGCCAAGTTAAAAAAAAAAAAAAAAGGATGATGGAGAAGTCGGTAGGATATAAATAGCAAGTTGCATTTATTGAGCACTATACCACATGCCAGGTACCGGCTTCAGAAATTTGGACCCAGCTAGATGAGCCCCAGAGCTTATGCTTTTAACCTGCTACCCTGTACTTCTAGGAAAGAATGGAAGCTATATCTGGTAATGAACATGGGAAGGGAATGAGAAAAGTTAGGAAAATTGGGGGTAATTTGAGAGAGATTTGGGGGCCAGCTGCCATGGAGGTAAGATATGAGTTTATAAGTTTTGTTTCACATTATAATAGAATTTGGGGGGGCGGTCCTTGAGAAATTTGGCAAAGATTTAAAGTGCTCTCCCATTAAATTATTATTATTTTTTGACATGAGACTGTGCAGAGACTTGCACATTTGGTACTCTTGTTTTATATGGGTTACATTTTCACAGAGTTGCCATTCATTCACTGAGCTCTATTTGGCTTATGTGCTACCATCTGTGCTCAGTGCTGGGCAGACCTGGAGATGAGTGAGAACCAGACCCTGCCTTGGGAGGCTCAGCTTATCCTGGTTCGGTAGACAAGGACTATTGAGTTTGGACATCATTCTGTGGGCAGTGGGAGTTTTTATGCAGGAAGGACAAAGCTGAGAGAGAGTGAGAACTGGTTCTGTGTTCCCCAGGCTGCTAAGCCTTCTGGATCTGTGAACCCCCACCCTCAACCCTTCAGCGGGCTGTTGGCTAAGGGGATAAGCCGATCCTTGCTAGTCTACAGAGGATTAAAGGGTTAACTCATTCAGGTAACACAGTCAGATTTAAAATGTTTTCTCTAGGGTTTTTTTTTTTATGGGGGGGGTGGGGTGGGTGAGTGTGTGTGAAGGGAATGGGAAATGGGGTGTAACATGGTTCATTGACTTTCCTTTAATCTTATCTTTTTGATGGCCCCTACCGAACCCAGTCGTAGAGTTAGTCTCGGCTTTCAGAAAATATGTGCTGTGACAATATGGACAAAACCAGGTTCTAGTCAGCTTTGAGACTCCAGGGAAGTCATGTCTGACGTGGTAGGGCAACTCTATAGTTACTGGAACCCCCGGGAGGAACACACATTCCTATGGTCAGAAATGACCCGTGAAAACCCTTCAAGAGACATTAAATTGGAGTCTGTTGTGTTTTCTCTGTCAGTCCAGTGCAGCCAGGTAGACTACGGTGTTGGGGAAGGTTGTTGATTGTTCAGTTGAGCACCAGATGAAGAAGCTGGCCAGCTTTTAGAGGCCATATTATATGAAAACAGTAGATATTTAAGCACTGGACTCATGCTTGGGGCAGAGAGGCACTCAAGAGCGGAGGAGACTGAATGGACTCCAGTTCCACACCGGGAGAAGAATGGCAGGTGAAAGTTTGCTTGGCACTTCATGTTCATTTGTCCTGTCTTGTCTCTCATTATTATGCTATTATTGTTATTTTTACTATTCTGTTGAGTGTCTATAATTGAATTTGCATAACACAATTGCATACATTATAAGACTAAAGTATAATGGAAGTTTTTCTTGAAACTACTTGCTTTTCAATATGAGAGTTACACCCTCCTGGCTGCTAAAACAGGACTTTAGGGAAATCAGAGCATTTTTGTCCTTTCTGAGAATAAAATTTAGCCAGCTGAGCTGTCTGTGTGGATCTGCCAAGGAATTGCATCTTCTAGCCAAGTTGGGTCTTGTCCACAGTGATCTGGAAGCCAATTCTCTGAATAAACCACAAAATCGTTCCTGAAAACAAAAACAAAGTTATTTACAGGGAATTTACTGAGAGAGACTAAGAGAACTCTGAAGAATACCTTAGGGGTGAGAAAGAGTACCCTAGAATGAACTTGAAAGGTGGAGCCTCAAGGCCGGACCAGACCTCCTTGGAGTGGGAGAAGCCCCCTCCCCACCACAGTTTAGCATTTTGCTGGTTACCCCAAGTCAGAGTTAGTCCACAGTTGACAGGCAAGGGATGACAAGCTGGAAATACCGGTAGTCTGAGACTGGTGGGAAAGAAATCACTTGCTGGGGGGTGCTGATGGAATTCTCGGGGAAACTGCCATGGAGAGTGCTGTTGAGCTTGGGAAGCCAGCTAGGCCATTGGTTGGTCATAGTGGAAATCTGCCAGGAATTGTTTACAGGAGTGTTGCTGAGCTGGCCCTGGGGAAGCCAGGTGGGGCCCCCACCATCATTGAGTTTCCCACATGCCTGCCTAGCACCACAAGCACAAGAATAGAAGAGATGGGAAGAGAAGCCCATCTTTCCTCCAGAGTCCCACCAGTGTCCTCTACTGGCAAAGCTTAACATTGTGGCAGGGAGCAAGGAAATATGCTTCATTTATCAGAAGCAGAGAAATGAAGAGGAAATTGGGGGCTGGAAGGAAATAAATTCGTAAATGCCACAGCTGGTAACAGTCGTATCTGGGGAGAAAAACTGGTTGATGAGGCTCAGATGTGAGAGAGAAACTCACTTTTCACTGTAAATCTTTGTACTGCTTGATTTGGGGGAGGGACATTGAGAAATTTCTTTAATGCATTATCCTGAGTTTCATACTACAAAATAATAACGCTGTTGATGATAGTGATATGCCAGCCATTGTTCTAAAGGCTTTAACAATGTTAACTCACATAATCTTTCCGCAGTTACTTATTATAAGACCCAATTTTTATACCTGAAGAAACTGAGGCACAAAGAGATTAAGTAACTAGCCCAAGATTAGCCGGCAAGTGATTGAGCTAGTAACTGGTAATCTGGCGGCAGAATCTGTGTTCTTAACCACTACATTATATTAACTTCTCACATTTATCAATGTTTACTGTGGCATGAAACATAGTGAACATGAGGTGATAATCATTAATAGTACTCATCAGATATTTCCCAATCTCTTATTCCCCTTAGGGTGAGTTGGATCATGTGATTAAAGAATTACACGTGTCATTTCTATTCAGGCATTTTATTATTTGAAAGAGAACTTCCACAGCTCTCTTTCTCCTCTTGCACCAGACTGTGTTGACTGTGATGGGTAGCTAGTGCTATCTACCTTTGATTTTCTAAGACATGGAGATTTTTGCTTCTGGTTCTTACTGAAGCAAAAATCCAGCTTATTTTTATTGCTAGGAATGATGTGTTTCTGATTAGAATTAATACCAAAACATGTGTTTTATAAAATGTCAAGTAAGAGATATCATTTATTCTAAAATTTTTTATTGGAATTTTGAACTTAAGAAAAATTGATAAAATGTGAATTATACAAAGATCACTCTTTATTCTTCAGCTAGACATCAATTGCTCATATTTTGCTCCCTTTGCTTTGTTTCTCACATGCTTTTTTTTCTGAATCATTTAAAAGAAAGTTGCAGACATCATGAAACTTCGCTGGAAAAACTTCAATGGGCATCTTCTTTTTTTTTCCTTAAGAATATTATTTATTTATTTATTTATTTATTTATTTATTTATTTTAGAGAGATAGAGCACAAGCTGGGCAGGGGGCAGAGGGAGAGGGAGAGAATCCCAAGCAGACTCCACACACTGAGTGCAGAGCCTGACTCAACGTTTGATCTCATGACCCTGAGATCATGACCTGAGCCAAAATCAAGAGTCAACCAACTGAGTCACCCAGGCGCCCCTCAATGGGCATCTACTAAGATCTAGAACATTCTACATGACCACTGTGAAAATCTCGGTTCCTAATAGCAGTCACATATTTACTTCTTGCTGCCTTCTACAATATTGTACACATAAAATAGCTTTAGAACCACAATTTTAATATTAATACCAATCATATATCTATGATGTAGACTTTAAAAGTTTTGCAGTCTCCCTTTTCCTTTAGAATTAAGGACACCAAGGATGTGAAATGATGGTACAATGTATAGTACAGAACAGAGTAATTCAAATAACTTTGAACGTAGTCCTCTGTACATCCTTAGTGAGATATACTCAAGGACATAAAGGGACTGCCAAGAAATCTTGATAATAACTTGATAGAAATTCATTTGCTTCTTTTTATATTTGATTTTAGTTTTGATTTTTAAAATCTTTTTATTACATTTTATTGAATTGTTTTATGGATGACTTATTTGGCTCAAAAGTCAGAACAATATAAAAAAGTATATTCAAAGAAGTGCCACTTACTTCCCTTTCCTTCACTCTGTTCCCACCATCTCCAGAAGCCGATATTTTCATTAGTCTTTGTTTTATCCTACTCGTGTTCCCTTTTTATTTTGCAAAAATAAGCATATATATATATAAATGTAATATATATATATTCTTATGTTCTCTTATTTTTCACACTTCATTTTTTTCCACTTAATAATATAATCCTGGAAATCACTCCATGTCAGTTTATAGAAATATTTCATATTTTTTGTTGTGACTGTATAATACTCCATCATATAGCTGTACTGCGGTTTAATTTATTAATGGCTGTTTGGGTTGTTTCCACTATCTTACTATTACAAGTAATACTGTAATGAAGAATATTGTACATGCATTCTTTCATATTTGTGGAGGCTTACTTTCAAAGTAGTTTCCTAGAAGTGGTTTTCCTGGGTAAATGCATAATTATTATTGTTACGTACTGCCCAATTTCCTTCATCAGGGATTGTATCATTTTGTATTCCTACTGGCATTGTATGACTGTGCTTATTTTCCCACAGCCTCGCCAACAGAGTATGTTGCCAAGCTTTTGAATTATTGTCAGTCTGATAGATAAGAAATGATATCTTTGTATGGTTTTAATTTGCATACTTTTTATTCTATTATGAATAAATTTCAACACCTTTTTACATATTTAAGAGTCAACTTTAGGGGCACCTGGGTGGTGCACTCAGTTGAGTGTCCGACTCTTGGTTTTGGCTCAGGTAGTGATCTTAGGGTTGTGGAATGGAGCCCCGTATCAGGCTCTGCACCCAACAGGGAGTCTGCTTGAATTTCTCTCTCCTTCTCCCTCTGCTCCTTCCCTCAAGGCTGGCACACTCTCCTTCTGTCTCTCAAATAAATAAATCTTAAAAAAAGAGAGAGAGAGAAGGATGAGTTAAGATGAGAGAAGAGTAGGGGGACCCCAAGTTTGTTTCATCCCCAGATAGCTATCAAATCATTCTGAACACCTGAGAAATCGATTGGGAAATTTGAGAAAAGAAATGCTGCAAGTCTACAAGTAGAAAAGCGACCACCATTTGGAAGGCAGGACGTGCGGATATAGGATGTCTGAACTAGAATTTAAAATGATTATAATGATACTAGCTGGGCTTGAAAAAAGCACAGAAAACTGTAAAGAATCCATTACTTTGGAGATAAAAGAACTAAAATCTAGTCAGGCTGAAATTTAAAATGTTATTACTGAGATGCAGTCCCAAGTGGAGGCCAGATAGATGAGGATGAACGAAGCAGAGGAGTGAATCAATGATATAGAAGATAAAATGATGGAAAATAAGGAAGCTGAAAAGTAGAAAGAAAACTATTAGATCATGAAGGGAGATTTAGAGAACTCAGTGATTCCATAAAGGGAAATAATATCCATATTATAGGGGTCCCAGAAGATGAGGAGGGGGAGAAAGAGACAGAAGGTTTATTTGAACAAATTACAGCTGAGAACTTCCCTAATCTGGGGAAGGCAACAGGCGTTCAAGTCTAGGAGGCACAGAGACCTCCCTACTCCCAAAATCAACAGAAGTAGGTCAACTCCTCAACATATTAGAGTGGAGCTTGCACATTTCAAAGATAAAGAAGAAATCCTGAAAGCAGCACAGGACAAGAGGTCCTTAACCCACAAGGACAGACACGTAAGGCTGGTAGCAGACCTGTCCTCAGAGACCTGGCAGGCCAGAAAGGACTGGTATGATATATGATTTATGAGAAAAATATGCAACCAAGAATGCTTTATCTAGTAAGTCTGTCACTCAGAATAGAAGGAGAGATAAAGAGTTTCCAGGACAAACAAAAACTAAAGGAATTTGTGAACACTCAACCAGCTCTGCAAGAAATATTAAAGGGAATCCTTTGAGTGGAGAGAGAGCCCAAAATGAATAAAGACCAGAAATGAACAGAGACAATCTACAGGAACAGTGACTTTACAGGTAATACAATGGCACTAAATTCATATCTTTCAGTAATTACTCTGAATGTAAACGGACTAAATTCTCCAATCAAAAGACAGAGGGCATAAGAATAGATTAAAAAAAAACAAAAACAAAAACAAAAACAAAAAGCAAGATCCATCTATATGTTGTTTACAAGAGATTAATTTTAGACCCAAAGACACCTCCAAATTGAAAGTAGGGGGTGGAGAACAATTTATCACGCTAATGGACATCAAAAGAAAGCTGGAGTATCCATCCTTATACCAGACAAACTATAATAAGATATGAAGAAGGACACTATATCATCATAAAAGGGTCTATCCAACAAGATCTAACAATTGTAAATATTTATGCCCCTAACTTGAGAGCAGCCAAATATATAAACCAATTAAAAACAAAATTAAAGAAACTCACTGATAATAATACAATAATAGTAGGGGACTTTAACACCCCACTCACTGCAATGGACAGATCATCTAAGCAGATCACCAAGGAAACAAGGGCTTTGAATGACACACTGGACTAGATGGACTTAACTGATATATTCAGAGCATTTCATCCTAAAGCAGCAGAATACACATCCTTTTTGAATGCACATGGAATGTTCTCCAGAATAAATCACATACTGGGTCACAAATCAGGTCTCAACTGGTACAAAAAGATTGAGATCATACCATGCATATTTTCAGACCTCAACCAAATGAAACTTGAAGTCAACCAGAAGAAAAAATTTGGAAGGACCACAAATACATGGAGGTTAAAGAACATACTACTGAAGAATGAATGGGTCAACCAGGAAATTAAAGAAGAATTTTAAAAAATTCGTGGAAACAAATGATAATGGAAACACAACAGCTCAAAACCTTTGGAATGCAGCAAAGGAGATCCTAAGAGGGAAGTATATAGCATTCATTACAGGCCTTCCTCAAGAAACAAAAGAAGTCTCAAATACACAACCTACCCTTACACCTAAAGGAGCTGGAAAAAGAACAGCAAGTAAAGCCTAAATGCAGCAGGAGAAGAGAAGTAATAAAGATTAGAGCAAAAATCAGTGATATAGATATCAAAAAAATGGTGGAACAAATCAATGAAACTAGGAACTGGTTCTTTGGAAGAATTAATAAGATCAAAAAGCCAGACTTATCAAAAAGAAAACAGAAAGGACCCAAATAAATAAAATCATGATTAAAAGAGAAGAAATCACAACCAACACCAAAGGAATACAAACAATTATAAGATGATATTATTAGCAATTACATGCCAACAAATTAGGCGGTCTGGAAGAAATGCATAAATTCCTAGAAACATACAAACTATAAAAACTGAAACAGGAAGAAACTTAAAAAACCTGAATAGACTCGTAACCAACAAAGATATTGAATTAGTAATCAAAGATCTCCCAACAAGCAAAAATCAAGGGCCGGATGGCTTCCCAGGGGAATTCTACCAAACACTTAAAGAAGAATTAATACCTGTTTTTCTGAAACTGTCCCGAAAAATAGAAATGAAAGGAAAACTTCCAAACTCATTCTATGAGGCCAGCATTACCTTGATCCCAAAACCAGACAAAGACCCAACCAAAAAGAAGAATTTCAGACCAATATCCCTGATGAACACAGATGCAAAAATTCTCACCAAGATAGCTAATAGGATCTAACAGTACATTAAAATGATTGCTCACCACGACCAAGTGG
The DNA here is from genome assembly GCF_017311325.1 of Ursus maritimus. Lineage (NCBI taxonomy): Eukaryota > Metazoa > Chordata > Mammalia > Carnivora > Ursidae > Ursus > Ursus maritimus. The sequence goes on along the minus strand of NW_024424453.1, from coordinate 15,063,803 downwards.
GATTTATTCTTGGCCTGCAAGGGTGGTTCAACATCTGCAAAAAAATCAATGTGATACACCACATTAATAAAAGAAAGGTTAAGAACTATATGATCCTCTCAATAAGTGCCGGAAAAACATTTGACAAAATTTAGCATCCTTCCTTGATTAAAAACCTCCACCAGGTGGTGATAGAAGGAGCATACCTCAATATCATAAAAGTCATATATGAAAGACCCACAGCAAATACCACTCTCAATGGGGAAAAACTAAGAGATTTCCCCCAAGGTCAGGAACATGCAGGGATGTCCACTATCACCACTGTTGTTTAACATAGTACTGGAAGTCCTAGCCTCAGCAATCAGACAACAAAAAGAAGTAAAAGGCATCCAAATCAATAAAGAAGAAGTCAAAGTCTCGCTCTTCACAGATGACATGATACTCTGTGTAGAAAACCCAGAAGACTCCACCAAAATATTGCTAGAACTGATACAGGAATTCAGCAGTCACAGAATATAAAATCAATGCACAGAAGTCAGTTGCATTTCTATACACTAACAATGAAGCAGAAGAAAGAGAAATCAAGGAATCAATCCCATTTACAATTGCACCAAAAAACCATAAGATACCTAGGAATAAACCTAACCAGAGAAGCAAAGGATCTGGACTCAGAAAACTATAGAACACTCATGAAAGAAATTGAGGAAGACACAAAGAAATGGAAAAATGTGGGGCGCCTGGGTGGCGCAGTTGTTAAGCGTCTGCCTTCGGCTCAGGGCGTGATCCTGGCATTCCAGGATCGAGTCCCACATCGGGCTCCTCGGCTGGGAGCCTGCTTCTTCCTCTCCCACTCCCCTGCTGTGTTTCCTCTTTCACTGGCTGTCTTTCTGTCAAATAAATAAACAAAATCTTAAAAAAAAAAGAAGAAATGGAAAAATGTTCCACGTTCATGGATGTGCAAAACAAATATTGTTTAAATATCTATGCTACCCAAAACAATCTACACGGTCAATGCAATCCCTATCAAAATACCATCGACATATTTCACAGAGCTGGAACAAACAATCCTAAAATTTGTATGGAACCAGAAAAGACCCCCAAATAGTTGGAAGAATGTTGAAAAAGAAAACCAAAGCTGGGACATCACAATGTCTGACTTCAAGCTCTATTACAAAGTTGTGATCATCAAGACAACATGGTACTGGCACAAAAACAGACACAGAGATCAATGGAACAGAACAAGGAGCCCAGAAATGGACCCTCAACTCTATGGTCAACTAATCTTTGATAAAGCAGGAAAAAATATCCAATAGTAAAAAGACAGTCTCTTCAACAAATGGTGTTGGGAAAATTGGACAACCACATGCAGAAGAATGAAACTGGACCATTTCCTTATACCACACACAAAAATAAACTCAAAATGGATGAAAGACCTAAATGTGAAAAAGGAATCCATCAGAATCCTAGAGGAGAACACAGGCAGCAACCTATGCGACCTCAGCCACAGCCGCTTCTTGCTAGGCACATCTCCAAAGGCAAGGGAAACAAAAGCAAAATGAACTATTGGGACTTCGTCAGGATAAAAAGCTTTTTCACAGCCAAGGAAATAGTCAACAAAATTAAAAGGCAACTGACAGAATGGGAGAAGATATTTGCAAACAACTTATCAGATAAAGGGCTAGTATCCAAAATCTATAAAGAACTTATCAAACTCAACATCCAAAACACAGAAAATCCAGTCAAGAAATGGGCAGAAGACACAAACAGACATTGCTCCAAAGAAGACATACAAATGGCCAACAGACACATGAATAAATGCTCAACATCACTAGGCATCAGGGAAACACAAATCCAAACCACAATAAGACATCATCTCATACCAGTCAGAATGGCTAAAATCAACAACTCAGGAAACAACAGATGTTGGTGAGGATGTGGAGAAAGGGCAACCCTCTTATACTGTTGATGGGAATGCAAACTGGTACAGCCACTCTGGAGAACAGTATGGAGGTTCCTCCAAAAGTTGAAAATAGAACTACCCTATGACCCAACAATTGCACTATCACATATTTATCCAAAGGATACAAACATAGTGATTTGAAGGGGCACATGCACCTCCAATGTTTATAGCATCGATGTCCACAATAGCCAAACTATGGAAAGAGCTCAGGTGTCAATCAACAGATGAATAGATAAAAAATATGTGGTAGATACACGCAATGGAATATTACTTAGCCATCAAAAAGAATGAAATCTTGCCATTTGCAATGACATGGATAGAACTAGAGGGTATTATGTTACTGAATAAGTCAGTCAGAGAAAGACAAATACCATATGATTTCACTCATGTGGAATTTATTAAACAAAATAGATGAACAAAGGGGAAAGGAAGGAAAAATAAAATAAAAGGGAAACAGAAAGGGAGGCAAACCATAAGAAAATTTTAACTGTAGGAAATAAACTGAGGGGAGGTGGGTGGGGGGAAGAGGTAACTGGGTGAAGGTCATTAAGGAGGGCACTTGATGTAATGAGCACTGGGTGTTATATGCAACTAATAAATCACTAAATTCTACCCCTGAAACTAATAATACAGTATATGTTAACTAAATTGAATTTAAATTAAAAAAATGTTTTAAAGTCAACTGTATATCTCTTTCTCAAATTGTCTGTTTGTGATTTTGTCCATTTTTCTCTCATGTCTTGAATTTTATTCTTTTTGATTTTTAGGCACTCTTTATGTATTAAAAAGATGAGTCCCAATATAAGTTGCAAATATTCTCCACCAGTTTGTCATTTGCCTTTTGACTTTGCTTGTGATGTCTTACACCTTGCCAAAAAAATTATTTTTATGTAGTTAAATTTATCAAGATTTTCTATTGTTGCTTTGGGATCTTGTTTTATAGCTTTAAGAAGTTCTTTCCAAACTCAGTTATAATTTCTTAGTACTTTTATTCCTTTTTTTTTTTTTGCATTTAGATTACTGATCCATTTGAAATTTATTCTGATCTATGATATGAGATAAAGGTCTAATTTGTCTTTTTTTGAAATGGCTATCCAGTTGTCCCTACACCATTTTTTAAGGTAATATTTTCCCTAGTAACCATCTTTATTATTTACTAAATTTCCATATATTCTTGGGTCTATTTTGGAATGTCTAGTCTGTTCCATTGGTCTGAGTATTTATCTATTCAAGCTATATCTTTTAAAATCATATGCAAGTATTACTCCCCTATTCTTCTTGAAAACTAATTTTTAAAAAGAGTGCAGTGTCAATGGGACTTGGTGACTAACTGAATGTGGAAGTTGAAATAGAGGAAAGTGCCCTGGCTAACTCCCAAACTTCTTTCCTATTTGCCTTGGGTAGTAGAGAGTAAGGTTGTTTGCCAATAGGTGCTGGGGAGAGACTGTAAGGAGAGAGTATCACAAGGATGGAACCCTTGGATCACACCAAGGGTATGCACGGGAAGAGGAAACCAGGAAAAGGACTGAGAATGCATAGTTAAAGAGATGTATATTAGTTTCCTAAGGCTGCTATAGCAAATTGCCACAAACTGGGTGGCCTAAAACAACAAAAATTTAATGTTTCACAGTTCAGGAAACTAGAGCTCTGAATTCAAGGTGCCAGCAAGTTTGGTTCCTTGGAGGTTCTGAGGGCCACCTTGTTTCATGCCTCTATCCCAGCTTTGGTGGTTGTGGCAATCCTTGGCGTTCCTTGGCTTACGCGGCATCACGTCAGGCTTGGCTCTGTCATACCCTGGCTTTTATCTCTCTGTGTGTCTTCACATGGCCTTCTTATAAGGACAGCCATCCTTGGTTTTAGAGCCTACTCTAATCTGTCTAACTATTTGCCTTATATCAGCGAAGACCCTATTTCCAAATAAGGTCATATTTGAAGGCTCTGAATAGATATGAATTTGGGGAACACTATTCAAATATTCACTATTTAAAATGGGAGAAAATCAAGAGGTGGAGGTAACATGGAAATTGAAGAAATACAATTTCAAGGTTCAAAAGGTAGATCAAGTGAAACATGCCCAGAAAGTCATCTGCTGCTTGCTATCCCATTTCCTTCCACTATCCAACCACCCAAGTTGCCTTTCAGTTGCCCAAACCTGTAGTGCGTCCTGCCCCTAGGTCCCATCCTTGCTGTTCCCACTGCTTGAACTCTATCCCCACCTGCTTCAGCTGGTGGGTGCCACCTCTTCCTTCAGATCTCACTTTGGAGCCCCACAGGGCAGGCTTCACATCCATCTTAGACAAATGTATATCTTGTGCCTCTCACTGTGTTTGGCACATAGTGGGTACTTAATAAATGTTTGTTGAATGAATGAATGTACTTTTATATAAATGACACTGTTCAGAGAATATTACTCAACAAATTGCCTTTTTATTGTTACCATAATTTGCTATTCTTTCTTCTTAATAAATCAAATAGCTTACCTCCTGGTATAGATTTATCTAGCAATATCCGAAGTTCTGCTCTAATCATCCTCGGAAAATGGACCCTGAAATTGGGTATTTCATTTTTAATTTCTCATCACTAAGATGTAGATTAAAATTAATTCCACTTGTCTATATCAATGTACTTTAGAGTAAATTACAGATGCTATAACACTGGGTTAAGAAGTGTATTTTATTTCACACTTACATGGTGTTGACTATGTTCCAGCTACTGTTTTAAGCATTTTACCAATATTAACTCATTTAATCCTTATAACAACATGATGATGTAGTTACTAATATTACCTCCATCTAATGGAAGAGGAAACTGAGGCACAGAGAAGTTAAATTACTTGCCTGAACTCACACCATTGGTAAAAATTGAAGCTGGAGTTCAACCTGGGCCGTTTGACTCCAGATGGAATCTGTGCTGTAGGTCGCCTCTCAACATACTTTTAATCTTTCCTTACACGGGCAGTTGCCTTGTTCATATAACCTTTTTCTGCAGCATGAGCTGAGGAGATAAGCCTGTGGATTTCTCCAGTGGTCCCTACCTACAAGTTCCGCACCTGCATCCAGCTGCCCACAACACAGCTCACCCAGCTCTGTAAGAACATACAAGCGTGTACACGTGCTAGGCAGTCCCAGTCAGATTTAGGAAGATGTTAACTAACCAGATTGAGCCCAAATTGGAGTCACTCGTGCTAAGCCTCATATGAGCAAACCAAATCTTTTAACTAAGTTTCTATGCTCAGCTCTCCCAGCAAAGGAAGGCCCAGGTCAACCAATCAGTGCTTGCCTGCTCGGCACAGGTTACCTGACCCAGCTCCAAGACTTCCCTTTGCTAGAAGGAAGGTAACCTTGCAATAACCAATCCACTCCTGCCCTGTATAACTCCTTGTTCCTGCTCACTTCGGTCTATAAAACCTCTCAAATTGTACAACTATTTGGGTCTCCTTTTTATTTGCTAGCTTGAATGCTGCCAGATTCATGAATCTCTGCATAAAGTTAGTAAGATCTTTAAAATTTACTCAGTTGAATTTTGTTTTTTAACAAAAATAAATCTTCTCTAAGTTCTCTATAACCTGAAAGAAAATAATTCTGCTAAAAACAGAAAACAAAACAAAACAAAAAACCCATCATTTATATTGCTAATTTACATTCCTAATTAGAACCCTTCATATGAATTTTGGGAAATTTTTATCCTCCATAAAATCACATGGACCCAGGTGCTTTATATTTGCATATGTTAACTTTAAAAGTGAAACTGTCCATTATTTTACCAGCAAAAATGGGTTTATATGGGAATAGCAGAGAATTTCGATTCAGGACACGCAAGCTATGGCAAAACCCTAGGCAAGTTCAGAGAACAAAGGAGAGGATTGCTCTTTTACAGAGGAAAGTTGGGGGAGTTGGGAGAGACTATTAAAAACAAAAAGTCCACTGGAGTAAATTGGGAGTTCACAGTATAGTGGCTTCTCATTGGCTGAGTTGTGACAGTCTCTGATTGGCTTTGCTGTTGCTGGGTAAGGAGGAAATCTTTTTTCCTACAGGGGTTGTAAAGTATAGGCTTCTTCCTGTTGAGAATGCAAGGGCTGCAGCCAGTGGTTTGGTGTGAGAGCTCCACCTTCTGGCCTCTGACTCCATTTTGAATTAGGTTTCCTTTATTCAGTTCCACACATAACAAAAACTCATTGCAGTAACTATTTTTCCATGAAAAAGGAATCATTTTACCCTGTAGGCCCATACCCTAGATGGTGTTTTTCAAAAGGTTTATTACGATAAATTATTGAATAGGATAGAAAATAGAGTTCACTGCTGTACTGTTTTTGTGAAACCTAGTACATAGAATCACTACAGAAAATGGTCTCAATCATCACAATTTGGTACAAGGTGTTTGAAAACTTAGCTCTGGACAGCAGAAATGATACAAAATAACAGTTTTTAGTTCAAAAAATGCAACGTCTAATCTCTACTGGGTATTTTATTTCATTCATATAGTATTTTATGGTTTACAAAGTGCTTTACCAACATAACTCATTGACCTAAGAACAGGTCTGTGGGTCATGCCGGAAGAATATTCTCATCTCTCTACACACACACAAATAACAAAACCAAGATGAGACAGACGGAATGATCTGCCAATAGTTTCTTGGCTGGGCTATGGTGGAGCTGTCCCTAGAATCCACCTTTCTAACTGCAGCTGTTCCAGACATCCCATGGCTGCAGGCAGAGCAACATGTCCTGCTACTACTAACAAATGCCTCATGGGGTTTGAACTACAGGTGCCTCCATCAGTTTTTAGCACCAGGTGCTGGAGGCGACTTCCTCTCCCACTGGTTGTTTCCAGGACAGCATCTAGCTCAGAATGCAGGTATATAAGGGGAACGTCATCAGTAACTAACTGCCTTGGTTGCCTGTGACTCAAGGACAGATCTGCTCACTCTCCATATTCAGTTAGACCAGTGGGTCTCAACCTTGGCTGCACCATCAGTTCATGATTAAAAATCTTGAAGCTCAAAGCATACTCCAGACCAACTGCATCAGACTCTGGGGTTGAAGTCTAGGCATCAGCTTTAAGATTCCCCAGGTGATTCTGATGTACGGCAAAGGCCAATATCCAGAAAATTAGAGAAATATGGTAAATCTCATCCGGTCTAAACCATCAACTCTTTATTAAATGGGTCAGTTCTTGATTTGAACATAAGAAAAATGAGCTGATGATCTGATTGGCCACAAATTTTTTATTTATTGTCCTTATTAAAATAAATCTCAATTATAGAGCAATCCTGCTCAGCATTACACTTTGCCAATATTATCTAATTTCAACCTCTTCCAGGGTAGGTATTCTCTCCAATTCACAGGCAAGGAAGCTGGGACACTCGGAGCTTAGTAACAATACCCAAGATTATACAGCTGCTAAGTGGTGGAACTGGGATTCAAACCCATGTAGTCTTGACTCCAACACCAGCCCTGCCTGCATGTAATTACTAATTTCATGGGCTGGTTCCGTGCTTGGTTGTTGGCATTCATCTGTGCCTTATGCCCCTCCAAATCAGTGCTAGCAACTGAGACTAGCTCAGATCTTCTTCCTCTCTGCTCTTATAGCATCTTGTGATTCTTTCCAGCCAGGAAGGCTCTTTGCGGAAGATGCCATGTTCTGTTCTATATCTTTCTGTCTTCCATGACCTGAACAATGCTGACATAGTGGGGCTCACACACTACCTATTGTTTCAATGAATGACACTCTAAGCCACATGGACTATATCCATTTGACTAGTTTACACAGTCTTATTCCCAATACACTTACAAATAAATGTTTTGAGAAACCAATACTATGGTACTCAGCTGGAAATGAATGGAACATTTACTGAACTAGAAGTTCATAATGAGTAGCATGAATAAGTTTTCCAGGAGATTCTTAAAACATAAAACAGTTCGATATAAAACTGTAGACATTTGAGCTGAAAGATAACTTAGAGAAACATGTAATGACCCCAGTGTAATCTCATTTGAAATTCAAAAATTGGGTCCTCCCACTCTTCCCTCTCTCTTCTTTTCCAAAAACAGGTTGGCATACCATGCAGTGAAAGAGGAAACAAAACAATGCTTGTGTTCAGCTGTCTGGAGTTGGATGCTCAGGGCCTTCAGCAAAACCCGAAAAAAGGCAAAACGATGTAGTTATAGATTTTCAGAAAATCTATAGTCTATAACATTTATTTTAGAATGTATTTAATTAGTATGAACTGCTCCCAAAACTCAAAGTACCAATACCAAACAAAATAGCTGTCGCCCCCCACCCAGCCTAGTAACAAAAAGGTCAGTCCTCCTCTTGACCTGCCCCCTCTCACATCGTTCTTTTGGGGGTAGGCTGGCCCCAGATCCTTCAATCCTAGTGCTGTCTTTACTTCCCTCGGCCACATGGTGTCACTGTTGAAGACCGGTTGGTTCACCTTAACCGGCTTCCTTGCTGTGAGGAGCCCTCAGCATTTTTTGACCGGGTCTGAAGGGACCACAAGGGCTCTCTCTGCAGGGGCAGTGCCCTCCTCCAGCACCGGGCTCTGTCAACGGCCCCCATGTGGCTTCCCTTTCAACCTAGCTCTTTTAGTCTCTACACTCAGAGCTGGCCCCTGAAGCTCTGAGTAGGAATGGGTTCCACTGTTTACAGAATTCTCTGCGTCCTTTCTTTCCAGGGGTCCCCAAGACATGGGGCAGCAGCATTACCTCCACCACCCATCCCCCACCCCGCTCAACTCCCCAAACAAAAAGGGCCTCTCTGTATCATCTTTCCCTAGAGGATCTAGGCTGTACACCCTTTACTTACTTGTCTTCTGTGGTTTAAATTGGTATGTATCCTCTTAAGGGAAAACTACCCCCAGGAGTCCACAAAGCTATTTTCTATCCTGGCGCATAAGGAAAAGTAACTCTCACTAAAGATGTGAAGACAGGGTGCCTGGGTGGCTTCAAGCCATGATCTCAGGGTGGTGGGATCGCGCCCTGCCCCCGTGGGGCTCCACACTCAGCCTGAAGTCCCGCTTGAGATTCTCTGCCCCTTCCCCTGCCCATGGACCCTCTGTCTTTATCTCTCTCAAATAATAAAATAAATAAATAAAAATCTTAAAAACAAAAAAAAGAAGTGAAGAAGTACAAGAGAAGATTAACTTATAGGGCTAAGATAAAATAATACCAAATATATTTTCATTCTATCATTTTTATTTTTCAAGGAAATTACAGATCTATAATATAATACCTTTGTGATACATATATCCAACCCCCTCAGGGGTGTTTTATCTTTCCAATTCTCCCCACTTCCAGCCCTGTGCATGTTTTTACCATAATCTGCTTACATACGGTCTGGTCTAAGGTCATATCCATTGAGAAAGGAATGAACTTCATCAAGTCAGGGACATATCTGGGACTGAGGGCCCTGCCTCCTAGGACAGCCTTTTTCTGCAACACTACCCTGCACCTCCATTTCTGGAGAGACTACCGGGCTGGAAAGGCCAAGGAATTACCCAGCAGCTAGATGGGAGATAGGATTGAGTCAAAGTGGATTGTCAAGGGAGACTCCTCAGTATCTGTTCCCACCACTGAACACACGTCTTTCTCCAAGAACTGCTGAATTCAAACGTCAGCCGGTCTTTGGAGCCACCTCCCTCTGCTCTCTACTTTCCATGTCCCTCTCTCCATGTTGGGTGCAAAGTACCCCAATGTGGGGTTCCCATCAAATCTACTTATAGTGAAGCCAGCATCCATCTTATCAGGTCATACATCCCAGGCATGGTTGGACCAGCCAGGAAACACGTAGGTCTAGGCTCAGGAGATAGGAATGCTTGCTTATCATCCAAAGGAACGTATACGAATGCAACCCCATGAGCTTACAAGTAGTTAATCAGCACTACCCTAAAGATAGAATCACTAGATGCACCTAATGAAATTTCTAACCTATAGAATAAAGATATTTTTCAGATTCCAAGTCTCTTCTCATGGAATAGACCTCCAGGGGACCAGACATTAAGTAACATCTGCCAGCATGACCTCGTGGGCCTCCAATCAACGGAGTCCACCTTCTCAGGAGACCCCTGGTAGCATTTCCACCTGGGCCTCTGATTAAAACATTCACTTTCTCAGAGGACTCCTCCCCCAAATTTTGCCCTTAAAAACTCACACTTGCAAGTCATCAGGGAGTTCAGGACTTTTGAACATTAACTCCCCGTTCTTGTGGGTGCTGCCATAATAAAAAATAGCCAATCTTTCTTCCCTGTAAAAACTCTGTGTCAGTTTTTTTATTGGCTTGCTACAGATGGGGTGAATGAACTTTCATTTGGTTTGTTGATAATAACAGCCATGTATTATTGTTTGGCCACCTAGAATCCCTTTTTTCTGTCCTTGGGCAACTGTCCTCTAGCATTCCATGTGGTCTTGGCGTGTTTGGTCCATCCCAGCCATCCCTAACTACCCACTGGTGTAAACACATGGCCTATGCCAGACAGTCAAAATCTCAACTTGGGGACCATGGCACATTGGTCTTGTGACCCAAGCAAGGCAATTAGGGTGCATCCCTGGAGTTTATTTATGGACATTGGGTTAGACAAGCTCTCATTCCTCTGGGTTCACTAATTTAAGATGATAAATCATTTAAGTAAGGAATTATTTCACTCAATGTATTCTGCTCACACACTGCCATACAGCAGAAGCTCATCTGCAATAAGAGAAATGAGACCAACCCACCAGGGCATGCAGAGGAATAGGAGACAGAGTGAGACTAAGAAAACAAAGGGTGTAGACAATACTGCTGGAGATCTGGAGTCCCTTGAACTCATTGGCATCAGAGTTGAGTTTCTGTCACATCTAACTGGGAAAGTTCTTTCTGACATATTGACCCTCTTGGAACTTTTTTTTTTTTTTTTTCTGTGTGGTATGATAAGAAATATATTTGGTCTTTGTCCCTGATTCCAGGCACAGGTCTTCTAAAACCCTTGGAATTTCGTGAGTGATAGGCATGTCTTCTGTTATTTATAATGAGCCTCTTTCTACCACACCTGAGTTTATGGGAATGAGGTCGCTTAGGATGAGGTCTCTACGCGGCATCAGGATGGGGCTGTCATGGAAAAGACCAAGTGATTAGAAGGTGGGAACTTTTAGCCCCACTCACTGACCTTCAGGAAGTAGAAGGGGGGCTGCAGATTAAACTTTATAAAAACTCTTGAACAACAGACTTTATGAGTCTCCAGGTTGGTGAACATTAAGGTGCTAGGAGGGTGGGGTGCCCAGAGAGGGCATGGAAGTTTTGTGTTCCCGCCCCCCATACCTTGTCCTATCTTTTCCAGCTGGCTTTCCTGAGTTATATGCTAATAATAAACTGACAAACATAAGTGTTTCCCTGAGTTCTATAAGCTATTCTAGCAAATTATTGATCGCAGGGGTGAAGGGTTGGGGAATGAGAATTCCTGAAGTACGAATGGCCCAGGACTTGAGGCTAGTGTCTGAAGTGGGGGCAGTCTTATGGGACTGAACTCTTAAATCTGTGGAATCTGATACTAACTCCAGGTACTTATTATCAAAATTAAATTGAATTTTTGGACACCTAGTTGGTGTCCAGAGTATTGGAAAATTGGTTGCTGGTGTTGGAAAACACCCTATATTTTGTCACAATATACTGACGCTGGGTTTCATTTGTTTGAGACTCTACTTTAATGAAAAGAATAGCTTTGCCACTATGTGCTGGGAGCAGGGGTATGGATGTGTCAAATCCCCAGCCATCATATTCGCATTGTCTGCCTTCCTCAAACCCATGCTGGACGCATAGTGGGCATTCCTACACTCCTTCAAATGGGTAACACTCCTATCCCAGAAGCCCTCCACGTGCCCTTTCCTACACAACCCACGGCTTCCTCCCTTTTCACCGTAAGTAACCACTATCCTGACTTTACACTGGTCATTTTCTTACTTTTCTTCATAGTGTTATCATCCGAGGACATCCCCAAACACTATAATTTAGTTTTGCTTTGTATGTGTGTGCGGACGGGAGATGGGGGGCTATGACTATTGGGATATGTCATAATCAAAGGAAAGGATTTTACAATGAGCGGGGTCCTCAAACTTCTCAGGGCAGTGGTGCTCAAACTTGAGTAAGCATAGGAATCACCTGGAGCGTTTATTAAAACACAGATGGCTTGCTGGGCTCCATTCCCATGTAGGCTGATTCAGTGGACCTTAAGTGAGGACTGAGAATTTGCATTTCAAATCGGTTCCCAAATGATGATGCTGGACCGAGACCACACTTTCAGAACCAGACTTAGGGTATGTGGGGCTATATCCAGGGCTGCTCTCACTTCACCTTGCATAACTAAGCTTCTTACATCCCATGATACCTCGGAAATCAGGATTTAATGGCTCCAGAATTTTACAATCATCTGTTTATTCTTTTCACTCTGCTGGCAGATGATGATCTGCTTAGCCAGTGTCCTTCACCCAAACAAAAGAGCCTCGGTCTAAGGTCCTGTGAGCTCTTGTATTTAGACCATCATCTGGTGCCAAACCACTGCTCTGTAAAGGTCACCTAAAGGTGGCTGAGTTCTCTTGGGTAACTGGTCTCTAGAGTTTGGATGCATTTCTTTCAAAAGAGAGATTAGTAAAATCCTGAGTCTCCATTTTGCACAGAAGCAAGAAGAGAAGCTCTCCATCCTCAGCCATACCAAGTATCAAACACAGAATCTTCTCTTCAGCATCCTTTCACCCTCATTGCATCTGCCACTCTAGCTAGACTGCTGAAAGTATGAGTTTGGTGGTGGTATAAACCTAAAGGAAGACTCAATTTCTTCCAACAGAATTTATATTCAGTAGAAAGAAGAGTGCTACACAGGGAGGAAAACTAATGTTTAGTTCTGACTTTCTTTCCATTGCTCAATGTGTTGGGTGGTATAGGAGTCAGTCTCCAAGATGGCACCTGGTGATCCTTGCCCTCCTATCTTGCCCCAGTGTTGGTCTGTGTGACCAATATGGCAGAGGAGACAGTACGTAACTTCCAAGATTAGGTATAAAAGCTGGCAGCTTCCATCTTTCCATCTTGGGCCTTTTGTCTCCCTCGGTCACACACACTTACACACACACACACACACAATCACTGACAAGGATCAGTCAGATGCCTTGTCATAAGCCACTCAACAGAGAGGGCTACATTGCAGGGACTCAAGCCTCCAGCCGACAGCCCCATGTTATCTGGGAAGTGGATCCTCCATACCCAGTCAAGCCTCAGATGACAGTGGACTTAGTTCACTTTGGAGCCTCATGAGCAACCTTGACCTAGAACCTGAGTTAAACTGCTCCTGGATTCCTGGCTGCAGAAACTGGGGTGGGGGGGGGGAGTTTATTGCTTTAGGCTGCTAAGTTTTGGGGTAATCCATTACGCAGTGGAAAATAATACAGGTGCCTTTCCCCAATTTACCCCCCTTTAACCCTCAAACAGCCCAGAGAGACAGTTATTGCTGTATTTCACTGACTCTGAGATGTCATCAACTGCAAGGTGTTCTGTGAACCATTAAGAAAGGAAAGAAATGCTGTTATTTAAACGGTGATATGCCTTCAGTTGTAAGATACGCTCCAATTTCAGGTATGTTACAGTGGGACAAAAGCGTGCGTCTTAGAATTGATGAAATGTGTTACCTGTATTTTGTAGCAAGGGTTTCTTCTCACACATAGGGGAAATGAACGCTTTCTTTTTCATCCCCATTCTTCAGCTCCATGTGGAGTAACCAGTTGATATGTTTTGAATAGAGAGGTCAACGGTCTGAATGGACATAACCCGAGTTCTAGAGCCACCGTGGACTCAGTGTGGATCTCGTTTTTCAGTATCGATCAATAAGGGAAATTTTTAAAAGATGTGAGTTCTCCTAATTCTCATGTTAGCCAAAGGAAGGCTCCTCTCTGGGTTCTTAATCAGCACCGTCCTCTACACTGCCTCTTACTAAAGTGCAGATATAGTGCATTTGTGGCCCTTTCAAATCAGCCCAAGCTGGCCCCAGCTCTAGAACAGCTGACATCAAGTGTCTGTTCTCACCTACATTATCCGAGCCAGACATTATCATTCCCACCGGACACAGGAGGGGAGAGGAGCTGAAAGACATTAAGAAACTTGCTTATGATAATCAAATTAGAAAGTGACATATGCTGGATGGAGTTCTACCAAGCTGTTCTCACCGCCATTCCTCCCACACGAGCAAGCCTTCTCTAAAGAATGGCGTTGTGGCCTCGTCTCCTGGCCTTAAAAAATATTCACAGGAAGCGAAAAAGGCAGCCAATGCCTGTGAGAGTTTTCAGTAGCCTCTAAAAATGCCTTTTCCATGAATAGCCTGCTGTCTTTCATCTTGGGAACACTGAGTGTTTCATCAACATTATCTCATTAGTCCTCATAGCACCAGACTTTTCAAATAAATGAGTTAATGTTCGCAGAAAGTCCTTGAGATCTAAAGACTAGAAGCTCTGTTTGAAGGTACGGCTTTGTCCTAACGCCTCAGCAGCTGCCACAGAGTCTGTTCAGAGTCTGTGGGAGAGCTCGCCTATGAAAATGGCAGACTTTTCAAGTCATGGAGTTGGAGAAAGGAATGGGGGGAGGCAGATCCAGTAGAGCCGACCCTGGTTTGACGGTGAAGTAAATCTATAAAGCAGAGACGCCAAAAGGGATTCCGCTGGCCCCTCTGGTCAATTACTGATGCCCTCTTGATGGGCTGAGGTGGATCCTGAGGCCATGTCTGGGCTCACTGGGAAAGAGTTTGGGAATGATTACTGGTGTCTGCCATGGATGCAAGACTAACGAATTTGGAGCATATGCTCCAGAAACTTGCCCTTCTTGCTACAGATCAGTGAGCAACTTTACTATAGCATTTATTAGTTCTAGGAGGGTCTTTTTGGTTGTTGTTGATTCTTTCAGATTTCCTGCATATACAATCTTGTCATCTGTGAACAAAAACAGCTTATTTTTTCTTTCCCAATCTGTATACTTTTTATATCATTTTCTGGTTTTATTACATTAGCTAAGACTTCCTATATGGTATTCAAAAGAAGTGGTGACAGGGGACATCCTTGCTTTATTCTTGATTTTAGCAGGAAGACTAGTTATTCACTTAAGTAAAATGTTAGCTATAGATTTTTGTAGATATTCTTTATCAAGTTGAGGAAATTCCCTCTATTCCTAGTTTGATAAGAGTTTTTTTTTAAATCATGAATGGGTGTTGGATTTTGTCCATCTATCGATATGAGTATGTGATTTTCTTTCTTTTTTAGTCTGTTTATGTGGTAGACCACATTAATTGATTTTTAAATGTTGAACCACGCTAGCATTCATGAGATAAATTCCACTTAGCTGTGATATATAATTCTTTTTTTGATTTGCTAATATATTGTTGAGGAAGCTTACATCTATGTTCATGAGAGATATTGGGGTATAGTTACCAAGTGATTTTAACATGCGGCCACAGTTGAGCTCCAGTCCTAAGGGTTGAAAGAAGAAATTATATGCAAAATTCCTCACATGTTGGGTGGCTACTGAATCCCAGAGCTCAGGACTTGGGTGAGGAAGAGAACAATGAGGCAAGAATTAATGAGAGTGATAACAGAATGGAACTACTATTCTAATCTCTTTATTCATGGACCAAATAACAGTCATCTGACACAAAACTTAAAGTTTATAATAATTTCATATAGGCTCTAATTTGACCATCCTAATCCTGATAGGCAGTGAGAGATGACATTAGCATCTCCATTTTACAAAATTAGGAAATTGAGACTCAGAGAGAAAAACTGATTTGCCCAAGATTCACAGCTGTAACCCACATCCAGGGTTCCTGAGTGAAACCCAGCACCCTTTTTGTATGGTTCTTCAGCTATTCAAATTTCTGGGGATCTTTAGTTACTCAGATATGCTTATTATTTGATAAAAGCCCAAAGAAGAGTCCAATTGGAATGACTTCCAAAGCAAAAAGAAGGAATCTTCAAAAAGACAAATAGAACCACCCACTTCCGGTCCATGGAAGCCATTTAGTTTAGTTTGCTTTACCCTCAGAAGTAGAGGTGATGGGAGAATACAAGGTGTGGAGCCGAGAAAAGTGTGATGCTCAAAGAAAGTCAAGGGAGCCTCTGGAGCCCTGCTCATACTTTCTCTCTATACCTGGACGTTGTTCTCTCTCACCTGGCACATCTACAAACTATCAGACCCTGATGTCCTCATCTGCATATGGGAGCCCTGAAGATGTAAACATGAATACTTCTCTGATTATACAAGATGAGACTCACCATTGCCTCTACTGTGACGCTTCCCTGGGCCAAAGAAATGCCTTATTGCTCACAGGTTACCTGACTCACAGGGCACCCTGACCCTCTAGCCAGGGCTGCTAAAGCCTGAATCGTCCAACTTGCCTTTGCAGAAACTTGTTACTAATATGTCATTTCGTTTCTGTCTCTCTCCAACCTCAAGCTTTGCCTGCCTCATGTCAATGGCATGTCCTTGCTCCCTATACCTCTACACCCATGCACAAGAGGATGCGTGTGAAAATGCAGAGGGAAGTTGCTTCTCCATCTTTCTATACACACCACTGTCCACACTTGCATACAAGCACACTCCATGATAAACACATTGGGGCTCAGAAATGGAGCTGGTGGGAGATCTTGCTTGACCCTAAATTATGGAGGGATGAAATGCCTTATAATTAATTTATTTATATCTCTGAAATTCTGCTGTCTCTCCCACTCAGAGAGGTCTCCCACTTGGAGACCAAGACAGCTACAGTAGAAAGATTCTTCTCCAAAATTGTGACATTGGAAATCAGGACTCCCCACGAAACCTAAGGAGCTGGGGCCCTTGAAGGGCACACAATATTCTCCTAGAGAATCGGAGCAAGATCCAGAAGGGTGGTAACCCTGCACACTTACTCAGGAACAGCAAACACAGATAAAGCACAGCAGAGCTGCTGTCTGTTGAACAGACAGCAGCTAATTATATTGAGAAATGTTTTCTTTCCTCCTAAGTTCCTGGTCATCATCGAAAATCTCCTCTGGGGACGCCTGGGTGGCTCAGGCAGTTAAGCGTTTGTCTTCAGCTCAGGTCCTCGTTCCAGGGTCCTGGGATTGAGTCAGGCATCAGGCTCCTCGTTCAGTGGAAAGCCCATAATTCCCTCTGCCTGCCACTCCCCCTGCTCACGCTCTCTCTCTCTCTGACAAATAAATAAATAAAATCTTTAAAAAAAAAAAAAAAAGAAGGAAAGAAAGAAAATCTCCTCTGACCCCTATCCTCTACTGTGTTTCACATGTTTATCATGTCCCAGATCTGTGCTTTTCTTCTTATCTGCTATTTACTTTCTTTCCAGAGCTGTAGCCCTAGGCCCTGAGAGTTAAATAATTTGGGAAGTTTTGAGTTAAACAGGTTTTACGACAAGACTTCTCAGAGCTTATGGAATGTCAATGGGTGTGGTGACTCTTCAGGAAGATTTGTGTGCGCTATTTCCCAGACATTTTCAAAGAGGCCTCGCAGGGCCCCCGTTTAGTTCAGAAGATGCTGATGAAGTCCCAGACAGAGACTGCTATCTCTTCCTCTATTACGGGTTGAATTGTGTTCCCTCAAAAAAGATATGTTGAAGTCCTAATACCTAGTACCCCAGAATGTGACCTTACTTGGAAATATGGTTTTTACGGAGGCAATCAAGTTAAAATGAGGTTATTAGGGTAAGCCCTAATGCAATTCAACCAGTGTCCTTCTAAAAATGGGAAATTTGGACACAGAGATGGATATGCACTGAGAGAAGCCTATGCAAAGAGACACAGGGAGAGGATGTCCTTTTACAAGCTGAGGAACACCTGAGACTTCCAGGAGCTAGGGGGGAGGCCTGAAACAGATCCTTCCCTAGCACCTTCCATGGGAGCATGGCCCTGCTGACACCTCCATGTTGGACTTCTGGCTTCTAGAACTGTGAAATAAGGTTCTGTTGTTCTGAGCTCCCCAGTTGGGGTACTTCGTTACAGCAGCCCTAGGAAACTAATAGATCCCTTGTATCCATTCTCCTAGCCGGGTGGTAGGCAAATCAGGTTCATTTTTTCCCTATTTATTAAGAATTTTTTTTAATTTCTATGATAAGCTTAAAAATAACAAAAATACCCATTCTTCTCCTCTTCTATTATAATGGAAGTATCAACTTTTAGCTAGGCAAATGGCCAGCTAGACTAGAGCTCAGCAAACTCTTTCAGTAAAGGTCTAGATAGTAAATATTTTAGGTCTTGTGGAACAGATGTTTGCTTTCACAACTGCTCATTCTGCCATTGCGACAGGAAGGAAACCAGAGACAATATGTCAACAAATGAGCATGGCTGTGTTTCCATAAAATTTTATTTACAAAAACTGGCAGCAGACCAGATTTGCTGACCCCGATCATTGAGTACCTGCTGTCTGTTGGGCATTGTTCTAGGAGCTGGGGATACCATGGTGAGCCACAGAGTCAAGGCCTCTGCCTTGTGGAACTCGTAAAAGCTTGTTTACAGCTGTGTCCTCAGCACCTTGTGCAGAGCAGGGCACATAGTGGTCAGTCCAGAAATATGAGCCAGTGAGTGACTGACAGTCCCCTGGGTGAAAAGAGATGAGCCAAGCCTTGGGGATGGTAGGCCAGGGGGAATCTCTGGGCTCCTTGCAATGCTAACTAAAGCCCAACAAAAGAATCTCCACTGGCAGTTTGATTCCTTAACAAGACAAAAGCAAACCAACACTTTTTTTTTTAAATAGGGTCCAGACCCAAGGTAGGTCTTGAACTCACGATCCTGAAATCAGGATCACATGCTCTACCCACCGAGCCAGCCAGGTATCCCAAGTGTGTTCTTACATGCACCAAAAAAACATGTACAAGAATGATCTTAGCAATGTATTTCCAAAGATACAAAAACCGAAAACAACCCAAATATCCACTAATAGAATCAATGAGTAAATAAACTATATTCTTTTCAAATAATGGAACATTGTACAGCAAAGGACGAGAACAGACTACCGCTACAGAAGACAACAGGGACAAATAGCAAAATCGCTGCAAATGGAGACCATCTACCCTCCAACCCCCCACTTGGACCCTGAGGACTCAAACTGTAAACTGCCCTACAGCTTACTGTCTACTTTTACCATGATTTTATTATTCCTTAGTCTTCATGAGCACAGTTTACTTACTCTTCCAGGATACTCTTGCCCAGACAAAGCCCTTTATTGTTCGTCATAGAACTTCCGGAAAGACCCATCACCTCCTCAATAGAGAACATCAACAGTTTACACCTCAAGAGTCTTGGAAACTTTCACCTCAAAATCCTTGCCCTGCTTTTCCCACAGTCCTAAACGATGTAAGTCCTACAAATCCTATTCAAATCTTCACATTGAAAGACTCACCTAAACCAGAATCAAAATCTCAAATTTAACTTTTTCCTTCCCCCTCCAGTGAAAGCGCGTTCAAGGTGGTTATTCTCCCTGACGGCAGTAAGCAGCACATTCCGCTGTGTCTTCTGAACAGATTGCTCTGGTGCTATTTTGGGAGCCAGCATTCAACAACATAATGTTTTGTGAGAAAAACCAGACACAAAGAGAGCATGCTTTAATAATCAATTTATATATAGTTCAAGAACAGACAAAGCTAATCTATGGTGATAGAAATCAGAACTGTAGTCACTCGGTGTGTAGCGGCGGTGGGGTACGTACTGCCTGGGAGAGGATATGAGAGAGTTGTCGGAGTCCTGGAAGTCCTGTCTTTGTTTTTTTTTTTTTAAAGATTTTATTTATTTATTTGACAGAGAGAGAGAGACAGCCAGCGAGAGAGGGAACACAGGCAGGGGGAGTGGGAGAGGAAGAAGCAGGCTCCCAGTGGGGGAGCCCGATGTGGGGCTCGATTCCAGGACTCTGGGATCATGCCCTGAGCCGAAGGCAGATGCTTAACAACTGAGCCACCCAGGCACCCCGAAGCAGTCCTATGTCTTGATCTAGATGGTGGTTACATGTGAATAGACATGCAAAAATTCAATGAGCTATACATTTTTGTGTGCATTTTACTACGTGTAAAAAAGTAATTTATTATTTTTTTAAGATTGTATTTATTTATTTGAGAGAGAGACAAAGAGAGAGAGTGTGACTACAAGTAGGGGGGAAGGGGCAGAGGCAGAAGGAGAGGGAGAAGCAGACTCCCCGCTGAGCCAGGAAGCCCAAGACGGGACTCAACCCCAGGACCCTGAGATCATGACCTGAGCTGAAGGCAGACGCTTAAGGACTGAGCCATCCAGGCACCCTTTAAAGAAGTAATTTAAATAAAGGCTTAAAAGGGCTAAAATTTTAACCTAGGTGTCAGAGGTTACCAGGAGAGCTGAGTGTAGTTTTAGAACTTCTCCTTTAGCCAAGGGGTTGCCTTAAACAATATGGAGTTCGGTATTTCATAAGATCCCAACCTGGCTACCTTGGTTTTGTTTTCAAATCCTGTGGGTACAATCTACATCTGCGATGCCAGCGGCCATTACAATTGGCCCTGAGCCTGTCTGTACATTAATGATATTTATACACATGGAACAGAGGTGGGGTGGTGAGAATTAACAAGTGAAATGTTTGACACAGGGTCTTGCTTATAGGATGCAACTTGTGGCTACAGACACCTTGAAACAGCCCTTCTGGGGGAACGATAGTATTGCTCCTAGAAAAACTAGCATGTGAAATGTTGCATAAGGGGACTCACCATCCCTCTGTCTTTAAGGACTGAGCTATATTAGTTGAGAGTACATACAGAATGGTGTCATCAAAACTGGGGGACGGGACAGTGTTGATGGCTTTCGTTCTCCTTATTTGTAAGATTCACCTGTGTTGTCTCATGTAGCTGTAGTTTGTGATTTTTAACTGATGTAGAGTAGGAAAATGTGGTTATATGTGGTGTGTGTGTGTGTGTGTGTGTGTGTGTGTGTGTGTGTGTTTATGAAAGGAAGAGAATTGATTGCTTAATCAATTCCAGGAATTAACAAAAAATCCAGCTTCTAAAAGGTCAGGCAGCCTTCTTTACCTACAACAATTAAAAAAAAAAAAAAACACCTACAGCGACAAAGAGCAAACATAAAAAATATTTTGTGCTGAGAGGGAGAACCATTTGTACTACCCTGGGGGGGTTTCTTTACGTAAGATGCGTTGAATCATTTCCGCAAACCAGGCCAGACCATGTCCTAGAAACCAGTTGTTAACCCTCCCTCTCATCTCAGAAAAGTACAAGGAGGACATTTCAAGCCATGCCTACAAAAACCCTGATAAAAGACCAATGCTCGATGTAAAAGCCTTTCATCACTTTCATTTTTAGGAATGGAAAAACAGATATGTAGTTGATATTTATAAAATCGTATTTGGTAGCTAGACCAAGTAGACACCATGTACTTACATTTCCCAAACACAGAGTGGGAGTTACGGCCTCCCTATCATATTTTTAGCCTGTGGTTACTGCCTGTCTCACCTGGCCCATCCCTTTGGCTAATTGCCTGCACAACCATTCTCCAGTGTTCACCACAGAATGACTCCTCTGTCCACCCACAGGAACAATGGTTTTCTCCTATGCTTGGGGATTTTCCTTCAAAGACTTCAAAGTGGACCACTCCCTGAACGATTTTAGGAATGAAGCATTCTTTTCTCAAAAGTAATATGTGTTTACTGTAGAAACTTCAAAAGTAGAGATGAGCAAAATGAATCCAGACAAAACTCACCCAGAATCTGTCCAATATTATTTCTTGGTGCATATGTATTTTAAATATAAGTAACTTTTTATTGTGCTGACATTTTATCAAACCAGTTCCTTGTTGGACATTTAGGCTTTTGTTATTTTTCTTGGTATAAACACCACTCCCAAAATTATTCCTGGAAACTGAACATCCTTTTGTTTGTTTGTTTAGTTTTTACTTTATAATCATGAACTTAACTCTGCAATCCAGCTATTGGAGGGGAATAAGGATAATATGGAACCATAGACCTGCAGCGAGAGCACAATGATTATAGGCTATTTCGAGCAGGTGGGGGTGAAGGGGTGCCCTCCTGAGCTACAGAAGAAATGGTCTGGTAGTTAAGATAACACACAGGTCAAATGTATTAGGTTTGTCCACAGTCAGCAATGGTGATCTTCTTGCTGGTCTTGCCATTCCTGGACCCAAACCAATCCGCACTTCCACGATATTCATGCCCTCTCTCACCTTGCCAAAGACCGCATGCCAACCAGACAACCACTCCATCTTGGCCGTGCAGACGAAAAACTGGGAACTGTTTGTGTTGGGTCCAGCATTTGCCAGGGACAAGATTCCAGGACCTGTGTGCTTCAGGATGAAATCCTCATCATCAGCTTTGTCCCCGTAGATGGATCTGCCACCAGTGCCATTATGGCGTATGAAGTCACCACCCTGGCACAGAAATCCTGGAATAATCCTGTGGAAGCAGGAACCCTTATAACCAAATCCTTTCTCCCCACTGCTCAGAGCACGAAAGTTCTCCGCTGTCTTTGGCACTTTGTATAGTTTTAAACACACACACATACACACAGACACATACACACAGACACACACACACAGACACACACACACACACACACACACTGGGTTAAAGAGGACATGCAGACCTTATAGATAGTTGCTCTTCTGGAAAGTTGCACCAAATCCCATACCTGTTCTCACCGGGGATAAGCGTCAGAGGAAACACAGTCAAAAAGATCTCACACACACACAAGAAACAAACTGTAGTGAAGGGAACACTCTATCAACTTCCCCAGACTTTTATTCGAGAGTTCCATGTGTTTATAGCTGGTTATTTGTAAATCTGGTAATTATGGCAAGTGGATACTCAGAGGGAGCTAGCTAACCTTCAGGCCATGTGTGCTAGTCAGCTGACTCAGAGTGTACAGGAATCTTATTGTTTGTATGTTGCCAGGTGATAATAAGCTGTTTCGGTACAATCTCTGAGGGAATTTCCAGTCAAACTGAAGGGTTCGGAATATTATAGACCCGGAGTGTGGGTTATAAATATAAGTAAGCCAGGATAGAAGGTAATTTGTTTCAGCTATTTCCTCCGGACAATGGCAATGTCTACTATTAAAGAATTTACAAACTAGGGGAAACTTGGAGTCACTCCAATTTCAGCTCTGGGATGGGATGACCAAGGGTCGCAGGGGCCTGTCCAAGGCCCCCGCAGGTGGGTGGAGAGGCTGAGTCAGTTTGGAGGAGATGAGACTCCAGCATCTGGGCAGGCAGGGGTAGCAAAAGAGGCAGAGGGGGACAAGGAGAGGAACTAGAAAAGTGTGAGTTTTCACGTTAGACTGACCTGGATTCATATCGTAGTTTTTCCATCTTGTTAAAAATAGGGCCTAGGGCATATGACTCAACCTCTCTGAGTTTTAACTCTATACAGGGGAGACAAACACCTCTTCCTAGGGTTGCTGAGAGATTTCAGTGGAATAAATGTGTAGAAACTAACTACAGTAACTGATAAATTGAAGGAACCCCAACAAGTGGTTGCTATTACTACTATCATGATTAATCATTATTATTGCTGTTGCCTTTGAGGATGGATTTAGAGGGGCTAAAGGTGCTTATTACTGATCATTATACCTCCTCTTTGGGTTTTCTATTTCAGGGGTTCTTAATCTGGTGCCTAAAAATTCCCAAGAGGCCCATGGATAGATATCTGGGAGAGGTATCAAACTCTGGTGAGAAAAAAATGTCAATGTTTTCACTAACCTGTAATGAAAACTTACTCTTTCCTCTGTTATGACCATAGGCAATAACTCACAGTACTGATCATGTTTTGAGGAACAATACAAAATTATATATTATTTTTGTATCACATTAAAATCGTTGCAGGTTTCTCAAAATATCATTTTAATGGGCATCCTGTCTCAAAAGCAGAGTTGTTCTTAGACCCACTCATTAGACCCCTGGTGGAACACACGTGATCTCTGTCTCCCTGTCTACAGATGTTGGGGTGATGGAGCTGGCTGTCAAGGTAACTGTAACACAATTTCCAAAAATATTTTGATAAAATATCACAATCAGATACAATATCATACCTTTATTTTGGGAACTTTTTTTTTTTAAGTAGACTCCACACCCAACATGGGACTTGAACTCACAACCCTGAGATCAAGCGTTGCATGCTATACCAACTGAGCCAAACAGGCACCTCTATTTTGTGCACTTTTATTTTTTTTATTTTTTTAAAGATTTTTTATTTATTCAACAGAGATAGAGACAGCCAGTGAGAGAGGGAACACAAGCAGGCAGAGTGGGAGAGGAAGAAGCAGGCTCATAGCAGAGGAGCCTGATGTGGGGCTCGATCCCACAACGGCCGGGATCATGCCCTGAGCCGAAGGCAGACGCCCAACTGCTGTGCCACCCAGGCGCCCCTATTTTGTGCACTTTTAAACAGTATTCTTCCAAGGAGTCCGTAGTCTTCATCAGACTGTCAGAGAGAGACAGAGACACGACAAAGATTCGAACCCTTTGGTCGAGAGGCCACTGCAGGGCACCTTGCACACAGGAGGAGCTCTGCTGTCCACCAGCCCAAGAAGTTTCTTTCTTAATGTGCCGATTGCCTAGGCCAATAAACACCAAAAGTAGAACGCTTCTGAAGACAATTAAAAAGAGCCTCAAAAGAGCCTAATTTTGTACAATAGATAAAAAATGTCAAGGAGAAAATGTCTGTGACTCTCTGCAGGAGCCTGACGCCCAGAGAATCCAGTAGAAAGAAAAATTACCTAAGAGGTATAATGACCCCGACCCCAACCCCAACGGATGGCAGAGGAACAGCAATGCGTGGAGAGCAGAGAAAGGTAGGAGAGGAGGGCGAGGATGAGGCAGAGAAGGTGCGATAAAAAACTCAGAATTTCCCAATTCTACAGCCCCTACAGGCTTGGGGGTGGGGGTGGAGGAAATAGGGAGAAAAAAGGAGGAACTTGAAATAAAGGACAACGAAATTAAACAAGACAAAACATGGTAGTGGATACTTTATTTTGTTGGATTTCCACCATCGAGTTTTGGGGTTATTTCCTCGTGGTCCTCCTGCCCTTCCTCTCCCTCCCCCATTTTCCCATGATGTTGATAAACTGCTTTATTCCGTCTCCCATCTTTTTCTGGTCCAAGCAGCCAGGCCTTTGCTTTTTAAAGGTCCTTAGTGCTTGTCTTTGAAAGACAAGAAGTTGTCCGCGTGTTAGAGAAAGCTAGGATCCGGCAGGACCTGCGGCGTTGTTCATGTTGACTCCTCCCTTGAGCTCGGGGCACCCTCAGCTAGCCCTCTTGCTCTGGGCAAGTGTCTCTCGCAAAACTCAGACCAGTTCATAAAGGCCTCTTGTCAGAGATTTGCAGGCATATGAATGGGAAACACCATATAAACAGTGAAAAAAACACATCTTTTCAAGTTGTTGGATTTTCTCCTTCATGGTCTTAAAAAAAAAAAAACTAGACATCTTGCATTTAATAAACCCATGCACATATAGTAGTAATCGGAACGTGATGCTTATCCTTAGAACTCTTCTCAAAAACATTACTCAGGCCAGAGTCTCTCTCAGCTACGCTGAGGACCGACCGTCATTCAGTTGATAAATTCCCTCTTTTATTTTCTCAGTCCTAAAAAAAAGTTTGCTTGCTACGCTCAAACACTGACGTCACATGAAGATGCCAGTCTTTATACACATTTATAAAAGTAGAATATGTGAAATATGATACAGTGGTACAAAGTTTTACAAATTAATACAAGTCAAATATATAAATTACAGTGAAATCGAGGGAGGTCGTGGTTCTGTCTTGGGACGGTTCTTTTAGCAGTCATATCGCTGCAAAGAAAACGAGATCGGCATTAGGTCACAATCAGGCTAAACAAAGAATGATGATGCTATTTGTGTCCAAAAAATTCCTGTTTGAAGCAGACATCAAGCAGGCTGATGTCAACTTCAGCTGAGAGCTTCGACAATGCTCACGGAATGTTTCCTAAACAAACAACCGACTCATTGTCCTCTTGGAGGAAAAGCTGCAGGAAAGGGCCATGAAAACGCAGCTTGCTGGTGTTGGGTTGGCTCTGAATGTGTTTGGGGTAGATTTTTAATCCTAGGGATTTTAGAGATAATGCCATGGGAGTTTCACCCGGGGGTGGACTCGATGTGGGTAACTTTCCCAATTCAATGCTACCAAGTTACAGACTTGACTCATCTACACTAAAAAACCTTGCCCTTTGAAAGTGTCTTTTGTCTGAGAAATAAAGGTAGCAGATCTGCATGGGCGTGTCTGGGACGAAGCCACCCCTACTGTGACTCAGATGGGAAACCCTGTGGGACTATTTGCCCCCTGCCCCCCAACCCCCACTCAGGGAGGAGGGTCACTCCGCCAAACTACAGCAATGCGGCCATTGACATATTATGCCTCGTTTCAAAACGCACAAGTGCTGATGGCCAGCGGGGCCTCCCTCACCTAATTTAAACTCTGCCTTGCATGAAATTCAAGGCTAGAGATAGGTTACATGAGAGTAACTCTGAGAGGATTCTTCTCTGCCTCTCCCCGGACCGTATTGCCTGGAAACAACTCCACATTGAAAGTTTCCCACTGTGTTGTTTTCTTGGAAATTTGGCAGGCTCCCAAAGGAAATTATTAATCTTGCTGTACTCGCCTGATAAGGAAAACTAGATTTTTATTTTAACTTCCCCTCAAAAATTTTAGAAAGTTTCCATTTATTTACAGCAAGGTTTTTCATGGTAGCAGTGGGCTTTCAGTTCTCATTAGGTTTTTGTCTTACTTTAAAAGAAAGAGACCTTGAACCAAACGAACCAATGATTAGGAAAATAGAAACTAAGTTTCTGTTTACCTAATCCTGTTTTACAGAATAATGCATAAAACAAACCCTCCAAAATTGGGCCAAAGCTGGACTTCCATCAATTCATTAATACATGGGGTTTTTTTAAGGAGGATATAGAAATAAGAACTTTCCCTGCTACTAACAAATGCATACTTCTTTCTGAAATCATATCCCCAGGAAACAAGTCCTTCCTGGTTTTCTTTCACTGTGAAAGGCTTTTCACGAACTGCTATTCAAAGGTTACTAGTGATTCTCTATGCTTAGCTGTGGGGACAGTTTTGCGACTCCTTATTAGGAAGGAATTGTAAAAAAAATGCAAAACAACAGCAAGTATTGCATACAGGTTGAGAGCAGGAGCCGTGGCTTAAGATGAGCCAGGGTTTGAAGCCTGCTAGTTCCTGACTAGGTGATGGTAGACATACTGCTTAACCCGACTCATAGTCTCATCTGAAATGTGAGTGCAGCTCAGTGCCTCATGCAATGAACGTTGACAACTATTTGTGTATGCTAGTCGGGAATATGAGAGCAAGCAAAGTTGTGTCTTTTTGGCTAGAGCAGGGCCAGCGGAAGGGGCAGCGAGTTTGCTCTTGAAGGGACACTCTGTCTACGGACAGCATTTTCCTTATATACACAGAGCCAACTACAAAAAACCAAGATAACCCAGGGACTATGATTCTCAAGGAAGCTTATTACCAAGAGCAAAAGCGAATGCTGTAAATGCTTTGCCACAAAGATGGTATAGGAACAAATGCTGGTAGATTGAGCACTGTTTTCTTTTGCCTTTTCTTCTCTATGATGAAAACAGCGGTGTATTATAGTCATTGACTACGCCAAGGTCAGGCTGTGCCATTTTCACACAGGTTCTTACCTGTTGGCGGAAGCAGCAATAACCACATATTCCTCCCATCACTCCATTTATTACTTGAACGAGACACAAGATGAATTCAATTCCACCGAGGGCCAAGAGGATAGAAAACAGAGAGACATTCCATTCTACAACGTGCTTGGGTTCAGTGCACTGGGACCATGTGGAAGTATCCAGAAGGTACCTGTGGATAAAAAAAAGAAACTTCTGACACATGACCACACCTAATGGGATGTCTCATAAGCTGCTTTGTGTGTGGTGCTTTTCTGTTCAGAAAAAAGAAATGAATTAATTCATTGACCTGTATGAAATTTTTCTAGTCCAAGTCATTTCGCAAAGTGAGGAATTTAGCCCAGGTCGTGTTGCAATGACAAACATAAAATTCAGCAAAGATTATTGGGCGCTCACTGTGAGTTAGACATCACGCCAGGGCTGGGGATATAATGGTGAACATGGCATGGGGTTTGTCTTGGAAGAGCAGAGCTTCTAAGGGAGGAGACAAGATGCAATCATGACGCAACAAGTATACTGATCAGGTAAACCAAGGGTGAGAAAGGGCACTAACCTAGGCCGGGAGAATACCTGCTGATGTACCTATTCCAAGTCTGCGCTCCATGAAGCTAGGAACCAGACCTCTCACCATTGTATATGTAACCCCTAGACCAGTATCTGGCACATAGTAGGTACTCAACACTTGTAAGTCATTGAATGATAAATAATCTGAAGCCACTTTGTGAAATGTTAGCAAACCATGCTGAAGTCACATATGACTACACACACACGTACACGCACACATACACACACACACAAAGTCATTATACATATATATGCGACTTAGGAGATTTTCTAAATCCTTGAATATTCTTACAGTCTGAAAAATTTCTATCTCTGATTACTCTCTTAGAATCTCAGCCTTTGCTACATTATAAAGCATTTGGATCCTTAATGAAATAGGATTCAATCGTGTGGGAAAATCTACAATTGACTTAATTCCACAAAGAGGTCTGGTATAACTCTTTTCTTATCAGTTTTTCCTAAAACAGCAGAACAAAGGGGCTTGGAATTAGAGACCTAACTTTGAATGGTTCATTGAGCCAATCAGAAATTCAATTTGTTGATTAAAAAAAAAAGAAGTCTGTCCTTATGACCCTGTCTTTCTGCCTAACGGTGGGGAAAAGAACTTGTAATTTTAGGACACAATGTAAAAAGATTCTTTGGCCCCACTTGCATATTGAGCAATTAATCACTGGCTTGTGACCATTAGTTATTTCCCATACTGAAATCCTTGGACAGGTTGAAGTGAGGAATGATCTAGAAGCAGAAAGTTTCTTACAGAAGCTGGGGTGGGTCAGGGGAGGGGCATACACTCAAACAGCTATAAAACTGTTTAGTGATACTCGCCCTTCTCCTTGCATTCCAGTTGCATTCATCACGACCTTTTTTAGAGGTGGGTTTGTGCAGCTGTGTGTATGTCTGTGCATACATGAAAAACCATTTTCTACCAGTACATTCAGTATGTTCTGAACAAAGCTGAATCATGATCAATAACCATTTTGACCATCGAAATTTCAAACCCCTCTAAGTGCTGATTTTCCTGCAGAGGCTACTTTGGCCGTATTCACTGTAAGTTAGGAGAGAGTAGTAACAGCTAACAGAGGCCATGCTCAGAGCGTGTCAGCTTCCATGACAAATTCTTCACGTTTATCATCTCATTAATCCTCCTGACAACTGCCCCTGGTTTCGTTTTACAGATGAAGTAACTGGGAAGCATAGAGCTCAGTCCGCTTTTTCCTGGTTGCTGAGGGAGAAATGCAGAGCTGGGATGGAATCCAGTTCCACGTAATTCCATGTTCATGATTTATGAGCTCACTATATGTACTACACAACCCATAAGGGATAAGCAGTCTTGATGACGTAAAGACAATTGAAATTCATTATTCATATTATTTGCATTCATGAATCTCATAACTAAGCTTTTCAAAATTCAAAGACGGATGTCATTCATTTGTCGTGTACAACAGTTTCTACCAGCTATTTCTGATCTTTTCTCAATAATGGAGAAGAAGTAAGCATCAACATAAAATAAAAGTCCTTAAATTATCCTGATGCTAAAGTCAAGTGTCAGACCTGTCTTATAGCCTGATCACTTTAAATAAAGGGTTTGTTGTATGTAGTTATCATGTTATATGTGAATGTGTGTATGGGAGTAGTATGATTTACCCTGGGCTTTGATTAAATTCATATGCTTTCCATCCATATTATGTAAGGGGTCCACAATATTTTCTTATAAAATAGTAAAATCAGCTAATCGTTCTGGTATGGTGGACACACTGTACCAGCACAAACTCTACAGCCAGGCTGTCTGGGTTCAAATCCTGACCGCTCATGTCCTTCCTAGCAATGTGCCTTTGAATAAGTTACTTCAACTCTCTGTGCC
The DNA here is from genome assembly GCF_017311325.1 of Ursus maritimus. NCBI lineage: Eukaryota > Metazoa > Chordata > Mammalia > Carnivora > Ursidae > Ursus > Ursus maritimus. Next base: position 15,033,731 of record NW_024424453.1, on the reverse strand, counting down.
TCCTTTTCTTCACCTGTACTATGGGAGCAATAGTGGAAGTCAACTCACAGAGTATCATGACGGCTGAATTAGGGAATCCATTAAAAAGCACCGAGAGCTTCTCCAGGTCAGGGACCCACGCTCTGACACCACCGCCTGGTGCCTGAGTCAGTGTGGAGACACCTGGCTGAGCGGAGGGCGGCACGGATCACTGCTGCCGTTCTAACCTGGTGGGTTTGCCTCTATACCACGCGGTGGATGAGAACGTGTGGCCCGACAGGGAACAATTACTCACTGTCCATCGGTGTTGGCAAAGGTGTAGTTCCAGTGGCCAGAAGAATCGAGACATTGTGGTCCTTCCGCCAAGCCCAGGGCTGCCACGATGACGCAGTAGCCAGAGCCTGCGATTCCGATCAGAGCAGCCAGTACAGAAGAAAACATCTGGCGAGAGGAGAAAGAGCGGACGTGAGCCCGCGTGGCCCTGGCCGCCTCCCAGGGACCGTTTCCACCCCCGGAGCAGAAGGACCTACCGCGCATCTCTTGCCGCAGTTTTCGTGGCCACAGCAGCCGCAGCAGTCGTCCTCTTCAAGCCCGATGAACACAAATGCCGGCAGGAACATCTGGTTCGAAAACAGGCAAACTAAAGTCACTGCCTCTCCCCCGAATCAAAGTCTGTGGTAAGGGTCAGGCTAAGCATCTTTGGGTAGGATATATTTCTTTCTGACAGTGGTGGATGGCTTTGGGTTCGCTTGCCCAAGTACCTCAAAGAATGTGCCCCTATGAGGAGAAGGAAACCCCTCTAAAGCGGAGTGCCTGCTTGTTTGCGTGTAGTTGTCAAGCACTCTTTGGGGCCAGCGTGCAGGGTGGGAGGGCTCAAAGAGTAACCTATAAAAGTGTTTCTTCCACAAGAGTTCCCAGCACTGTCCCAGAGGGAGCTCTGCTTTGAAACCCTTAAACTCCGTCTTTAAATCTGATTTTTTTCCCTTGTAAAACATAGACGATACTAACAGTCTTTCATAGAATAACTGAAACTTTTTCGTAAATAGGAGAGATGAAGACTCCGCATAATAAATATGAACTGCTTCTTTGATGATACGATTGTATGGTTGTTGCTTCACAATAAAGCTCTTTAAATAAAGTAAGTATGAAATACTCTGAGTTTGAGATCAAAAGGAGCCTAAACAGGTGCTATGTTATATGAAGGACAAATGATTACGTGAACATGATCACAATGCTTCGTAATAATGGATTAAATGTCAATGTTGTAGTGTCTTTTCTTGACTAAGAAAAATATTCTGTGTAGTACTAGCAATTCCCTAAAAATGTCTTTTTAGAATTCTCAATCCCAGCATTTAAAGTGGCAAACTCGAGTTCATCCACATTCTTTCCATGCTGTGGTTGAAGCTAATACTTTCAGCTCCCAGGTTGGCAGGCAAATTCCTCTCACTTCAATTAAAAACAAACCTTGGAAAAAACAACACATTCCACTGTTAGCTGCAGACCCTGATCTGGGGCTAACTGTAGGATTTTTCCTAGACGCCACACCCAGGGTTACATAAAGGAGAAAATTTATAGTTCTTTCTAAATAGCAATACACTCATAATTCATGGGGTTTTTTCCTGTCACAGATGCCTGAGAATAACCTGTGGAGAATTTGGACCCCAAACTCTGTTGACTTAGACAGAGGACCAGCGGCGTCCTCCCAGATCCCCAGAGCAAATGTTAAATGCCAACCCCCTTCAGTACTAGAAACTCTATAGTCTCTCAGATCTGATGTAAAAGCTAATACCTGTTTTCTACCAGTAAAGTAAGAGAGCATAGCGAAAAGGTCGTTCACTGTTAGTTGAAAGAGGATTTTGTAAAACGTCTAACAAAATTAATACACCAGACCTATCTCAACCTTTGTGTGCTCTGCTTACCAAAGAAGAACGAACAAAAATCACTGGATTTGCAAGTAGGCATTGTAGAAACCTTTTCATGAAAACACCGCATTAACAGAAGAGAATTTTTTAAGCTGAGAATAATCCTGAACAACTTACCAGCAAGCCCCCTCCTACGATGCCAGAAAAGAACCACACGAAGCGACTGAGATGGTTTTCAGAGGCGTATTTTGTTTCCCCATTGGGAAAGTAAAGCAAAATATTAGCCACAATGCAGAGGATGGCCAGCCACACCAGGGAATGTCCGATGCATCGTGCACATTTGCCGTAACACATGGTGGCAGAGAGCCTGGGAGGTTTTCCCTCTTTGCTCTGCAACTCAGTGATGGCCCGAGTCAGAGGCGAGCGTGCCCGTCTGTGAAGAAAGCAAAAGCAGTTCTCAGCCCATTCCCGGGCCTCTTAAATACTCTAGGTTCTTAGTCAGCGGGTGGCTGAGGTACTTTGCTTTCATTGGTCCTGACTGCAGGCTCCCGTCCGGGTGGGGGGAGTGGGGGGAGTGGGGGGAAGGTCCCGCCCTTCAGCTGCAATCCTGGAGACAAGCGAAACCAGGGTAGGACGTGGGAAACAGCCTCAGTCATAGGCAAGGAAGAGCATGATTAATCTTCACCAAGACATTCATCGTGAGGCTCCTTCCCAGGACAGAGAACTGACAGGAGCAGCTAACACAACTTTCCAGTAACCGTCGAGTGTCCGCAGCAGGCCGGGCCGGGGGAGGCTTTGCGAGGCAGCGCGCTGCGGTCCTGCTCCACGCAGCTGTCTGGACGGCTTCCAGCCTCACGCTCCGTGCTCACTTCCACCCCTGCCGGGACTCAGTTCCAGACCTGGGGCCAGTCTCCTGAGCCCTGAGCTGGTCTCCCCGTCTGTGGGAGGCAAGGGGTCCGAAAGCCATGCCCTACAGGCTTGAGGAGGCTCTTGGGAACACTCCCTCTGCCTAACGCATGCTCTGCAGGACTGCTCCGACTGTCCAGCTTTCCCGGAGAGTGCCTCCAAAACAAACCTGGCACCAAAACAAAGCTGGCGTTAGTCAACACAAAGGGCTCGGGCACCTTTTTATTCCTGAGTATTGCTCACAGGCAAAGTGATGCTGGGAAGGGCCAAGGGAGGCCTAAAGCATTGGGGAGGGATAAAAAGAAAAAGACATTTGGAAAAAGAAAAAAGAAAAAGGAAAAAGAAAGGAACAGAAGAGAAAGGGACTTGGCAAGCAGAGCGGGGAAAGGACTGAGATAACCTGGAATGAGTGGGGAGGCACGGCTGTTGATAGGGCTCAGGGTCTTCCCGTGGTCTACCAGCCAGCCCCTGAGCCAGCTGTCACAGGCTCGCAGATGCAGGCAGAGGAAGGGGCTCACGCTGACTTTCTTCTGTGGCTGCCTTGCAGAAGGAGGGGTTGGACTCCGAAGAAGTTCAGCCCTTGAATAGCAGGCTGTGCAGGCCAGGTGGACTGGGGGAAGCCGGGGTGACCAGGTGGGGCCAGGACTGGAGGCGCCTTGTCCCGGGACAGAATAGGGAGTGAAGAGGCAAAACGCTAAGATATTAGTTCAGAAGAGGAAGGTGAGCAAGGCTGGCAAATCTGGGAGCTCAGGCTGCGGCCAGAGTCTGAAGGATTTGGGCCAAAACTGGAGAGCAGGACACACACCAAACTTGAGGAGGCTAGCTGGGGTTAGTCACATAGAATCCGGACTGGGAGGAACATACTAACAAAGGTGGGGCCGTGATCCAGACTGGCCTGAGGAAAGAGGTGGAGAGAACTGAGCGCAGGCAGGGGAGGCTGGAACCGCCGGCCTGTTCAGGTGTGGGAAGGCAGATTTTCACGAGAACGTCACTCCGTTACCACCATGCATCCAACAACCTGGCCCATGCACCCTCTGTCCTGGCTTTAGGTCCTAATAGAGAGAAGGTTCCACAAGTATCAGGGCTTGGGGTGGTGTCCAGATGCCTGGGCCCTTTGTGGAGGCATCATCATTGCAAGCCTCCACGCTGCTGATCTATCCCACCTGGGGCCAATATGGGGCAAGCAATCCTGTGATGACTTTGCTCCTGAGTGCTTAGTCCCCTTCCCCCTCACCCCTACAGTCAGCAGCATCTGAAGAAGAGAGTGAGGGGCACACGAAAAGTCGGGAGTGACTTTTCACTTCACTCTTTTCCAGTCTTGTGGATCAGGCAAGTCATCACATCCGCGGAACTCTGTTTTCTACTCTATAAGACATGGGGCAGGACAAGATCCGTTGTTCTTGAGTTTTTGAGACTCTTGTGATGATATAGCCCCTCCCTTCTCCACCCCCCCAAAAATGTACAGGTATGCAAGCACACATGTTTCATTCAATTTCAGGGGTTTCTTGGATTCCCTGAAGCCCATTAGTGGATTCTCCTGCACAGTTCTCCAGGTGGGCCCTGTCTGGAGACCATTTGCCTCGCAGATGCCGAGACTTGGTCCACTCTCCACATATTAAATAGGAATTATGGGGGATGAGGCCCAGTCATCTGAATTTTTTATGAACACTCCGAATGAGTCTTACGTTTCGCTCAGCATCACTGGCCTGGTCCACGGGCCAGGTAAATATCATCTGTATTAGATGTTCCCTGAGGCCACTCCCACCTCCAGTGGCTCCTCAGCTCGAGGCAGACATACAGAGTGTGCATGAATTGTGGGGGACGCCTTGCCGTTCCGTGTAAGGCACTTATAGGGTTGAGCTGACCGAATTCACTTGTAATATGGAGTCTGTCCACCTTGCCCACACTCCTGTCATTCTGTATAGTGCCTTCTGCTTCTGACCCTCAGCTGGTAACCTAAATCAGGGTCCTTTCTGGTTTAGGTTCCTGGTTTAAGACCAGATATGCTTTTCTGGACAATTGTTTAACCACTTGGCTCTGGTCCTAGCCAGACTTTGCCCTACAGGCCTTTCTCCTGGCTGTGAGCTCTCGGCCTGCTGTGCAGAGCTAAAATCTCCATGGACACGTTCTGGGTTCCCTCCCGCTCTCCAAGACCCACCCCTGCCCCTCCCCCAACTTCTGCTTCCCCCACCCCCATCATCTTTGTTGTAAGCATTATCTTCTCCCAGAGCTTCCTGCGGCCAGATCCCCTCAAGGAGGCCCTCTCCAAAGACCCCATTTAATGGTGGGATGCACTGTCCCTCAGCTACTCTTCATCACATCACCCTGTTCTATTATCATCTCAAACTTTATCATCCCTGAGATTTTTCTGTGTATTCACTTGTTTCCTTTTCTATTGTCTGTCTCCCCTCCTCTGAGTGGGGAACCCGTTTGGCCTTGTCCACCATTGCTTCCCAGGGCCCGGAACAATGCCTGGGACATGGTAGGTAGTCAGTAAATATTTGCTGAAAAGCTAACTGAATAAATAAGGGAATCGATGAATTTTTAAGCCTGTTCTTACCAGGCTGATGTTCCAGTCCCTCCACCTTCGATTCTGTTATATCTCCTTGTGAGCCATGGCCTCCCTAGAAACCCCCTTAGCTAGTTTACACCATTGCTCCCAGGTCCTGCCACTGCCGGACTGGTTCAAGCAAGTTATTAGCCATTCCATACCTCAGTTTCTGTCATTATTTGCTCACCAATATTTATGGAGCTCCTACTATGCTTTCTAAGTTCTGGGTATGTATATATAGCAGTCAACAGAACAAACAGAAAGTCCCTGCCCTTAAAGAGAGTCCATTCTATCAGAAAGCGAGAAACAAATACAAAATAATATTAAATAAATAAAATACCTTGTGCATTAGTGATAAGTGCAGGAGTGGGGAATAGGAGAGGGAGGGAGACAGCCTCGTGAAACAGGATCATAGAAACTACCTCACAGGGTGCAATGTGCAAAGTGAGTCAATGTGTGCAAAGCACGAAGCACCCGGTATTTAGCAATCACTCAATAAATGCTACTTATTATTACTTACTCTTTTCGTCAGCCCACTGTCCCAGGGAAGATGTCTCTACTCCCTTCGTGATATACTTACTTCTCTGGGATCCCACCACTCCACTATGTATTGGATCCTTTTATTATCTTTTGTGACTGGTGTTTAGATACAGGCGTTCTCACAGTGACATTAAAAGTTCATTTTTACCTCCCTGGTTCCCTTTGGAATCAGCCTCAATGCACAAATACCTTTGGAAAGAGTGGTCTTTACTTCGCTACAGGACTTCAGGTCTCTGAGCACTGGACACTGGTTCTCAAACCCATGTTTTGGGTACACTGTCCCACTACCAGAAAGACCGTGTTCTTCCTTCACACCGTGGTCCACCCCACCCGGCTTTGTTCCCTTGGCCGAATGCATCACTTTTTCCATGACCCCTTCGGTCACACCCTACCTGCCTCCTTCTTAGACCTGCTCATCCCTCCCACGTTGTCCTTGAACACACCCCCCCATCCAGCATCAATCAGACCACAATACACTGATGTGTATCCTCATCGCCTCTCAGTAGCAAGTGCTAAATTTTGTTCCAATAAACAGGGGAGTGGAATATGCTCAGTTCTGAAGTTATTTGCTTTTAAGCAAAGCCAGAATGTCTTATGGAAAGTTAGGCAAAATTGGCATTTGTTACATTAAAAAAAATGTTTGAGATTTTATTTATTTATTTGAGAGAGAGAGATCACGAGCAGGGAGGAGGGGAGAGGTGGAAGCAGACTCCCTGCTGATCAGGGAGCCCGATGTGGGACCCAATCCCAGGACCCGGCAACCATGGCCCGGGCTAAAGGCAGACAGACGCCCAACCAACTGACCAACCAGGCACCCGGTACATTTAAATTTTGAAGTGTTCGGTTTTACCTGTCATTCACACGGGCAGCTGGTATGACTTCTTAGGGTGAGCTCTCCTGACCATTTGATGTGTAGAATGTGGCTTCCAAGGGAAACTCCTTTAGATAATATCAAGTACCATAGACACAGAGGTTTTAATGTTGGAAGAAACCTCAAGAGAGTGAATGGTTCAGCTCCCTCGCCTTCACAGAATCTTTATGGCCATTTTATAGTTAAATCCACAAGGGTTAAAAGCTCTTCCAGTATTATCTAGCTATGACATTAGGCAGTGAAATGAGTTACCTTTAAGACCTAATGTCAATAGTCCATGATTATATGTCGTTGTGGGATTCTAAGAGGAAGATTTAAGCCCAGACCTCTTGCTGCTGGTTGCTTTCTTCCACGTGAGTTTTGCCTTCTTCATTGGAAAAGCACTAGTCTCTCACTGGTTTGTACACGAAAAATATAGTGATAAATACATGGTAGCCATACTCGTTAGAGCTTTTTTGATTACAGTTGACAACACGGGGGTTGGGGTACGGACTCCCCTCACAATACAATTGAAAATTCACATATTGCTTTTGATTCCCCAAAATACTAGTAGCCTACTGTTGAGTAATAGCTTACTGATAACATAAACAGTCCACTATACATATTTTGGGTGTTATATGTATTCTATACTGTATTCTTATAATAAAGTAAACTAGAGAAAAGAAAATGTTATTAAGAGAATCATAAGGAAGAGAAAATACATTTACAGTGCTGTACTGTATTTGTCCAAACAATCTGAGTTAAGTGGATCTATGCAGTTCAAACCCATGGTGTTCAAGGGCCAACTGTGTAAGCAGCAGAAGCCAGTTCCAGCTACCTTAACCAAAGGGGCATTAATTATAAACTAAAAGGTAGGGATGCAGATGGGGTATTAGGACACATGGACAGGGGAACTGAACTCCATAGGAAATCCAGAATGTCCTAAGTCTCCATCTTGTCTCTTTTTGACTCTTCTATCCATAAACACGTTCTTCCTAATGCAGATTCATTTCTCTCTTTCATGGTCCACACAAAAGAATATGGCTACTGACAGTTCCCAAGTTTACATTTTAATCTGTTCAAAGACCCATCAGCCTCAGATTCTGAACTACGCAAGTTACACTGGACAAGGCTGGGGCATGCCCACATGTGTGGGGACTGAATAAACATGGCAGCTGGGAGCCACCTGTGATCCATGCAGATGGAGGAGCAGGCATCATCAAGGAAAGGTGAGCATAGGCCCAGGCAGAGACGCTGGGAGGGATCCTTTATTTGAAACTATGATTAGGGTGGACAACTGCAGCAACAGAAAGGCAAAGAGAAGGAGCAGTGTTAAGCCATCATAGCTACAATCTCCTGGCTTTCTCCTCACCTTAGATTGTAGCTCAATTTATTCTTGGGTTAAAAATAAGCTTCTTGACCCAAGATTAAACCAGAGTTCACTTTCACCCTCATCAACCTTTCTCCTCGATGCCCCCATCCCCGTCTGGTAGTTGTAGTTCAAAATTTCACAGCGGTCCTGTTGCCCCCTCATCAAGCCAGGGAATCTCCCAGGTCTCATTGCCATGTGCAGACAAGGCAGCTCCTGGGATGCCAGCCCCATGGTCTGAAGCTCAAAATGTGGGTCTGGCAGCACAGAAGGGCCGGCCTGCTCCCTGGAGGGATAGGTGAGCTGAGGGCATCCAGAACATGCTTGTGACAACCAACATACAAATACTTGTTTTCTAGTTTGAATATCTTTTCCTTGGGTTTTGTAATAAAACTGGGCGTAGGAGATGGTGGAGGGCCTCAAAATCATCTGAGTCTCAATGGAGCATGGCCTGTGGGTTTCTAAAACCACACACTGATTCAGCCCTAGGGAAACAGGGAATCTCTGAGGGTGGGGACAGGAATCTGCATTCTAAGAAAGCTCTCTAAGTGATTCTATTGCTTAGCCAGAGTTCAAACCTCCTGAGGTAGGTGGTCCGACTTCCTCATTTTCTAAGGGAGGCCACTGAGATCTAGAGGGATTCACTTCAGTTCAGAAGGAGAGCCACAGATTAAATGAAAACAAAGACAAAAAACAAATGAAAAATTAAAACTAATTCATCTGCTTGTGTATTTTGAGCCTGGTCAACCAGCTGGTTCTCTTTGTGATTCTCTTGCTTCCCCGGATCCCAGATGCCTTTAGGGAGAATGACAAAACTGCTATCCAGTTTCTGTACATTTAGGGGAAGGAGGGAAGGACAATTATATAGTGTGCAGAATAGACACGTGTCAGTCCTTCCCACGTCATAATTGAACTTTACGGCTCTGCTGTGTGGAGCTGTCTCCAGGTGAGGAAACAGAGACTCGGATGGGTCACATATGCAGGCTAAAGTCACAAGGCGAGTGAGTGACACGCTCTGGATTCCTACTCAAGTCTTTCTGACTCAGACACTCATGTTCTTCCTTCACACATTTGGCTTACTTATATGACTTCACCACACCCTCACCAACGAAAAACAACGAAATTAAAGGAGCTCTTTTTTTTTTTTTTTTTTTTAGATTTACTTATTTATTTGAGAGAGAAGGAGAGAGAGCAGGGGAAGGGGCAGAGGGAGAGGGAGAGAGAATCTCAAGCAGACACAGTGCTGTTTTCGGAACCTGACTCAGCTCTCGATCTCAAGACCCTAAGATCGTGGCCTGAGTGGAAATCAAGAGTCAGACACTTAACTACCTGAGCCACCCAGGTGCCCCTAAAGGACTTTTTATCTGACATTTCCAAATAACAAAATTCCAAGACATTAATCATTGGGTTTTACTTTAATTAGATAAATGATTTTAAAATTAACCAGGTGTTTTTCAAATGAGAAGATGTTACACTAATGTGAGTTAAATTGTCAGAACCTGGGTGGACAGCACAGTATGAAGGTTATGGCAGTAGTCACTAAACTGAGCTTAACTGTAGCAAAATGGAGCTGTCAACAATCAAGGTATGAGCACAATTAGAAGGAAAAAATAGTAATTAATTTTTTCCTACATTTAGTATAGGAAAGAAATACTAAAGCTTATTTTCATTTCCTTTACTCCAGTCTAATGTGTAAAAGGATTTTGTCACCTGACCTTGGACCTTATATAAAAAACATGCCTGTCTTTTTCCAGAAAGGTTGTGGTAAAATTCTCTCCCTCCTGCTCTCATGCCAATTGAATTTCAACTCCGTGGGGCTTCTATCAGTTGGGAGTTGAAGATCACACAAAAATGAGAAGCGAAGGCAGTTGACTCGGAGCAGAATTTTAGGTTTCACTTTCCAGGGATCCCTGGTGACAGAGGAGCTTTTATGTGTGTATGTGTGGTTGAGTTCTGAATAAAAAAATCTTCCCGTGTTTAGCCGTTTCTATGACTTCAACACTCTTAGAGACGCAGTCTGAAGCATAAGAGGCGGCGTGAGCGTTCTGCAAGTAACCGTTCCAAGTTGGTGAGTTAATACTCCACCTAGAACTCGTGGCCTTGCCACTCTCAGTCAAACTGGTTTTTGTGGCTGTCAGTCAAAGTCCAATATGGCACCTTTCCCACTGATACTGAATGAGCTGAAAACTTGGGTAACTGTTGATTTTGCCCTAGGGAATTTTACTGAGAAGGGCATTATAGCAGTGGAGCAACTAAGACCCTGTGTATGTGTGTGAGCATGTGTGTGTGTGTGTGTGTGTGTGTGATAGAGACAGACAGACAGACAGCAAGGAAACATGATAGATTCGAGTTGGCTACGAGGTTTGCTTCTGGCCAAGGTGCCTGGTTGACCTTCCTTCTACTTCCCTGCTCATAGTCTCTGCCGAGCATCGATGGAGGAGAACTGAAGCATTACTGTCCTGTAAGCATTACCCTCACATCTCATATAAATGCCACGCCTCAAATTTCCTCCCCAGAAAGGGAGTTGAGATTCTAACCAGCTGAATCATCTAGTGACAACGCCCTTCATTGTGTTAGGTCACAAAAACACAGTAGTAGCCTACTCTGGGAACCCTGATGGGAAATCCATTCCATTTTCATGTTAAACCATTAGTCTGGCCTGTTGCAAACGACTGAAAGATTCTACAGAGTCATGAGTTTTCAATGAAGTGATTTGGAAATTACTTTTTTCAGACTTAGAAGAGGAAAAAACCTTGAGCAAGAATTGCAAAAGGACTGAAATACCAATTGGAAGCATAAAAATGATCTAGCATATTGCTGATGCATTTATTCCTGCCCAGTAGGAACCAAATAAGCTTCTCTGGTGAGAGCCTTTAGACTAGCTGTCCCCGTGAGTCATTAAATCAGGAATTTGGGATAGAAATGGGAGTTGCAAGTTGTCAGGAGAATGTTATTAAAAGCAAACCGGGGATGTGGAGGCCCTGCTTGGCCTTGCAGCTCCTTTTGCAGACGCAGGTTTCGGCAGCTCTCACTCCCCCTCAAGAGAACACCAGGGAGAATTGACTGCAGGGCCTTGTCCCTCCAGACCGCCCTCCTCTTCCACTTGCCTCACTGCCTATCCAGTGCTCCTCGTGTCTTCTATGATGACTTGATGCTTGTAGGAAACAGAATTCCAGATACAGAGTGACCTCTAGGTTTGGCCCCAGGCTTGTGTATTTCTTCCTGGCTTTTTTTATGATAAAGAAAAAAGAACATGAAACATAAACAGGTGGAAAACATTTTTTCCCCTACGATCACATATGTGACATTATATAGGCATATCCTCTAACTTCTCTAATATATTAAAGATAATTTAAAAATTATCATGGGGAATTTTTAAGGACCTCTGACAAATTTATTTTTTATTTATTTTCCGAAAAAGATATCAATCAGGATTTTCCTCTCATTTTCATTCTTCTGAAAGAGTTTCTGATCAACATGAGGATCGGATCATTCATTCCACAAATATTAACTGAGTAATTCCTGTGTGCCATGCATGAGTCTAAGAACTTTACGTGTATATCTCACTAAATTCTCGCAACAATGTTTTGAGGTAGGTACTATACACACCATCCCATAGGTGATCAAATTATAAGAGCTTAAGTGGCTTTCCCAAGGCCTCACACCTTGGGCATGGTGGCTAGGATTTGGATTCAAGCAGTCTGAATCCAGAGCTCATTCTCTTATCCATTATACCATATTGTCTACAACCTGGGGGACTTGGTCAGAGGAGAGCAAGTATTGCCACGAGGGTTAATACCATTGTACGTAAAATATACTTAAGGCCCAGATATTGGTTTCTAAATGCCATTCTCCAATAAAAAGAACCAAGACTCTTTGAAGAAATGGCTGATTCTAGAACTGAAGCAAGGAAAACACAAGATAATTCTGGAATATCTTGTGCCGGTGTTCTATGTTCTTTTATGTAATGGTCAGTCAGGTATGGCCACGGAGAAGACACAGAAGTTTGGGGAAACAAAATAGATTATGCTCACAGCCCTGGAAACAGGACGTGCAGGGCCACCTGGAAAAAACACCAGCATGGTGAGGAAGCAGAAGGGGCCAGAGTGAGGGAGAGCCCAGGCCACTTTACTTGGAGCTTCAAGGGCAAGTCAAAGCAGGGCAGGCTACACCATTTTAGATTGGCTAGTCTGAGTCATTTCAGTGAGCTCTCAGCTATAGGGATAGCCCCTAGGTGCCTGGCATCTGGCCCTGGGGTGGTCCAGGCAGAGGGATGTTGCTTCCTGTGATGATGAGTCTGAGAGAGGAGCTCTGGCCCTGGATTGGCTGGTTTGCATATCAAAGACAAGCTCAAGGCTGGGCCTCTGCTATCTCCCAGTATGACCACTTACCCTCCTAGTATGACAAATTCTGTTTTATTTTGTTCAGTATTTCAGATTAGTATTTTGTTTTGCACTTCAGGCCATCAAGTTATTATCATTACTGATGCTCAAGTTGCCCTCTCTCTGGTCAAGTTGGGTCCTGCATTCTTTGGCGATGACCTACTAGTCTTGGGTAACTTCTTGCTCTCTGGTATAACGCAACGCACCAGGTTCATTTTGTACATTTCCTGCCCTAGACCTGGAACCAGTTATTTCTCTCAGGAGCCCTGGATCTTAGAGGAAAGGTATTTCAAAATCACAATTTGGGCTCAAGGAAGCAACCCCCGCATCATTGTTCTTAAAATTCCGATCCTGAAAGAACATTGGAAAAAGAGATTCTTCTACTGTTCTTTGTATACTCCTCTGTATTATTTGAATTTTCATCACGTATATTCGTTCTTATCATTTATTTGTTGCAAACAAATAATACCTAATTACAACATTGAAAAAAAGTCAAAGTAAAAATTCTTTCATACCTTTTCCCTGCCCCACCCCTTGCTGGAGATAATCGCAGTTACCAAATTGCTGTGACTTCTTTCAGATTTTGTGTTCGGCAGCCTTGTCACCTAAATAAGTGCCCGAAGGATTCCAGATGCTATTTTAACCGATTTGGATGACTCAAAGAAACAATAATCTGAGGTAAAAACACAATGGACAGCAATGTAAATCTGCAAGTAGGGCCTCTGTGTTTAACTCCAGGGGGCGCTGTTTCCATCGTTGTCTCTGTGATTCATGCAGCAACAAACCTGCCAACACACCAATAAAACAATAAGCAAAGGACATGAACACATAGGAAATGCCTCTGAAATATATGAAAAGATGCGCAAGTCTGCTTTTAGTAAGACCAACCCAAAGTAAAACTACACCAGGATACTACTCTTCATCTCTCAGATTGGCAAAGGTGAAAATGCTTGCTAACACACCCTTGTTCAACACAGGGGGAGTGCCCATATTTCTGGCAATTTGACAATAGGCAATCAAGGACAAACGTATTAGTATATGCTAATTTAAAACACTTCTGGGAATTTTAAGTATATACAAATATACTTGAATATTTAGGAAATGATGTCTGCATAAGTCAGGGCTTCTTAATAAGGGCTGCACAGGAAAATCTAGGGGATTCATCAAATTGGTTGGAGGAAAACCTGTGTTTTTGTTTTCATTAAAATCTAACTGAAATTTCTCATTTCCTTTAATTATGAAAGTAGGCAAGAAACCGCAGTAGGATCAACCTGTGCCTCTGTTACCAGTAAAAATCAGATCTTTTATGTCATATTACAGTCGCTGCAGATATTCTGAAATATCGTTTATGTTCATTCATACTTTGAAATTAGAGTAGTTATTCGTCCCACTGCTAGATCTTGTTACTTAACTCATTAATAAATAAGTGCATATATTTTTAAAGAAAAAATATTTTGATAACTGTATTTCAGTATAATTGGTTTCCGTTTATTTAATCTTAAGAATTTTATTTTATATGCTTGAAAGAGAACGTCACAGTGAGAAGAAATTCATAGGCTTCGCCAGACTGCCAAAGGCGTGCACGGCACAAAACAAGTTAAGACTAGAGAAGTTTTTGCACCATGTATTTAATCATAGCAAATGGCGGGAAGCTCCAAAAGTGTGAACTGGCTAAGCAACATTTGTGTAGGGCTACAATGGAATACTCTGCAGCTGCGAAAAAGAATGAGGAATGTAGCTAATAAAATAAAATGATATCCCAAATATTGCAAAGACATAAAGCAGCACGCAGAAGAATTTGTGTAGTGAGCTACCGCTGGTATAAAAAGTGAGGTGGGAGATTATATAATACCAATGCCTATCTGCTTGTATATGTATAAAATGCCTCTGGAAGATAAACGAGCAGCTGGTAATATCGGTGGCCTCCAGGGATGAAACCTGGGTGGCTGGGGGCCTGGAGCATTAGGGAGACGTTTTCCTGATAAACTTCATAGTACATTTACTTCTGAGCCTTGTGAATGTATAGTCTATTCAAAAAGTAAATAAAACCGGGGCGCCTGGGTGGTGCAGTCATTAAGCGTCTGCCTTTGGCTCAGGGCGTGATCCTGGTGTTACGGGATCGAGCCCCACATCAGGCTCCTCTGCTAGGAGCCTGCTTCTTCCTCTCCCACTCCCCCTGCTTGTGTTCCCTCTCTCGCTGGCTGTCTCTGTCAACTAAATAAATAAAATCTTTAAAAAAAAAAAAAGTAAATAAAACCTAGCATTTAAAAATTCCTCACTAGAGTCTGTCAGGGGATTGCTTCAGAGCCATGAGAGTACTTCTCAAAGTCCTGTTCCCACCCTGCCTTTGGAACCACACACAGCCTGACCTGGAGCAAAGCCCTGAGGGCTCTATCATTTCAACCCCATACTCCGTCCAACCCCCCAATAAAACATTTCCAAGACTTCCTGGGCTCCTGCCTTTCCTTACACCTTTAGCATTTTCTCTTCCAAAAGTGAAATCTCGCCTATTCCAATTCAAAGCAGACACTCCAGTCTTGGCTCTACTTTTGCTGCATCACAAATGCTCAAGCAGCAAGTTGGCACTGGTGGGATTACTCCTAATGGACAGCAAAGGGAAGTAAATGAATATTCACCAGTTATGCACTTTTAGTTTCCAATATTATTTTTTAAAAGATTTATTTATTTGAGAGAGAGAGAGAAAGAGCATGAGCATGAGCTGGGGGACAGAGGGAGAGGGAGAAGCATGCTCCCCACTGAGCAGGGAGCCCAACTTGGGGCTTGATCCCAGGACCCTGTGATCATGACCTGAGCCGAAGGTAGACACTTAACTGACTGAGCCACCCAGGCACCCCTGGTCTCCAATATTATTTGTTCATATTCTCATAATACATTTATTTTAAAACAAAGTCGAACTCATTGAATGGAGTAGATTTTTAGTGTTGTTAGAAGTGAAGCCTAGTTACTACTATCTGTATGACAGCATAAATATTATGGGATTAGATCTCTAAAATATTTCTTCTTCCCAAAACCTCTCTCATGAATTTCCTACTGTTTTCAAAATGAAGCCAAGTTTCAGGACAATACACTGATGACCATGCTTGTCTAGCAATCGTCTCTGGCAATATAGGGTATATTTATACTACTGAAGTAAAATATTCTGAAGAAAACATTAATGCTGAGTCCAAGTAACAATGCTAGCATGAGTATTGATTGCCAAAATCATGCAAGTTGCAAAACAATTGTGCTTATCAGTATTTGTTTAGAGCGTTATGACAACAAATGCTAACTCTTCTTGAAATTTGGGTCAGCAGAGGGAAGTCGGCATTAGTTTTTGGAAAACATTTTGTTGAGAAGCTGACTTGAGGCTCTTTGCAGGATAAACAAAACTATAGCAGAGTCTTGCCATAAGAACTTGAACAAATCGTTTAAAATTACAACATAACCTTATTATTTTTATAGTGGACTCTGGGAAAATATTTGAGGGCTCAACAGAAACCTCCGGCTTGTTTTTGAGTCAGAAATGTGTTTTCCTTGGAGTCATGAACAGGATGAAGACAACTGGGACAGCAGCCAAGGCTCTGTGCTTTGAGCTCTTCTCTGCTGCAAAGAGAAAGAGTGGCTGGCCTGCCAGTGGACTGGGGTTGGGGCCAGGGCAGACTTTGGGAGGAGGAAGATAAAACTTTCTGTTGCTTCTGAAGACCTGTGTAGCAAGGTGAACTGTTAAGAAAGGAATGAGTGGTATTTCCAACTCTGTTTTTGCCAACATGCAGTACAAAAATTTCCCCGGACTGTGTTCCCCAGAGGAGAGCATGGAGGTTAGGGCTTTGGAGTTGAAGCCACACAAGCTACCTAATCGAAGATGAATGATTTCCTTCAGTCTCATTAGAGATTCTGAGGCCCTATGGGTCTCAGTGGTCCTGAGTGCAGTAGAGGAAGGGACCATGATGACCGCCATCTCTGATTTTCCTGATCATGCTCCCTGACCAGTACCTTGGAAGCTGAAGTGTCACAGCAGATGGAATAGCTGATAAGGACTCTGCAGGGTAAGACGTCTCAAGGACAAGGAGATCCTCGCACGAACCCCTGGAGAATAAGAGAGAATTCTCAAACATGACAGAGGTTGAATTTTTCTGCCATCATGTAGGTGAGCATACAGAAATAATTTCTCTAATTTAGAGAAATGTAGCATTTACCCATCAGAAAGTGGCTGAGCGACATTCATACTTGCCACATTGAAAGTATTTATTTACCATCAATTATAAATCTCACCTCCTCTGTACTACTGCTACTCCCATGCAAACGTGGGTGCCTGCGCGCGTGCACACACACACACACACACACACACACACACACTTCTCTTAGCATCTCGGAAGTGAGATTGCCGGGGACCAGCTTGCCTCTCCACCCTTCCTTACCCACCCTTCAGTCTTCACATTACCTGCCACAATAGTCTTATTTATTGACTTCATTAACTTAGCCATTCAATTGATTCTACAGAAAAATCTTGAGGGCCTGACATTTGCCTGTAACTCAAAGAAATAATTCTAGTTTCAAGAAGTTCATAGTCTGGAGGGGCGCCTGGATGGCTCAGTCATTAAGCGTCTGCCTTCGGCTCAGGGCGTGATCCCGGTGTTCCGGGATCGAGCCCCGCATCAGGCTCCTCCGCTATGAGCCTGCTTCTTCCTCTCCCACTCCCCCTGCTTGTGTTCCCTCTCTCGCTGGCTGTCTCTATCTCTGTCAAATAAATAAATAAAATCTTTAAAAAAAAAAAAAGAAGTTCATAGTCTGGAACATCACGTTGAGTACAGAGTGGGAAGGTCTGGGTAGGGGGAAGTGAGAGCAGTTCCTGACCCTAGAAGATGGGCAGAGGACTTTAATGGTACAGAGGGGCGGGTAACCCAATCTGGAATGAGTGGAGGGATCAGGGTACGTTTTTCTAAGACATGATGACTTAGCAGATCTTGAAGTTGCAGAGAGTAAATGAGAACAGAATAACGTTCATGGGCGATGAATCAGCCAGGGCAAATGTTTGGGGTCATGAGAAATATGGTCTCTTTTATGAACCACAGAGTTTGGCACTGGAAGAATATAAGCTGTAAGGGGAGCGGTAGCAAGCCAAGCAAAATGATCTCTGGTAGCAAAGTAAAGACGGACACTATTAAGAGAGTTCTACCAGAAAAATCATATGGAAGTTCTGAATTCCTCCTGATATATATGAGTCATCAAAATATGCTAGTCATATGCTTAGAATTTTTCACTTCTGTACCTAGATTAAGAATTGTAATATAATGGTTTCCAGAATAGCATATATTAGGAGATGTTACTGCAACAAATATCTTCCCGTATGTGAAGAGATTTAACACAAAATTTATTGCTTGTCAACTGAAAATAAAATTATTTAATTATTTCATGCATAATTTGATTACCTCTGGTTGAAAGGATGCAGAAAGGTTAGTTCATAGCATGGTTTCCCACATGAAGACAAATATGGTTTTCAGACTCATGCAGAAAGTCTTGTTCATGGTAAGATCCTGTCCTCGGTTAATTCCTTTATGCAGATATCCCTTCCCCTTCTACTTTACTCTCCATCTTAAACCATCTCTCCTTTTGGGAAGTGCCCATGAACCAAACTCAGTGTGTTTTTAGCAATCTGCTCATTTCTCCAAGAAGACAAAGGAGAGTCATTCTCTATGAATGTTTATTGCACATGTGCTGTTTGTCATGAGTTCAATGGGCCAAGTAGAGAAATAGAAGAAACAACGAGATTGAGGAATTAGTTGCCTCAACTTAATTCCTTCCCTAAAAGACATTTTGAAAATTTTGTTCCCTGAAGATAATTAAAGATTTTTAGTGAATGTCCTTTTAAAGCCAGTATTAAAAACTTTTATTTGTACCATGAACCCCTGTGACAACATGGTGATACCTATACCCCTCCTCAGAGTACTGTTTTTAAATGCATAAAATAAAATACATATGATTACAATTAAATAGATAATTATATAGAAATACACTTATCAAAATGGCTCTTAAAACTTCATAATAAAATAATGTATCTTGGGGCACATGGGTGTTCAGTGGGTTAAGCATCTGTCTTCGACTCAGGTCATGATCCCAGGGTCCTGAGATTGAGCCTGGCATCAAGCTCCCTGGTCAATGAGGAGCCTACTTCTCCCTCTCCCTCTGCCCCTCCTCCACCCCTGCTTGTGCTCTCTTACTCTCACTTTCTCTGAAATAAATAAATAAATAAATAAATAAATAAATAAATAAATAAAATCTTTTAAAAAATAAATAAGTAAATAATAACGTGTCTTTATTAACATATTAAATAATAAGATCCAGCTGCAAGACTTATAGCTACCATATTTTGAAATAGTGATGAGTATAAAGGATATTTTCAAGATTCCTACAACAACTGTTATGTGATAGGAACAAATCTTTTATTTCTCTTGGTGGCAGACTCACGGGAACAGTTAATTATTATGATTTAGAATCTACATTTAAGGGCTCCTGGGTGGCTCAGTGGGTTAAAGCGTAGGACTCTTGGTTTCGCCTCAGGTCATGATCTCAGAGTAGTGAGATGAAGCCTGAGTCAAGCTCCATGGTGAGTGTGGAGCCTGCTTAAGATTCTTTCTCTCCCTCTGCCACCCCCCAGCCCCTAGGCTGTGCTCTCTCTCTCTTCCAATCAATCAATCGATCGATCTACATTTATAATTCTGGAGACTGCTAGAGGTTCAAGAAAATTTTTAGAAATATTTTTTCTTCATCCAAGCCTATGGACTGCTGAATCCTATCCCTGGACCCTGACAAAGAACACTTGTTTTACCCTGGGATCAACACATCGACTCCATTTCTACTGTTAATATAGAAATCACCCCAATAAGACCCATCACTACAGGAGAAAACAAGGGGCATCTTCATTCCCAGTTAGGAGGTACAAGAAGGAAGAAGAGGTCTACTATTGCCTTGTTCCTTTAAGTTGTTTCACTGTAAACTCATTCTACACTCCTTCCTTTATCCTTTATAATTTCAGACTTTATTTAAAAAATAAAAATAAAAGGATGCCTGGGTGGCTCAGTCAGTTAAGCATCTGTCTTCAGCTCAGGTCATGATCCCAGGGGCCTGGGAGCCAGCTCCACATCAGGCTCCCTCTTTAGGGGGGAGTCTGCTTCTCCCTCTGCCCCTCACCCTGCTTGTGCTCTCTCTCTCTCTCTCTCGCACTTATTAAATAAATTAAAAATCTTTTAAAAAATTAAAAAATAAACAGAAAAGCTTTGTCCAGAGACATTCCAGAAGAAGCAAACAACCACGAACCTTCCGGAGGACTTGGGCCCCAGCTTCATCTCCTGCGTGACCTTGGTAAGTATCTTGACTCACTCACCATAAAATAGACACCATAATACCAAACTAGCCGTTACGCTGATGGTCAAAGGTGACACCATCTTTGAAATGCTTTGCAAGCTCTGATGAGCTGTGCAAACACAACGGAAGTCCACCCTACATTTATAGAGGACGGGGTCTCCTCTTTTTCTCGCTGTTGTACAAGACGCTGGGCCGGAGAAAGGCAACGTCATTGACAACACATTCAAGAGGAAGTGTCCCTGGTAGAACCTGGTACAGAGCATGAGAAAAATAGAGTTTTCTTTGCATCAGGAACATTTTGGAACTTCTTTCCCTGCTGCTTTGTGACTGTATAAACCCTCCCTGCCCTCCCGGCCTTCACGAGAACAGCACAAGTTGCCCAAGTTTGCTTTAACCAAAACACATCATCCATCCACCCGCAAATAGTGATGAAAGGATGTTAGAAATGGCTTTGCAGGTGCTGATTAATTGGAATTGCAGAGCCATCAGGGACTACAATGATCCTTCTGTTTTGGAATAAATATTTAAGCCTATCAATATTTGTGGGCGTAATTGTTAAGTCTCAGGGCACATTCCTTGCTCTTCGACCTCCACTCCACCAAACTTTACTGACATTGAAACCATATCCCATTTTAGGTGAATGGTTATTAGTTTAAGATTTATATGAGTCTTTTAGAGAAACATGCTGAGGTACTTTGAAATGAAATGAGATCGGCCACATGTTACTAGTTACTGAAGCTGCATGATGAGTGCATGAAGTTTTATCCTACTAATCAATCTTTGTGTATGTTTGAATTTTTCCATCACAAAAATAGTTAGAAGTTTTACCTGTCCGAAAGAAAAAACAAAGGTATTCCATATTTATGTTAAATAAATGCAAACAAATGAAAGTGAATTAGTATATCAGCAAATTTATATTCTTTCAGGTTCGTCCGGAGCGGTGAGTGCTGCACACCCTAGTTTGTCCTAAAATGTCTTTTACCAATATAGATGCTATCGCACAAGAGAAGATAACAATAAATATTACATCTGGCAGAAAAACACTTAAAACATGATTTTTTTCTCTCTCTCTCTCTGCACCTTTTTCGGCTAGATTGATTTGGCTGCCAATGAGGATACATTCGAGTTGTATCTGCTCAAATATTTGCTGGTCTTTCACAGTTAAAAGACGAGGTTAACGGTTTATTTTGAAAATGCATGTAGGTGGTCAAGAAGGTGATCAGTTGAAGGGCCTTGTGTCAAAAATATGTGGCGTATATTGGAAGTAGAAATAAAGTCCGAATAGAGACGTGTATTATTTACTGAGTGTTTGAGGGAATCATCATATCTTCAATACGTGAAGCAGGCACGGCAGCCTCAGAGCCATCAGGGCACTTTCGATAGCTAGTTACAAGTGAATCAAAATCTGAGATAATGTATCTTTACGTAAATAATTCACCACTTTATCTTATAGCTAAGCCATAGACCCATTTGGAAAAGAATCATCTCATAAAAAAAAACCCTGAAACTGGTGATTACAGTTTAACAGGGCAGCACCGTAAAATGGCAATAACCCACTCACAGATGATCCTAAAGACGAAATTTGAAGTTTGAAAAATAGTCCTCTGGCGGTTGTTCCATTTCTATTTTCCTCAGTATCACCAAAATTTTACATTAGGACAAATATATCACGTTTAGGAGGAATCGCTAATATCAAAAGAAAATGACTTATTTTCTGCATTTTTTTAAGTCATAAAAAAGGAATATTTACTTCTGTTACTTTTTTAAGTATCTCTATGAATGTGTATTTATGAATTTTGTTCCGTATTTCCATGAAACCTGGTCTTAAATATTATTTTGGTATGCGATACAGTAAGAACTAAACAATGGGGGCGCCTGGGGGCCTCAGTCTGTTAAGTGTCTGCCTTCAGCTCAGGTCATAATCTCAGGGTCCTGGGATGGAGCTCTGAGTCAGGCTCCTTGCTCGGAGGGGAGCCTGCTTCTCCCTCTGCCTGCGAATCCCCCTGCTTGTACTCTCTCTCTCTATCAGGTAAATAAATACGGTCTTAAAAAAACAACAGCAACAACTAAACAATGAATACTGTGTTAACTCTTCTTCTTCCACTCAGTGTCAAAACACGCAACTTTTCATCACAGTAATGGTGACCTGCCACCACAAGGCCAGCTCCCTGTGTAATCAGTCCTTCTCTGAGAATGGGGGAAAGTCTCTCCGCACCCCAGGAGCTGATTCATGACAGAAACAGACAAGCTGTTAGACAGCCTCTCTTCATCCTGTTCAGGGTCTCACGGGGGCAAATTGGGTCAAGGGTAGTTGCCCAAGTTTTAGCTTCTGTAAGAAAACCCAATGAGTCAGAGAGAAATCACAACGTCTACACCTGCATCAAATGCTGGTTTGATTCTGCTCGGAATGTTTTGATCCAGTTTATCCCAATAAAAAGTGTCCAAGAAACAAGGGAGTTTTGCCATGATCTAAATAGTTCAATCACATGTGCGTAGTACTCAAGGCTATATTTGCTTGATTCGCTACAGGGACATTTCGCTCAGTGCCAAAAAAGTGAAGCGAGAACGCAAAAGGAACGCGGTAGGCATACTCCATTTATGTACACCTTTTTGGTCTTTAAATTCCTTCTAAATTCATAACCAAAATGTCAAGAAAAGGACTATACGACTGTTACATTTACCGACCAGAATTGAGTTATTTCATCTGATGCTCAAGAGTGTTGTGATATAGGCAGAGCAGGTATTTTTGTTACCATTTTACAGCTGGAAAAACTCAGAATCGCAGAGGTCACATGACTGGCCCAGGATCACAGAAAATTGGCAAGTCTAGAAGCAAACCTATGGCTCCTGGATCCTAGCGCTTCTTGCCTCCTGGCATGCCGGACAGTTTCTGAGATAGGTATGAACGATGATTGACCTTAAGTCACTCATTTGCCTTCAGAAAGTGATTTTCTCCCCTGATCAGCAGCTGCCTGGCACCAGCCCTCTGCTCAAGCTCTTGGAGTCATGATTAACTGCAGGGGAACAGGTGGCAGCTTGGCCATCTGCCATAGAGAAAGACTAGATCACTTCTTTTTGGTAGAGGGTTTCCAGGCTCAGCTTTGCCGGGCATTCTAAAACAGAAAGAAAAACAAATCCGCCTCAAAGCAAATGGAAAAATAAACATCAAAGTCGGTATTTTGTGTTCCAAGTGAAAGTGTCATTCTAAAGATAATTAGTTGTTATTTTTAGAAAGAGGGATTAACATTTCAGCCCCTGTCCCAAAATTATGGCCTCATCCATTAGGGACGCTGACGCAGAAGCAAGCAGAGACTATCCAAAGTCTATAGTTCCTATATGAGTAGGTAATGCTTATATAAATAATCAGTTCCCATTATACAACTCAGTGTTTAGCCAAGTCCGAACACACTGCTGCAGCAGTCTGAAGTCAACACTGATATCTAAGGTAAACACAGGCCGACTAACACACACTGGTACTGTAACGAAAATAAATTGTGAAATAGCTCCTTGCCAAGAGAGGTTCTTGGGCTCTCTCCTGGGTGACTGTTGATTAGTCAGAAGAGTATTAAGTTCCCTAAACATTTTTTTAAATTAATTCATTCAACACACTTTCTCTTTTGAGCACTTATTCTCAAGAACTGTGAAGAGTGTGAGATTTTACCCTGCTTTCAAATTAACATGTTAGCTTGCCACAGTCAGACACTGGCAGAAGTCGTGAAACTCTGGGTCAGAGACAAAGGACTTCTCTACTTTACAGCAGTAGCAGTAGCCGGCGGCTGCATTTGAGCAACTCTAAGCTCAGGGAAACCAGGTCTCATACTCAACAGTAAGCACGTCCGCTTAATACTACTGAAGAAGACACTCCTGACAATGCTTCTACTCAAAAGACGTGCGGAGATGCGAGAAATCCATGGAAGATTGTTTCCTGACGTTTATTCTCTACAGACTCTGTGATAAGATGCAAAAGATATGAAGATGAAAAGAAAGAACATGCTATCTTGTTCCTGATAAATCTATTGTCACTAGTAATTTCGACCATAAAATTGAACTCTCAAATTCTGTTCGTAGAAAAACTGTGGGAAGTACAGTTTGTTCGATAGCCTTCCTTAACTTGATTCTTATAATCAGGAAAAGTGGTGGATGGAGGATCCACAAGGCAGAAATCTTGTTCTTCAGTTCCCAACTTGTTTGCTAGTCGGGTCAAAGTCGTGAATGCCACCAAAATGGAACCAACACGTTGCAATTGCATTTCCAAAGCATCCAGTCTGTAGCATAATGACTCAAATGACATAAAGGTAAAGGTCATTGGCAGGGGAATTAGATAACAGTGTTTAAAGAAAGAAGTGCAAGCTGATAGAAAAATATTATGAGGGAAATCTCTCTTAATTGCACTGGCAGGACTTTGCTATAAAATAAATTAGAGTCAAGCCACACCAAAAGAGTTGGCTCTAGCAAATGAATCAGCAACAATGACCTTTAAAGTGCAATTTAGAGGTGAGTTTTTCTACGAAGACTTGAGTATTACCACCAGAATGTATTAAAAAGAGGAGTTGTAAAATTCCGCTGAGAATATACAATCTGTCCCTCTGAAAAAGACATAGACATTTTATCCAAATTGTTTCCATTTTCATTGATTGTTTATGATGGCACTTCTCATTAAGATGACCCAGCTCCCTTTATTCTGACCTTGTTTTTACCAAGCACTTTTTCATAGTAATTTAACTTCCCAGACAGACTTCCCTACAAATAAGAGAAAATATTGTCCTGAGTACATTAAAATTCCAGACCTTCTAACAGCTCTATATTTTTCCACTTCAAATTCGTTAATTGGCAACCTGTTTTTATCAATCAGGCTCTTGTAAGTTTAGTTAGTACAAGCCAGTTCCATCAGACTCTGATTTCCCCTGAGCAACATGAAAATAACTAATGGGGTTTTTGAAAATTCAAACACACCATCAAGAAATACTTATGTTCAACAGTAGGCTCATCCTGGGACCCCACTGATGAATATGTTTATTCTGGAAGACTCCAAATGATTAACCAAATGGCTTTTCTCCCTTTGACATCTTTTCAATGTAATGATCATTCTATTTGTCCTTTTCCTTAGCCTTTTTCATAAAAGTTAAAATCTAAGAACTTGTCGAACACCTATCTGTAGTCTTTAGTACACAGCACCATTTCCTACGCTTGAGTATTACCTATCAGCTAATATCATTTTCTTAGACTACCTGCAAGAATGACAACCTCCAAATCATTTTATATGGTTATGTCTATGATTCTTTGATCTCAGAAACATTTCCTCTAAGCTATTCATATATAATATGTGTTTATATATGTGTGTGTGTTATATGTACACGTGTATGTGTGTTTGATTTTGAGACATAGTAGAAAATACTGGATAACAAAGTCCTAAATACGTGGATGTATGTTTAGATGACAGATCTACTTAGTTCTAAAGGTGCAATTATCTCCAAATTAGTTTATCATTCCAAAATATTTGAATTACTTAACACTTAAGAATTTATAGGAAATTGTTCAATTTCCCAGGGCATCAGGCACTTTTCCTCTGAATATTGCCTCCAATGTACTTTGATTGTGGGTAAAGGACTGTGAGGGAGTCATTTTGTCACCTTATTTAGATGTACCCAATGTTCTGAAGCTCTTAGAAAGAACAGATTGGAAACTTAACCAAGGCAAAATAATAATAGTAATAATAATAATAAACAACACTATTTGTAATATCTACTGACTGTGTCTGAAGGAGTTACTCTGCCATATGTGGCTCGGAGGTGAGGTGGGGTTTAGTGGGGAGGGGTGAGAGGCCTTGGTGAGGCACGACCAGGACAGCCTACCCAGCCAACTCCTACGCTCACAGCAAAATTTTCAGAGCAAAAGTTCCTTGGATGTGTAGGAGGAAAGAAGGAAAAATACATCGGAGCCAAATGTGTTTCTCTATTCTTTGCTCTTGGTCCCCACCAGTCAGCAAGTATGTGCATTTTTCCAGTTGTCAATACCCCCGAGTAACAAGAGAAGGTAGATGGCAGACCACGCAGAGGAACTGGAAAGCCATAAGCTAATCCATTTAAGCAGGGAGAGCTGCGGGCATTTTATTTGGAGACAGAGGAGATAAGTCCACGAAGGGAGGGGATCTGGTACCTACCCCTGAATGGAATTTCTAAAAGTCGCACTTTTTAAGACAATAGTTACACATCTTGAAAGGTTTAATGTCTCTAAGGAGCGACTGACAACGTTTGTGAAGGGTATGATGAGACGACGAGACAGGCAGGGGCGTGAAGGCAGGGGCCTGAGACCATGGAAAACAGCAGCCCCCTCATGTGCTCTAGGCATTTGCTCCCCGCCAACCAGGATCAGGCCGTGCTCGCCAGCCAGCCGCCACCCCAGGTTGCAGCCTCTCCAGGTAGGTGCTGGTGATAACCTGAGCAAGAACTAGAGCAAGAGATCTAAAAGAGAGAGAGAGAGAGAGAGAGAGAGAGAGAGAGAGAGCACATGTCCACCTGATAAGAATTTTCGTTACCATTCTCTGTCTTGACTCAGTTACTTACCGTGGTGCTCTCACCTGCAAAATGAAGTTTTTAACACCAACCTCATAGAGCATTATAAAAACTAAGATAAGGTTTATGTCTTAGTTTGGGTCCCCAGAAGAGACCTGAATCAGGGGTTTGGATGCGCTTCATTTATTTGGAAGGTGAAGGGGACACTCAAGGAGGAGGGGAGCGAAGCCAGAAAGAACAGCAGCCCCTGAAACATGGGTCAGCAGGCAGCTGCCACTGGGCGCTGCCAGGGCTTAGTAGGTCTCTAACAATAACGTGAAAAAAGGAAAAAAGTCAAACTGGCTGTGTGACACAGGGTGAATCCTACAAAGATTTATGGAGGAGGAATTCCCTCTTAAACTGGTCGTCATGTGGGGCCCATAGCTCAGGGTTTTGTCTTTCTATTTTATTTAACTACAAGCTATCTAAAACAAGTATGGCAAATAGTAGAAGCTAACGTGTCAATTCTGACGTATTATTGACATAATGGATATTGACAGGAAGGGGGCGGAGCAATACTCCTGGTTTTTGTCCCCAGCCCTAACTGGATTACCGTCCAGACTCTGGGTATTCATTTACCCAGACCTGGCAGACTTCATCCTTGTGATGACCTCCTTTTCTGTGAATACTTTGAGACAATAGTTCAGATATCTTTTAATATATTACAGCTAGAGTATTACGATTAGTTCATAATAAGAGAAAGTAAATTAATTAAAACCACAGGATCACTTTTTTACTTACAGATTGGCAAATGTTAAAAATCATTGATGAGGGGCACCTGGGTGGCTCAATCAGTTAAGCATCTGCCTTAGGCTCTGGTCATGATCACAGGGTTCTGGGATCGAGCCCCGAGTTGGGCTCCCTGCTCAGGGGGGAGCCTGCTTCTCCCTCTGCTTCTGCCTGCTGCTCCCCCTGTTTGCACTCTCTCTCTCTGTGTCAAATAAATACATAAATAAAATCTTTTTTTAAAAAATTACAGATTTGCAAATGTATGTTGAGGTATGTTCCTCACAAAAACATTAGTCGTAGCAAAGATTGGAAGTAACCTAAATAACTCATTGCTCAGGGAAAAGTTACATAAATGATGGCACATTCAGACGATGAAATGCTGGGCAACTGCAAAGAGTTAAGGAAGATAGTCTGTGTGATGATATATAAGGGAAATTTTCATGATAAGTTGTTAATAAAGGTGCAAAATGATTTAGTATGCTAGCGTTTATATAAAAAAGAGGAAGTATATACATGCACAAATATATATATGTGTGTATTTGTTCATGTAAAGTATATATTTAAATACAAAAACGTGTTAACAGAGGTGGCCTATCAGGGAAAAAATTGGAGGGCAGGGAGATATGAGTGAAAAAGATATTTACACTTCTTCAGTTTTTAAAACCATGTTAATGTATATTTTTAAATGAAGAAAATTAACCATTTTCTTATTCTAATTATTCCCTACCTTTCTTCCTTTTCTTCATTAATCTTAATGAGAAAGGAAGGAAAGAAGGAAGGGAGGGAGGGAGGGAGGAAGGGAGGGAGGGAGGGAAAATCACTCCTATTCCCACCACTCAGGGAAAGTCATCATTAACATTCCGGGTTAATATTTTGGCATATTGATATTACCATCCAGTCTTTTTCCTCTGCATAAATATTTCTCTGCCTTTTTAAATTAAGGGGAGAAAAGGGCATCATGTTGCACATGTTTGTATCTCCTGCCTGTTCTCTTAATATATCAGTTTTTGTTGTCATTAAAATTTTTTCTACAGTATAATGTTTAATGTTATATTGGATTCCAGAGCAGGGTTATCCTATAAGCTGTCCAATTACTCCCTTAAATGCTGAATACTTAAGCATGCAAAGTTATTGCTGAGAGCTGAAAACATATGGACTATAATCATGAGATTGATTTTTGCGTGTGACTTAGGTAGTAGTTTTTCCCCTCTAGCCACACCTCATTCATAGAGAGTTACACAGTCCTCTTCACTTTCTCACAACGTGCGCACCTCCCTTCACCAAAATCATACATGGAAACTTTTATCTGTAAAGAAGCCTTTTACAGAAGGAGCGAGCACCTGGAAAACCATGCATGCACTAGAACTATTTTACAAATGACTTACTCATGATTCTGACGTGAATTGGAACTAAGAGAATTAGCATACTTTAAAACCAAATGGAAGGGGCTATCTTTTTAAACGTTAAACTATATAGAGATGTTCATCTTATTTTATAGAAGGCATAATAGAGCTAGAGTAAATTTTTCCAGAAACCAGAACATTTGTAGGGCAGAAATCCCAGGAAGAATGGAGCATGTTTATCGAATAATGCAAATAAATCCATCAGTGATTTGCAGCTTATGAAAACAGCATGACAAATTCTTTTTTTTTTTAAGATTTTATTTATTTATTTGACAGAGATAGAGACAGCCAGCGAGAGAGGGAACACAAGCAAGGGGAGTGGGAGAGGAAGAAGCAGGCTCCTAGCGGAGGAGCCTCATGTGGGGCTCGATCCCAGAACGCCGGGATCACGCCCTGAGCCAAAGGCAGACGCTTAACCACTGTGCCACCCAGGCACCCCAGCATGACAAATTCTTGCATCTAACAAAACCACTTCAGCCACCTGTTCGAAAACCACAATTCCACGCAAGGCCAAGTTTATGAAGGTATAAAGGTGAAAAGAAGTTTATAGACTTAAGTCCCCACTTGCCCATAGTGTCTAAACCCCGAGCGCTTGGAGGGAGGCTGAGGTCCCTAGCACCGTCTCAGCAAGTGGGACTTGAGCAGAGCAGACCCTGCGCTTCTGTTTGCAGACTTGGAGGGTTGAGGAGGTGCCTCTCCTGTGAGCAGAGTGGTGCCCTTGGAGCTAACTTGCTAAAGGTATAATAGAAATCACTGTGAAAATTCAACATCTTTAGAAACTTGATATTGCGATTGACATTTTCATATATATTACATTTGACCCAGCTGTTTGTAAATCTTTTGATATGTATTTTTGCACCTTAAATGCAATATTAATATATGTTATTCATTCATTCAATGAATCTTTATTCAGTGCTTGGTGTCAGATAACCTTTTCAACTCTGAGGATGCAAAAATGAAAAGAGCACGGTCTTACATAGTAGGGGATGTTAGGGGTTGTTAATAAAATAAATAAGCCAACAAAGAAACCAACTGCAACAAAAAGCAACAAGTGCTACGAAGGCGACAAATATGGGCTGAGATTGAGAAAAACCCGGGGTGACCCTCTCTAGGTAGGCCGCCAGGGAGGAATGCTCCAGAGAGGTGGTGCTTAAGCCGAGATCATCCAAGACAGGGAGCCAAGCTTGGGACTATGGGAGGAAGGGCACACTAAGCAGAGGAAGCAGCCTCCCAGGGCTCTGAGGACAGATAAGGCTTGAAATATTTGAGAAACTGAAAGAGGTCAAGCATGGCAGAGGGTGGAGATGTAGGAAGAGAAAAAGATGAGGCTGAAGGGTTAGGGGCGGGGGCTCTTACACAAGAAGGCCTTGTGTGCCAGGTAGGAACCAGAATTTTTTCTGGAGTGTGACGCCAAACATAGTAATAAAGTAATAATACTGGGGCGCCTGGGTGGCTCAGTCGGTTAAGCATCTGCCTTCAGCTCAGGTCAGGATCCCAGGGCAGGAAGCCTGCTTCTCCCTTTCCCTGACGCTCCCCCCGTTTGTACTCTCTGTCAAATAAATAAATAAAATTTTTGAAAAAATTTTAGTAATAATGCTTTACTAAAGGTCCTATTCCAGAAGTTAAATAAACTCAAAAGTCAGCGAATTGTTTCACTTTAAGAATAAAGACAGGAGGGTTTATTTAACGACAACTCGGGAAGACGAGTGTCATGTAGCCATAACGAACTGAAAGCAGTCGGTGGGCCTGGGGAGATTGCACGTCCCAGTTTGCTCAGGAGGGTCCCAGTTTACATCTAGTTTCTCAGCATTCCCTTGGGATAGCATTTGTCTCAAATACTTCATTTTTTAATGAAGCGTTTGTATAAGTAGCGGTGTTAAAACAAGCCAGAATGGGTTGGGCAGACGGCCACTTTGTATTTCCAGCTTCTGCCATCGTCTCATTCAATAGCGTATGAGATGCCTGGGCGATGTTGAATTTTCACTTTAACATATGGTAAGATCTGAAAGAAACCAACAATCACCCATTTCTCTTTTCCCAACTTTCCAGAAGCAACGTAGCTGATGTTTCCTTTCCACGGCAGCCACGCAGGGCTCGTAGTGATAAAATGAAGTGTAGCGTCGTGAGCCGCTAGGGACAAATTACTCCTCTTCTGGTCTCAGGTGATGGCGAGAGAAATATTCTGTGTTGCTGAACTTGCCAGCCACTTGGTGTATCAGCTGGTGACATTCTATGTAGATGTACCAAGTCACCAAGTCACCGAGTCACCAGATTAATGGAAAACATGTCAAATTATGGGTTAGGTATGTACAGATTACGTGTAGGAAGTAGGACGAAAGCAGTTCTGTCTAGAACTCTGTGTCGTGTGAATGCCATGGTGCTTTTGCCTTTTACTGAATAGTGTAAATCCACAACTATTTATTTTATTGTTTGACAATGCTTTTTTATTTTTTAGTAAATCCTTTCAATAGCAATGACCTCAAGGAAATGAGTTGAATGGAAACAGAAGCACAAAATTTCCACTTCACAAGAAAGTGAGTTAAGAAAGTGAAACTTGCACAGAGCGTAAACATCTACCATCAATTACGGGACAACAGCGGCAGCACTGGCCTCTTGAGAGTAGGGAGATGTAACCCTCCTGAAAAGTCATCAAATTCTACTTCAAAAGTTAATAGTTAATTTAAGAAGATTGGGATTGAGTACAACACTTGAGCAGTGCAGTGTGGGAAGGTATATTTGCACAATCCCTTTTGAAGCATGTCTTTTGATTTCGATCAAATGATTCTTTTTCTATTTTAATTTTGCTCTTTTTTAATTCCAAAAGTTTCTTCATGTACTTACGCTTGTAAAGCGAGAGCTGAAAATGGTTCCACGCCATTAGTATACAAAGAACTTCCCAAACTGGGGAACCCTGGGGGGTTCAGTTGGTTAAGTGCTTTTGGTTCAGGTCATGATCCCAGGGTCTTGGAATCAAGCCCCGCACTGGGCTCCCTGCTCAGCAGGGAGTCTGCTTGTCCCTCTCCTTCTGCCACTCCCCCCCCAACTTGTGCTCTCTCACTCTCGCTCTCTCTCAAATAAATAAATAAATAAACAAAAATCTTTAAAACAAAACAAAGAACTTGGCAAACTACTAAATGATGCCAATTTTACATCAATGTCATTCAGGTGATTGACATAAAAATCCAGTTAACTCCAATAGTTGAAGGTTTTCATCCAATTTTTCCTGAAATCAAAGCAGAACTTTTAGTATTTTATTTTGTTGGAAGTGAAACATCTGAAATTATTGTGAACGCTCTTATAAATTCAGTTACAGAGTTCAACACTAAGGATTAAATTATCTTGTTTTTTGAAGCCACAATATGCTGACAAATTTTGGTGGTGGACAGAATTGTGGAAGAAACGGATAGACTTACTAAGTTGAAACTGCAGAGCAGAAATGTACTAGAATTGATTGCCAGACACATGATTTGTAAATGCCTTCAAACAAGCTGTGATACTCTAGCAGTTGTAGCAGAAGCTGTGTTGTCAACATTTACA
Source organism: Ursus maritimus (assembly GCF_017311325.1). NCBI lineage: Eukaryota > Metazoa > Chordata > Mammalia > Carnivora > Ursidae > Ursus > Ursus maritimus. The sequence goes on along the minus strand of NW_024424453.1, from coordinate 15,001,710 downwards.
AATATTTTTACAAATACAGAGATAAAATAACTGAACTCCATAATTTCCACGGAGACGCTGATGTTGAAGCAAGAATATACTTGAGTGTGGCAGTATGTGAATTTATTCTTTGCTGTCCACCATTAATTAGATTCTAGAAACACCAGTCTTTCAAGCACAAATTTCTAACTCAACAAACTGAGCTCAAGTGCCCTGTAATGGCATTGAACATTTTTTGTAAATATATTCTTTCGGGGCGCCTGGGTGGCTACAGCGGTTAAGCGTCTGCCTTCAGCTCAGGGCGTGATCCCGGCGTTGTGGGATCGAGCCCCACATCAGGCTCTTCCGCTATGAGCCTGCTTCTTCCTCTCCCACTCCCCCTGGACTTTTGCTCAAAATCAGTTGATAACTTTGAAGATTTATTTATTTATTTATTTGACAGAGAGAGAGAGAGAGAGCACAAGCAGGGGAAGAGGCAGAGGGAGAGGGAGAAGCAGACTCCCCCCTGAGCAGGGAGCCCGATGTGGGACTCCATCCCAGGACCCTGGGATCATGACCTGAGCTGAAGGCAGATGCTTAACCGACTGAGCCACCCAGCCATCCCTGGAAATGTTCAATCAAGGTGTTTGATGAGTGGAGCACTCCAAAACTGCAACCTTTACATTCTAGCAAATTGCAGTTATTGAGCTTGTGAACAAAGAAGTTGGCCAACAAGATCTTGAAATCAAGCCATACAAGAGCAAGAGAGGAACTGAACAAAATAAACAATGAGAATTTAAATGGTTTACAAGGTTTAATTTTAAAATTTCATAACTGTACTTTGGATTACTTTGTTTTTTTTTGTTTTTTTTTTTTTTTTAAAGATTTTATTTATTTATGTGACAGAGAGACAGCCAGCGAGAGAGGGAACACAGCAGGGGGAGTGGGAGAGGAAGAAGCAGGCCCACAGCGGAAGAGCCTGATGTGGGACTCGATCCCAGATCGCCAGGATCACGCCCTGAGCCGAAGGCAGATGCTTTAACGACTGCGCTACCCAGGCGCCCCTGTACTTTGGATTACTTTGACTTACATGAAGAAATGTTTGATGGACCTGTTATTTTTAATTGCCTAATGTGTATTCTGTACCACAATAGAATGAAACGGAAAACGTCTCTATTTCTGCAGAATCTATATTTGTTAAAACACTTTTGAATACAACTACTTTGTAAGTCCAATACTATAATAAAACTAATCTGTAATTCAAAAAAATTTTTAAACTGTATAGCTTTAATTATTTTTGGCAACCTCTTTTATTCTTTTTTGCTTTTCTCTTTTACTCCTAAAATTGTCCCGGTCTGTATGATAAGTTATATAGTCACCATAATCAGGACAGTGTCTCCTTGCAGGAATGAGTGTAAGGCACAGGGACTGAAATTTCTAGGTGACCAAGCCAGCTAGGAGCCCCTCCATGGAAGCCAGGCCTCAGGAACCCAAATGCTCAGCTCCTACATGCTCTCAGGGCTTCTGCCTTTAAAACATTCCCCCCGTTAAAGCTTCCCATGATGCATGGCTCTATCACAAGAGGAGCTCGAGAGTACTGGTCAACCTCTGTCTCTGCAAGGCTGGACTCTCAACCTACAGTAGTTGTAGACCATGCACACCCGGTCCCTCATTAATTAAAGAGCAGGTGGTGGGCAGTTCTGCCTCCCTGTGTCAGATCTCCCATGCAAGTAAAGAGAATGAGAGAAAGTATGCCAATGAAAAGCAGGCAGGAATCCCACAAAACCCTGCTTTGAAAACATTGACAAAAAAAGGTTTTGAAAAAAGGCCAAATATAAGGAAAAGAAAATATTAATCGTGGGAGCGCACTGCTGATCCTTGCTGAGAGTTTCTGAGCTGAGTTTGGAAGCAACTGAGGAGAAAGAGGGAAGCACAATTTCCCTCTTAAGCCATTTGATTTTTTCAGAAGGTCTTCCTCCACAAATCATGTATGATTCCAACGTCTTCCCAACGACAAGAAGTCAGAAAGTCTTCCTCCACAGAGTGGGATGGTACGTCCCGCTCCACCCTGAAATAGCGGAGTTCAAAGGTTCGTAGCACTTTGCATTTCTCACGGTTTCTGTCTCTCAAAAGTGGAAACTCGGATAGATGAGTCATGATCCCTATGAAGGAAAACAAAAATTAGCTAAAGTTAAATGTTCCAGAAAGTCAGATAAATCACATATAAATCCTATGTTTAAAGGAAAGGAGAGATCAAATACACCCTTCATCCAGTCATTCCTACAAAATGATTCCAACTAGCTTTCAAATATGACTTTGGAGACATTCTTTGCTATGCTTTCAATAACATGGCCCAACCAACTTCTGCACTTTGTGTCTTCCTAACTCTTCATCATGAACTCTCACTGTTGTCACTTGGCCTTCTCCCCACCTGCCCTCACTCATGCCCTCTTTCCNNTTCCCTGACCGGAAGTGCTGCTCCTGATGACTTTAATTCCACCTGAGTACTACCCTTTCTCCAAAAATCAACTCCAGTCCACCATAACGTCTTCTCAACCTATTTCCAGCTCACAGTGATTTTTCATTTTTGAAAATTTATAGCACTTTTTAATGGTCACTTCACCTCTGGTGGTCCTCATTTCCTTATTTGCAAATGGTGACACCATCTTCTTCTTCGTGTGGTTTGTGAAAATGGAATCAGATGATAAAGACATCCGTGACTGGCCATGGTAATTATCAGCCAATACCTTTGCATTGGGGGAAGAGTGTATTGTGTAGGGACAGAGGGATGTTGTGGATAGAATTTTCTAGTATTGGGTTCTAACATCATTTAACCCCCTGGGCTTGTAAAATAGGAATAATAATTCCTGTCTCATACAGTTGTGTGAAGACCAACGAAGAGAATGTAGGCAGGAAGATCTCTCCCCCTCATTGCCTCGGAGGTTATCTATTCATCCACTCATTCTCTAAGCATTTGTTGAGGGCTTGGGATTCAACTGTGAATGGGACATAAACAGTTTGACCTGACAATGGTGGTGCTATGAGGGAGACATGTGACGCCCATAGGAAAGGCATCTGAACCAGACTTGGGAGGTCAGGGAAGCCGGGAGCTGAGGGAGCAAGGGAAAACTGTGAGCCCCAGGTAGAGACACGTTTCTATTACTGAATTTTTATACCAGCAGTGTTTAACTTCTGCAGGCTTCACAATCAGCTCTTGTGAGTCTGTACAAGGCAGCTTCAGCATGCTGCTGTTTCTAGGGGAAGAGAAGGTCACCTTGGGTTGATAGAACATCCCCGAATATTTCCCTATGGGAGAAGTATGTTAATGAATTTCAGTAAAGGGGTATCAGCATTTAGCTAGCAGACAAGCATCTGCTGACTTCACTCTGAATAAGGAGAAACACCTAATTCTTGTTGATTACAATTCAAATCTCAACACCAAGCAGTTTTTAAAATGAGACACATGTCCTAATGACCCAGTCAGCTCAAACGTTCTAACAATTTGAGATGCTGTGCTCCAACTCCTGTGTGTGCCTCTTGGCGTCTCTGAGTCTCCGTTCCTTCATCTATAAAATGGGGAGACAGAATGACTTGTGAGATGGTTATGAGGAAATAAAATTAGAGTTGTGTTTTGTCGGAAACAACTCAATATCCATCAGCAGAAGAAGGGATAGACAAACCCGGCTTACTACGTGATGGAACACACAGCAATAAAAATGAATGCACACGGATACATCTCAAAATCGTTATGCTAGTTAAAGAAGCCAGATTAAAAAGTACACATACTCTGTGCAGCATCTTTACAAAATTCTAGAAAATGCAAACTTATAAACTAACGGAAAGCAGATTCCTACTGAGGGATGTAGGGGAGGGATTACAAAGGAACCCAAGGAGATTTGGGGGGATGGGTAATGGAAATGTTTGTTATCTCGATTCTGGTAGTGGTTCCATGGATGTGTACATGTATCAAGAGTTATCAGATTGTACATTGAAAATACAGGTAGCTCATCGTATGTCAATTTTACATCAATACGCTATTAAGAACCAAGAAGCAGAGTTTTGCTCCATTATTCTGAATTCATAGTGAATCTCATCATTCAAGAGGATGCTAAGAGTTATGAATCAGTTTTCCTTAGCGATGCTTTCCCAGTAGGAAGGAAATGCACAGTTTTCAAACAGTTCATGCCCTTATCAGGCCTCATGAGATCAATTCTCAGGATGGAGGATCATAAGCCATCATGTGTCAGACACTCAAATACTGCGAGAAGCTTGTAGTAGGCATTCACTGTTTTAAATTCATGGTTAACATAACATAATAATAATAAAAAAGAATTAAATTCTTGGCTACAGATCCTGGGAGTTCTTCCTTTCGCGTGGCTCTGCCCACTTTTTACACGAGTTCAGCAGATATTTGTGCAATCTGCTGATCGCTAAAGTCACAGACCTGGGAAAGAAAAACAAAAAACATATATGACTAAGTTAAGACAAAATCGGCTAGAGTCGGTGTTTCTAAAGATCCACGCCACTCAATTATATATATACTTGTTATATATTTATATATACATATATATATATATATAATCACATAATCCTTATATATGATATACATACCTAAAATAAAATTTTATATTTTTGAAGTAATATATTCACATGATATGCATTTAAAAATACAAGAGGGCTAGGGCGCCTGGCTGTTTCAGTCAGTAGAGCATGTGACTCTTAACCTCAGGGTTGTAAGTTCAAGCCCCACACTGGGTGTAGAAATTACTTAAAAATAAAATCTTAAGAAAAAAAAAATACAAGAGGGTATATGTGAGAAGCCTGAGTCCTACTCCTGCCATTTCTGGCCATTCCCTGGTTGTAACCAACAATAACAGATTTTCATTGTGTTTCCAGATATATACAGGACTACAAATATGTATGTATATTCTTCCCTCCCCACTTTTAAAACCCAGGCATCTGTGTTTTGACAAGCCCTGCAGGTGACCCTACCGCACACTGAAGTTGGAGACCCACTGAACTTACATGAGCTTAACCCCCTCGGGTTTTTCAGTCATAAAAGGTGGATATCTTTGTCCAAATTTCTTGAGGCAGGAGTTATAAAGCCTAGTTCTTTTTTTTTTTTTTTTAAGATTTTATTTATTTATTTGACAGAGAGAGAGACAGCCAGTGAGAGAGGGAACACAAGCAGGGGGCGTGCGAAAGGAAGAAGCAGGCGCCCAGGGGAGTAGGGAGCCCAATGCGGGGCTCGATCCCAGGACCCTGGGATCACGCCCTGAGCTGAAGGCAGATGCTTAATGACTAAGCCACCCAGGTGCCCCATAAAGCCTAATTCTGAGCTGGAAATGAGGGTGAGCGACGAAAGGCAGGACAAACTAAGGGGGTTTCAATGGACCTCCCCCCATTTATTATTCATTTAGTATTCTTAACTACGAAACAAATCAATACCCAACATATAAAGTTTGTGAAATCCCATCACCGATAGGAAACCATTTCACATACTGAATGTATCACTGAGGGCAATGGAATTTTTAATATTTTTAAAAGCTAAATACAGTTTTTTTCTTTTCTCAACAGTACTTCTGTTGTCTATAAATTTGTATTTTTGTTCTCACTAACAGCATATTGAAAGCACTTCTCCAGTGAAGGGGTGGCAGTCGGGTCCACTAGTTGCTAGGGACGTAGGGGAGGCGGATCTCGAAGGCAGCCTCAAAGGGATGTGGGTTGAGTCTATGGTTGTCCAAACAGGCAGGCAGCCACGCAGAGCAGAGCAGGACCTGAGGGCAGTCACATACTTGGAAGGCAAAGGGCCTGCTACTAACACGTCCATCCTTACTTTATAGGACTCTCGTTAGTGAGTCGTGGAGTTCAGGGCCTGGGGCCAAGCTCAGAAAGGGAGAGTGGGAACAGTAAGGTCAGGGTACCCACTGGGCCTGAGAGCTGGAGCTTTAGAGTGGTGCTTGTTCCTGCGGAGGGTGGCTGTGCTGGGCGCCTCACAAGAATGAGAGAGAGAGACTCTCTGATGACCACTTCCCATCACACTCAGTGGCACACCTACTGGGACTAGGGTTGAGCCGAGACCAGTCTGAGGCTGGAGATGAATTCAGGCCTGAAGTAAAGCAGCAGTGGCAGCGATGGAAAGAAGTCATCTGTAGGTAATATTGGTATGAGATGGGGAAGGAATGGGAGGAATATAAAGAAATTTCCCCTTTTTTTCTGCTGAGAATCAAAGAGGAGGCTGAAAGACGTACAAAATTACCAGCCCCTTCCCCGAGGTTCTGATGTCATGAGTGTGGGGTGGGACCCAGGAATCTGTATATGTCATTCTCACTGTTGGAAGAGGACCTCTAAGTCTCTGGCTTGGGGGATTGGATAGGAGGAACGCAATTCACTGCATTCAGGTTTAGATGATGTTGAGTTTGAAACGCCTTTGGAACAACACAATAACGGTGGCTAAATCTGTCCAGCATTTACTCTAGACCCGTGCTTTACATGGACCATTGAACCCACACAACATCCTAATGAGAGAATTACTATCATCATACCCATTTTATAAATGAGTAAACTGAGGTATAGAGACACTAAACCATTTGCCGTTATTTACACAGGTAATAAAGGGCAGATCTGGGTTTTAAACCCAGGCGCACCTTACTCCAAAGTCTTTGTTCTTTGCTCTAGTGCCTGCTGAGTGCATTTATCCCCCGCAGTGGCACCTGAGCTGAATCACAGGTCAGCCCGGAGACAATGATCGGAAATGAAAATTTGTTTTAGGTTGCCCGAGGAAGCCTGCAGAGAGAGGACAGTATTTGGTCAAAGACGGAGCTGTGTTTCTGTTTTAAGAGATGGGCGGTGGATGAAAAGGCCTTGAGAATCAAAGAGGTTCAAAGAGAACCAGGAGAGACCAGAGTTTTGTAAATTAAGTAAGTTGAGTTGCCTGAGGAGTAAATTTCAACACCTCAGAGAGCTCCAGTAGACAAAGTATCCATTGAACGTGGGAAAGGGGGGTAAATTTTGACCTTGCCCTAGAAGGTGGGGAAGAGGCTCCAGCTGTGTCTCTGCAGATTGAGGATGAAGAGAGGAGGAAGTGGAGACAGTGAGGGAAGACCAGCTTTCCGAGAGGCTCAGCTATGGCAAAATAAAGCTGGAAAGATCTGCACAAAGTGTTAACTGTGTTCATCTCTGAGTAGCAGGAGTATAGGCAACTTTCATCTCCTGCCTTCATTTCTTCTTTCTCGGGCTGCAGAATGCATTTTACAAAGCCTGGTTCTAGAGCAGGGCTCCAGAAGGGGCAAGCTGTGGAAAGCAGGTGTGCCTCACAGAGCCCGTCATGGGTGTGAGGAGAGAAAGTGCGGCCCTCCACACCCAGGGGCAGACAGACCACGGAGCCTGAAAACAACATGCAGTCTTTAAAAAATTTTTTAATGTCAACTTTAAAGATTACACATGTATTGACGGTACATATTTTAATAGGAAAATTATTTAAGAAGAAAAATAAAGATGTTTGGGATTCAAGAGCAGAAAGGATGGAGAGTCATGGCTAGAGGGGCTTGCAAGTTGGGAAGAGAGCTTGGGAAGATCTTGGTTGGATCAGGATGTCTCAGATGTAATTAGGCTGAGAAAACAGGCTGGGACAGAGAGGAAGCCAAGCTCCAGGGAACAATGGCATCTCTTTGTCCCCCCTGACTTGTGGGTAATCCCTCTCGCCTTTTCAGCTTCTACTTCCCGGTCTGGTTTCCACATAGTTATGTAATGTGCTTTCAGTACAAAACTGATCTTTTTGTAATGTGACCTTTTTCACTTAATATTATAGCATGTTATTATGTCATTAAATATGGTTTTTAAATAATATGTTAGTACCTAATAATCCCTTATGTAGATACTACATTTGGGGGCTAATGAAACATATCTCCAGATTACTTTCTAGAAGAATTATATCAGTTCCTTTCCCACCAGGAATGTATCAGTCCCATTTCACCGTACTCTTACAAGCTGTGGTGTTATCAATGTCTACATCCTTGCCAATTTGATAAGGAAAATAGGGTGTGGAGTTATTTATTTTAATTTGCATTTCTTTGATTATCTTCAAGGTTAGCTATTTTTATGGGTTTATTAGTCATATATATTTCCACTCTGAAATATTCATGTCCTTCTTTCCTTTGTTATGGTAATCTGCTTTTATTAACTTGAAATAAATTTTAAAATATTAAATATATTAATGTTTACTTGTCATTTTAAGTATATGCTTTTATTTATTTTTTTATTTTTTAAGATTTTACTTACTTATTCGACAGAGATAGAGACAGAGAGAGAGGGAACACAAGCAGGGGGAGTGGGAGAGGAAGAAGCAGGCTCATAGTGGAGGAGCCTGACGTGGGGCTCGATCCCATAACGCTGGGATCACGCCCTGAGCCGAAGGCAGACGCTTAACCGCTGTGCCACCCAGGCGCCCCTAAGTATATGTTTTTATTTTTTATTTATTTATTTATTTATTTTTAAGATTTTATTTATTTATTTGACAGAGATAGAGACAGCCAGCGAGAGAGGGAACACAAGCAGGGGGAGTGGGAGAGGAAGAAGCAGGCTCATAGCAGAGGAGCCTGATGTGGGGCCCGATCCCATAACGCCGGAATCACACCCTGAGCCGAAGGCAGACGCTTAACCGCTGTGCCACCCAGGCGCCCCAAAAAATTTTTAAACAAAAAATTTTTAAACAAAAATTTTTTTTCTGGGAATGGCCAAACCTCTATATTTATTATGATATATCTGCATGTTGCAGATACTGAAAAGTGATGAACGACAATATTTGTAAATATTTATATACGTTCTTCTTTGTGATTGCATGTTTTCAGTGCCAGCAGGCATCATCCTCATCATCATGTCATGCGTCAGTATTTACCCCAGGGATTCTTTTCCTTATTTCTCACTCGAGTTGAAGAATTTCTGCTGTCATTATTGTATGGCATTTCACCAATGCCAATAGAAAGTGGGTTTCTTCACGGAATGCC